>NW_006399801.1:11728675-11757401 GCF_000299155.1 Elephantulus edwardii
CTATTTCTTCTTCTTTGGCTCTGGTTGTTGGTGCATATATCTGAATGATAGTGGTATTCACTGGACTTCCTTGTAAGCGTATGGATATAATCCTGTCGCTCACGATGTTGTACTTCAAAATGGATCTAGAAATAACTTTTTTATCAGTAAAAGTATGTGTCAAAACAGAATCATTTCTCCATACCTATTTAGTCTGTATGCTGAGCAAATTATTTGAGAAGCTGCACTCGATGAAGAAAAATGTGGCACCAAGATCATACAGACTCCAAGATCATACAGACTAATCAACAACCTGTGTTATGCAGAAGATACCACTTTGCTTGCTGAAAATGAGGATGACTTGAAACACTTGCTATAGAAGGTCAGAGTAGAACTTTTAATATGAATTACTTCTCAACAAAAGAAGACAAAAATCCTCACCACTAAACTGATAGGTAGCACCATGATTGATAAAGAAAAAATCTGAAATTGTAAATGATTTAATTTTATTTGAATCTACAATTAACATCCTTGGTACTACCAGTCAAGAAATCAAAAGAGATGTTGCAGTGGGCAAGTCTGCTTTCATAGACCTCTCCAAAGTATTGAAGAACAATTATGATAGCTTAAAGACTAAGGTGCTCCTGATTTAGGCATAGTCTTTTCAATCACTGAATATACATTTGAGAGTTGGACAATAAGAATGACAGAAGAATCAATGTCTTTGAGTGGTGGTGTTGAAGAAGAGTACTGGATATCCAACGGACTGCCAAAAGAACAAATGGCTATCTCTTGGACAAAGTACAACCAGAAATGCTCCTTACAGGTAAGGATGGTGAAGCTTATGCTCATATACTTTGGGCTTGTTGCTAGAAAGAAGTATTCCTTGGAAAGGAACATCATGCTTGGAAAGATGGATAAATGAAAGAAAAGAAAGCCTTCAATGAGATGTATTGACACAGTGATTACAACAATGAGTTCAAGTATATCAGGGATGCTGAGGATGGCAGAAGATGGAACAGAGTTAAGAGCTTTTGTTCATAAGGTCACTATGAGTCATACTCTACTTGATGGCATCTAACAACAACAACATATGGAAACAGGAAGTTTGGCTGTTCTAGTGGTAAGGAACTATGCTGCTTCCTCAAAGACATAAGGTTCAAATCCACCTGCTACTTCAATGGAAAAAGATGGGCAATCTCCTCCTTGGTAATTTAGTTCCTCTGAAAATCTGCTGGAGGGTAAGTTATGACTCATTTCATTCTCTATGGCACACAACAACAATCTATGGAAACAGAGAGGTGTACAGACTTCATCAGGGATTGAGATAAAAATTGTTTTTTGTTCCCTTTGGAGAACACTATGGTCAAGATTCAAGCTCATCAACTGAGAAACGTCCCACCAACAGGAAATTAAAGAGAACAATCTCACTGGTAGGCTGTTGAATGAACATTTTCTTCATTTACAACTACACAGATTTCACTTGAGGTCTGGATGAGGAGAAAGGAATAACTTTAATGCTCTTAACATTTGTAGGAAGTGAGGCTAATGCAAAGAAAGGAATATATTTACAAACAACTTTAATTTTTTTTTAACCAGGCCCACTGAGATTGGTCACCTAATTTTTAAATTTAAGCTTGAAGAGACTCAGTCTATGAACCAGAAAATAGTTCCTAATTTATAGTTTGGATCTAACAGGAAGGTATTCCTACCCCAGTCTTTATATAATTTTGTAATCTGAAATTTCTATTTAGATACCTGCTTTTGCTTAGAACATATCGAACAATAAAGGTAAGAGATTTTCCTGGAATCACTCACCACATTATTTTCCAATGACCAGGTTACTCAAATTCTATTTCCTCTGGTCCTAATGATTACTCTTTCTGAATCTAGGATTAGGATTCCCTCTTCTAGCACTTAACTAACCCTTGCTCCATTTCTAACAGCTGTGATGTTTGCAATCCTGCAGTGACAATCTCTTGACTGAGGAACAACAAATTGCACATGAGAGCCACAGGTACAATTGATTTTTGCCACCAGTTCAGGAGTCACACTGGAACCCAAAGACAGGCAGTTCAAATCCACCAGCAGGAGAAGGATGCGCAATCTCTTGCTGTGAGATTTACAGCTTTGGAAAACCCGCTGGACAGTCAGTATGAGTCAGTTTCAACTCAACAAAATGAAAGCTAAGTGAAGGAAGAAAAGAGGGATTGGAAGAAAGATGGAAGCAGGACCAGCTAGAACACTGGCTACTGGAAAGACTCAATAAAGTAGTATGTCATTGCAAGGTCTTTTCAAATCACTCTCACACAATTTAAATTAGCATTTAAATAGTCATTGGGGTAGGTATAAATTAATTAATATATTAACAAAAACATTAGTGGGGACATTTTAGAGATTATGTTACTATGTTCTACTCCACATACTATGCCAACATTTGTCACATTGAATTTTTTAATTATTGTTTTTCTATTTGACGCTCACCTGGAAGATATCCTTTACCTTCAGGACTTACTCATAAATGGGAAATTGATTTTATCCAGTATAACCCTTCCAATGGCTACAAGTTTGAATTAGTCTTGGCTTGCAGATTTTCTCATTGGACAGAGATTTTTCCTAGCCAAAAGGAAACAGCCACGTTGGTAATTAAGAAACTTTTGGAGAACATTAATTATCACTTAGAGGGCACCAAAAATTCTCTGCTAACAGATGTTTTTATTTTACTGGCCAAATTATAGATAAATATTCTAAGATTTCTGCAATTTTTCAAATTGCTCCATTGTCCTTGGCACCACTAGTCTTTAGATATAGTGAAAAAGACTAATGATTTATTAAAGACTCATATTTTAAAGACCATATTTTCAGCCTTTGCATTTGTCTTGGATACAGGTGCTTCCCCTTGTGTTGTTAGATTTAAGATCTCTTCCTTTTGGTCCACCTACGATGACCTCTCACAAAATAATTAAAGGGTGACCTTTAGCCCTCTTGTATAGGTTATCACAAATAGACTCCAACTTAATACAGAACAGTCTTTTAAAGCACTTTTTGTAGGGAGCCTAGTGGTGGCCTAGGGGCAAGAAACTGTGCTGCAATCCCAAAGGCATGCAGTTCAAGGCCACCAGCTGCTTTGTGGGAAAAGAACGGGCTATCTCCTCCCATGTGATTAACTGCCTTAGAAAACCTACTGGAGGTTCTGCTATGGGTGGATTCTGATTTTATGGTACACAACAAAACGAGGCATTAATTCATGCTGAAACTCTGATTAAGACACTTTCAATAACAAACTTGCTGAGGCATCTAAGAGAATCATACAATCAGGACATTGTTTACCAGAAAAAAAACAATTTAATCATTCCTTTGAACCTCAATGTCAAGGATCTAATTCATGTGCCACTAAATGATAAGAGCTAAGCCTTGTATATATATACATACCTCTCCCAGTTAAGGAAGACTGCAGCCGTTGCTTAGACTGCCCAATCTCACTTACTCAGTGCTGTAGAGTTCTAACTCACAGCAACTCTTCACCGGGTTTCCAAGGCTGTGAGGAGACTGGCCATCTTCAAACTGCAAGAGACACACAACCTATGGTTTAGCATTACAATTCAATATGGACTTAAACACCAGAGCTCTTGAAGGACTTAAACTAAAACTCGCCTGCTCTGGAAGCCAGAAGTGGATGACTCCAAATGACGCAGACGTCTCTTCCCAAAAACTTCATACAAGGCTCCATCAATTAAAATTATCAGATTAAATTTTGGGGGGAGGAAGGGACTGTTACATTTTTTAAAAAAATATACTAGTTTATTTATAAAATTTGAATACATTGTTTTTCAGACCAGATTCTTCCAATTTCCCTTACATCCCACCCCATCAAATCATGTTGTTTTTCTCTTTGTCTCAACTGCACTTTACCAGTTAAAGACCTTCTCTGGTAAGATTGCATGGGAATTCTTCAGGTAAATTACACTTTGTTTAATACTTGTGACTTTTGAAGTGATCTTGTTCTATCTTTAAATTGTAAAGGGTTTATTTCATAAGCAAGTGGTTGAAGGTTTTTGCTTGGGATTTTTATTAATTTTCTACTAATTACTTTCAAAATTTGAATACATTGTTTTGGGTTTTGTTTTTTTTTTAAATACATTGTTGGTTTTTTGGGGTTGGGTTTTTTTTTTTTAATAATGTTAATGAACATTTACAGAGATTTTGGATTTCCATTCATTCATCGCTGCACTTTTCTCCCCGCCCAGCCCTCCTCCCCACCCCCAGTTCGCTCCTTTCTTTCAAAAGTGAAAGAAACACTCCTTCCCTGGTACACAATCCCGCAGCACCCCTCAATATACATTGTTTTTAAGAACAAATTCTTTCCATTTCAAGGTTGAAGTTTAAAGTTTCGAACTTCATATTTCATTGTTGTGTTTTTGTTCGCTAGTCTTGCTACTTCGTTTTTCTACATTGACCACAAGTGTTGACCTAAACACATTTTCTGTTTTGTGGCATATCTGGGGTGCCCCTCTACTGTGAGGGATATCAATTCTTTTCTCCTTTGTGGGCCCCAATTTCAGCTTGGCATGAGAAGTCTTTGCTAAAATTAGCCTAGCTAGTGACAAGTACAGCAAATCTAGCTGAGAGTTGAAACTGTTACCTTTCTCTTGGAGCTGTACTTTAGAATTCTGATCTGATCGTTTTACCCGTTTATAACTATACTCCCATACCTGCTAACACTGTTGTTCCAGTGCCATCAACAAGAGAGCTCTCCAACTGAGGAGATGGCACCCTTCCATTTCTTTGTCTACCCCTCAGTGACTTGTCTCTAAAAGCCTCATGTATTCAACCACTTCGGCATCCCCTAAGGTGAGGGATATGCCATTTGTTTTGTTGGTTATATTGCCTTAGTAGATTTCTGTAATTATGAAGTCCCATTATGTTACTGTCTTGGAAATCAATTAAGATTAAGCAGTTTGACTCTTTGAAATATTTCCTTTACTGAGAAATAGTTTGAAAAGGCAAACCAAACTATATTTGCTCCTAATCAGACAGAACTGGAGATAATTTGTGCTCCTTGTGTCCTATTTGTTTCCAAGGAAATATTTATGATAATTATCTTGAAACCATCTGTAGAACTCAAACTAACCATTTCAAATAGCCAACCCACATTTGTGCTTTCAACCAATTACTGTAAAACTCTGCTTCAAGTCCCCCCACCTTCAGCTTTCCTGATTTTTCAATTTCTAATCAGAATACTGTAACCTAACCTTCTAGTTTATTCTTTATCTGGATTGCTGTGATGGCTATTCTTTTTTAAAATTTTTTTATTTGTTGGCTTCACTTTGTGAAGCTAATCACTCTCTGTTCAAACTTCTACTTGCTTTCAACAAATATCTTTCATTTCATTTAACAGAGTCAGAATCTTTACTGTAGAATAGTAGTACTGAAAATTGACTACAAAGGACTCAAACTTACTGGCAATGATAAGAACAAGATAGGACTGGAGAGTACATTCTGTAGTACATTGATTATGTCCCCATGAGTCAGACCTAACTCAGTGGCAACTAACAAAAACAACTTGATGATGGCTCTAACAACAGGTGAATCCCTTCTTTACAAGACACTAAAAATATGGGAACTGCTATTTATTTAAAAAGTGTAAGTGAATAGCAGGGATGAAGTGGTAATGAAAATGTTTTATCTAGAGGAATCTTTAGTAAAGAGATAGTTGATTATGGTATCTGTAGTAATAAATCAGTGCAATCTTTTTAATGTTAATTTTCTGTATAATTGGTTTGTCTGAAATAACACAGAATTGCTGCAATGATGGACAACCAGCCCATAAGTGAGTCAAACACCATAACTGGCTACCTATCATAGGCAGTATTTGTTGGAGCTCCCAGAGCGATTCAGGTTTGAGAGCAGGACTGGCATCCACTTCCTAAACTACATGCCTATGGAAAGTATAGAAACTTGGAGAAATGATGATAGTTATAGAAAGGCTTCAGGCCTTTGTTCATCTTCTGTTTATATAAATATCCTTCCTTTATGTGTACTCAGGCTATATGATGGACAAATCATTAAAGAAGTTAGACTCTATGAAGAAACATGTGGCATCAGAATAAGAAGAGATTGAGGAAGCAGCGGAGTGCTCCCAGATGGGTATTTTTGGGTGGGGAGAGACAATGAGAATGCATGATAATGGAGGAATTTGGAATGATGAAGCTCATGGAGTTTGAACTATGTTTTCATTCTTAAATTCTTTACATTCTTAAGCCATCGGGCCTGGTTTTAACTGTTTTTGGTCAAACATTCTACTAGGTTGCATAGCCCTGGTCTGTCCATTTGCTGTACAGAGATAACACCGTTGCTTTGATGCTGAACACTGTGACACTGACATGTCAAATGTGATAATGGTTACCCATGGTGGACAGTGTTTGGTGGAGCTCTCCGATTAAAACAAGTTTGGAAGCAGGAGTGGCATCCACTTCTGAAATAGCTTGCCTCCGGAAACCCTATGAACCTGGAGAAGCGATGAAAATTATATAAGTGTTCAGGTCTTTCATTCACTATGAGTCGCTTATGATTTGTCGGCACTTAACAACAACAACATTTGAACTGCTGCCATTTTGGTTATGTAACCCAATCACATATAACCCAAATGTTTATCACCAGAGCTCCTTCTGTAGAAATAACATAAAAGTAAAATTTAAGAACTAATATTCTTTATTAATTCACTAGAACAGAAGTTCTCAATCCAGGCTTCACATCAGAAGCAATTACAGGTTTATTTCTTTATGTTGTGATTTGAATATTCATTTGGGAAATCTCAGAAACCTAGCACAGCCTTGGCTCCACCTCCAAAGAGTCCCATTTAAGGGACCTGGAATGTGGCTGGAGGGTTGATAGGTTTTTAAAACTAAAATCGTTAAATGATTTCAATTTTTATTTAGATGAGAACAAGCAGATTAGAGGCTGCTGACTTTCTTGTTTTATCATTGGTTAGCTCTGATGGCCTAGTGATAAGAAGCTGTTTTGCAATCCAAAGACTCGTGGTTTGAATCTACCAGCTGCTCCATGAGAGAAGGATAGGCAATCTCCTCCAGGTGATTTACAGCCTCTAAAGACTATGGGTCAACTATGGATCAATTTTGACTCCATAGTACACAACAACAACAAATAAACATGAAGAAGAGTTGAACTTCCAAAGTTTTATGCAATAATGAATAATATTCTTGATCATGTTTAATAAGACTGAGAGGCATTTGGGGAGTGGAGATGACTGTTTATTTTGACACCTTTTCCGTGCCCCCCACCCCCCGAGTTAAATCTTATCCTTTTTTCCTTTATCTTTCTCATCTCTGCTGGAAGAGGAGCTATTAGACAGTGAAATACCAAATGCTAAACCATTCGAGGTACCAAAGTTCCATTTGAATGGACAAAGTACAATTCATGAATTATCAATTTTGTTATAAATGATAAAGGGATAACGAAGAGTCATGGAATGTTCAACTCTATAATCAAGGGAAGGAGGAACTACTGATTGATGATTTAAGCAATCTCAACCCCAGAGTCTCGTGCAGTGTGGAGGTTAGGGAATGTGGGGAAGAGAATGTTCCTGCTAAAGTTGTTCTCACAGATGTGGGAGGGTAATGAGGAATGTTGACATCCTCCTCTCTGTTGACCACTGATGACTTTGTCTTCTGCTCAAAGACATGCCACCCATGAGTGATGTCTACCACAGGCCTGCCTCCCTTGGACTCAGCCTCATTTACAGTGTTGCAGCAAATGTAACCCACCAGGTAGGGACAGCCGCAACCTGATAACTAGGTAACACATTATCTTCATGATTATCTTATCTCTTAGGTGAAAGGATGCTGCTTAGATCAAGTATCCCGTTGGCAGAGGAAAAGAAAACTAACAGAGGGGAAAGAAGAAGGGGACAGGAAAAAGGGTCAAGAACAGCCCTTCACAAACACGAGTGGTGCACAGGAATCACCAGGGGATCTTTCTATTCTGCTGATTCTGACTCAGCTCAGTAGGTCTGGAGTGGAATCTCAAATTCTGGGTTTCTAATAAAGCCCCAACTGAAGCTGCTACTCCTGAGCTTCAGATCAGAATTTGAGCATCAAGAATCTAACGTGTGCTTCTGGGGCCAGGACCCTCTAGAAGGTAATTTTCTACACACTTCCTGCAGTTGCTGACAAGAACATGCAACAGCGGACAACGTGATAGGATGTGACCAGAGGAGATTAACAGTGCAGATCAATTGCCATTTCCAGACTTTGGAAAATTCCACTTGCATGAAATAAAGAATGCTGAGAGTTCAGCAAATTTTTCTCCTAAAATTTCAAAATAGCATAATATTGAGCTTCCAAGTGGTTTTTATAATGTGAAAACCTCCAAACTGCCACAGTAATTTGTATCTTCATAGTTTATAGGCAAGAGGTCTTCAACTTGACTTAAGGGAGAAGTAAAATAAGCAGTTGAGGTCGTTTGACAACTCATCAGGACACTTAAGCACTTAAAAGACTGATGCTAGAAACCACATCCTCATCAACCCTGAGTTCTCACCCTTGCCCTTGGAGTTCTATCTTGTGGACATTATTGTAATATCACTGTTAAGTATTTATTTAAAGTCACCACACATCTATGGGGACCAGACTTGATTCTCCATGTAAATCTCAGATGAGCCAATTGAGAAAAATTATTTCTATGAGTAAAACATAAATGGCAAGAGTAGGAGAGGGTTGGGAGAAAAACAGAAACAGAAGATAGACTGACCCAAGCATCCAGAGGAGCTGTGGACACACTAGGATTTAAACCCAGGATCAGGGGACCCTGGAAATCAAGACCGAAAGTTGGTCTAAAAACGAGTCTTCTTTTCCTTCCAAATCCAATCCCCACAGAAGTATGAGGACTTTAAATAAATATTCACAGTGTTGATGAGGATGTCCTCCTAATTTCTTGGCATAGACTGATGAGTATGTCCATGGCTGCATCTGTTAGGTGAAAAATGCCAATTGGTATTCCATTGATTCCTGGAGCTTTATTTTTTTGGTAATGCCTTCAGTGCAGCACTCTGAAAAGCTCAAATTGAGGCTGAAGAAAATGAAAACAAGTCCATGAGAACTGAAATATGACCTCCAATCTATTTCACTTGAATTTAAAAGTTATCTTAAAAAGAGTTTTGAAGCATTGGATACCAATGAGCAAAGACCACATGAGTTGTGGGATGATATGAAGGGTATCATCTATGAAGCGACCAACAGCTCATTACAAAGACAAGAGAAGGGGGAAAAAAATGAAAATGGATGTCAGAAGAGACTCCAAAAATTGCATTAGAGTGTCAAGAAACAAAAACAAAGGGAAGACATGCTGAAGTTAAAGAGCTGATCAGAAGATTTCAAAGGTAGCTGAGACAACAAAGTATTATAATGCAATGTGCTGTAAAATACCTCTCCAAACTGCTAAAAAGGCAAGGATATCCATTTAGTCTAAGGTGTACTTAATGAAAGGTATGTTCTTCTCAATTGCTTCCTTTGCCTCTTAAACTATGAGTAAGGAAGGCTGAAGAAAAATGGATAATTTTGAATTGTGATATTGGTTGTTGAGTTGAATATCCCATACACTGCCAAAAAATCAAATGAGTCTGTCTTCGGGTAAGTGCAGCCAGCATGCTCCTCAGAAGTAAAGATGGATGAGATTTCATCTCACATACTTTGGATATGTTGCCAGGAGGGGCCAGTCCTTGAAAAAAGACAGCATGTTAGAAAAGGTCAAGGAGGGATGAAAGAGAAGACCCTCAGGGAGAGGGATTGACACTGACTATAATAATGGGCTTAAGAATTTGTGAGTATGGAGCAAGACTGGACAAGGTTCTAACCTATTTATTGTTCACAAGGTCACTTGAGTTAGAGTTGACTTAATGATATCTAATAACAACAATACTCAAATTACAAACTCCTTATGAAAGAGAGTCCAAAGAATCCCAGTAAAAGAGACAAAGAACCATAAAGACTAAAGTAGACGCTCTAATTATACACTTTGAAGATGAAGAAAATAGTCATGAACAAAAGAACAGGCAACTCCTAGAAGTTGGAAAAGGCAAAGCTGCAGCATATCCTCTAGTCTTCAGAAGGAACATGGTCCTGTTGGCGCTTTGATTTGGATCTGGTGAAATTGATTCCAGACCTCTGACTTCTCAAACTGTAAGATGATAATATGTAAATGGTTTTAAACAGCTAGTTTTATGGTAGTTTGTTAGAGCAACAATAGAAACCAATGTAGTCCTTGTTTCTAATTTTTGAACCATAATATTTTGCTCTATGTGTTGCTGGCCACCTCCTTATTCCCATGCTGGGAAATTTGTTGTTCTTAGATGGGTAATCAGCTCTCTTTCTCACTCATTCATTTGTTCCCCAAACAAGAATATTGTTACTTTGGGCTAGAGCCACAGAATGTCTTCTGGAATTCCTGGCTTTGGGTTGAATTTGGCAGTCAGACCCACTTGTGGGGAGTCCCAGTACTGGTGAACACTTCAAAGAAAATTCTTTGCTCTTCCTCCCCTGCTTCAAGATACTGCCTTACTGTATTCTATTGAAGGTTTGTGCAAAGTTCTGGAATGTGTAGCAGTTTAACCCAGACTTGGTTTGGAGACTTCCTAGAAAGAGTCATAGCTAAGGAATGGCAGGCATGACATGTTTCCTGGGTGCCAGTTGAAGAGCAGCAGTGACACTGAGCTGCTTCTATTAACCACTGAAGATTCCATCACCAGATGTGACAGATCATTCAGCAAATTAAAACTGACACCTTGTGAGCCTCCATGGTCTGTCCATGGTCTGATCAGTGTAGAAGGGGGGGGTGGGGATGAATTTGAACACATTAAGATTAGATTTTATCAATGAAAACAAGTAAAGTATAGTTGGAATTTTCATATAGTATCAAAATGTGTATGAACCCTGATGGTGTTTCAGAGTAAATGTTAGTCTTCTAACCAAAAGGTGAGCAGTTTGAACGCATGACCTTTTGTCAGAGAAACATTTGCAACTTTGGAAATACTGTGGGAGTCAGTTACACTTTGATGTATAGAGTCACTACAAGTTTGAATCAATTTAACAGCAACAAATGGGGTCCTTATGTGTTAAGTGAAAGATTAGCAAGTTTCACTTGTAGGGTTTTGTTTTGTTTTGTATTGCTTTATGAGCTAGTAAAAAGGAAACTAATCCAAAAGATAGATGATGTTGTTGCTTACCATTGATTCAGAACCAACCCATGACTGACCTACCAGTGGGTTTTCAGAGGCAGTTAATCGCACAGGAGGAGATTGTCCACCTTTCTTCTGAGAAGTAGCTGATGGATTCTAACTTTATATTTTCAGAATTGCAATACAACTTCTAACCATTAGGCCCTCAGAGAAGCACAATTTCAGTGCTAGACTATTTCTCTGTAGATATACCTGTTTTCATACTCTCCCATTCCCACACCCATCTATATATTCTTTCCTTTCATTAGTTATGTGCTGTTGCATTGCTTGTGACTCACAGAAACCCTATGTATAATAGCTCTGAACCCTGTCCTATCTGAGACAATCTCAGTGTCTCTGACATCTTATTATTCCAGTTACTTTGTCAATCCATCTCATCTGGGGTCTTCCTCGCTTGAGCTGTCCCTCCATCCTTCTAAGTTTGATGTTCCTCTCCAAGGACTGATCTCTCCTGGCAATATGCCCAAAGTATATGAGATGGTACTTTAAAATCCTTGCCTCCAAGGAGCAACTTGGCTTCACCCTCTCCAGGACAAATCTATGCGTTCTCTTGGCAGTCTATGATACAATCAATATTCTTCTCCAATACCACAACTCAAACTTATCAGTTCTTCTTCTGTTATCCTTAGTCATGGTCCAGTTCTTTGATGTGTAGCAAGCAGTTCTAAAGACTGTGGCCTGGATCCTATACACCTTAGTCTCTAGACTGACATCCTTGCTTTTTGGCACTCTGGAGAGGTCCTTGATGGCAGATTCTCCCAGTGTATTCTGTCTTTTGACTTTCTGACTGTGAGTGCCAAGAGCATTGATTAGGGAGCCAATAGTTAACAACCTCAATCTTTTCTTCATCTATCATGGTGTTGCAAATTGACCCAATGGCGAGAATCTTTGTCTTCTTGATGTTAAATTGAATTCCATATTGAAGACTGCAGTCCTTGATGTTTTGAAGCAAATGCCTCAGGTTCTCATCAGTTTCAATGAGCAAAGTTGTATCATATGCATAACACAGGTTGTTGATGAGACTTCCTCCAGTTCTGATTCCATATTCTTCCTCATAAAGCCCAGCCTCCTGAGTGGTCTGCTCACATAGAGACTGAAAGTTATGGAGACAGGACACACCCCTGACACATTCCTTTCGTAATTTTGAACCATGCAGTGCTTCCTTGCTCTATTCTGATGACTGTTTCCTGAATTGGGTATAGGTTTCATATAAGCACAATCAAGTATTTTGGGATTCCCATTCTTTTCAACATTAGCCATAATTTGGTGTGATCCACATAGTCAAATACCTTTGTACAGTCAATGAAATACAATACACATTCTTCTGGTACTCCTTGCTTTCAGCCAAGATCCATCTGACATTGGCTATCACGTTCCTGGTGTCATAGCCTCTTCTAAATCCGACTTGTGTTTCTGGTAGCTCTCAGTTAATGTACTATTCTAGTTGTTTTGGGATGGTCTTTAGCAGGATTTTGCTTATGTCTGGTATTAGTATATTATTCAATAATTTTCACACTCTGATGAATCCCCTTTTCTTTGAACTGGAGATAAAGATGGATCTTTTCCATTTAGTTGGCCGGGTAGTTGTCATGAAGATCTGGCACAACGTGGTGAGCATGCCCAGGGTAGAATCTGTTTGTTGAAATAGATTCATTGATATTCCATGAATTCCTAGGGCATTATTTTTTAAAATTTTTATCTTATATTGGTTTGCTCACAAAGTTCATACACACTGTTTCACACTATTCTTAATTCATATTGTTTTACTAATGCATAGCAGCTTGAACTTCCTCTTTCATCACCATTGCCTCTTGCTCGTATGTTGTTTCATGATGTTCTTCTATGTCCGTCAACTCTTTTTGGTGCAGTGGCTCTGTACACTCCTTCCATCTTCTTTAGATGCTTCCTGGTCAATCAGTATTCTTTCATAACATCCTTAAGTATTGCCACTCGGGACTTGAATTTGTTCTTCAGTTCCTTCAGCTTAAGAAATGTCGAGCAAGTTCATCCCTTCAGATTTTGCACATTTCACTGAAACACTCATAGTGGTATTAACTGGACTTCTTTGAATGCATATGGATATTATTCTGTAGCTCACAACATTGTATTTCAAGATAGATGTAGAAATGATCTTTTAAACTATGAATGTGATCCCATTTTTCCTAATCTTTTTATTTCCAACATAGAAGATCATGTGATTGTCTGATTGAAAATGTTCCATGCCGATCCATCTCATTTTGCCAATGCCTAGTATGTCAATATTTATGAGTTCCATATTGTCCTTAACATTGTCCAATTTCCCTACATTCCTTCTTTTCACATTCCACATTCCATTCACTAGTCTACTTTCAACTGTTCCTCCTCCTTTGTGCATCCCAATATGAAGGCTCAGCCTCTATTGTCATATCTGCTACTCTAATCCAAGTGTGCTCTATTGTGCATACGGTTTTCAGAGGCCTGTTACTTTTGAAGTGGATGGCCAATCCTTCTTTCTAGTATTCAATGCTAATTAACTGCCTCTCAGGGCCAGACATAAAGGAGCAGGTAGAGTGGTCCTTAGAAGCAAGAATGGTGAGAAATCATCTCACATACTATGAGCATATTATCAGGAAGAAGGACGTCACCATGCTTGAAAAAGACTGCACCTTGGAAGCAAGGATTCCTAAGTTTTGTCTGACATACTTTGGGCATGTTGCAAGGAAGAACCAGTTTTTGGAGAGGGACATCATGCTTGAGGGGGTGGATAGCACAAGAGAGCATGACTCTCTATGAGATAGATTGATTCAGTGACTGGGTTAATGGGGGATAGATTGTGTCAGGAACAATAAGGTTGGCACAGGATAGAGCAGGGTTTAGGGCTTTGTGTATAGGGTTGCTATGAGTCACAAGCAATTCTACAGCACATAAAAACAACAACAATAACTCAAAAGTACAAGGTTTTCATCTATCAGCTATTTCAGAGAAGAAAGATGGGCAGTCTCCTCCCATGCAATTAACTGTCTCTGAAATTCTGTTAGTGGGGCAGCTATGGGTCAGTTACAACTTCATGGTACAAAATAACAATATTCCACTAAATCTGCAGAAAAAGACATTGGAGAAGTTCAGTATCAGCAGTCAAAACAAGGCCAGTGACTGACTGACCATCAATTATTCCTGTGCAAATTTGAATTAAAGGTGAATAAAATGAAAACAAGTTCACAAACAGTAAAGTATAACCTTAAGTATATCTCAAATAAATTTTTTTAAAAAAGTCCCAGGAATAGATTTCATGAATTGAACCCTAAAGACTAAACACAAGATGACTTGTGAGATGATGTCAAGACATCATCGTCAATAAAGGAAGCGAAAGTTCATTACAAAGAAAGGGGGATAAAAAAAACACAAAACCCAAAACGTAGATGTCAGAAGAGACTTTGGAGCTTTTCTTGGAATGAAAGGAAATCAAAACAAAAAGAAGGAATATTGATGTAAGGGAGCTGAACAGAAGATTTCAAAGGGTAGCTCAAGAAGGTAAAGCGAAGTATTATAGTGTAATGGGTGAAGAGCTGGAGTTAGAAAACGAAAGGAAGAAAAGGCTCTATATTTCTCAAGCTAAAATAACTGAAGAACAAATTCAAGTCTCAATTTACAATACTAATGGATTCTTTGGGCAAACTTGTGAATGCGTCACAAAGTATAAACCCCCCCCCCCAAAAAAAAAGAAGAAATGGAATCACTCCACCAAGCAGAACTGATCAACATGGATGGAACCATTTCAGGAAGTGGCTAACGATTAAGAACCAATAGTATTGATGGGGAAAGTCCAAGCTGCACTGAGGGCATTGGCAAAAAATAAGGCCCCAGGAATTGATGGAATATCAAATAAGATGTTTCGGTGATACAGTCTTGGACATAATCACAAGTTTATGCCAAGAAATTTGGAATACAGTTACCTGGCCAACTGACTATTGTTGTTATGTGCTGTTGAGTCGCTTGTGACTGACTCATAGTGACCCTATGTACAAGAGCCCTAAATGCTGCTCTATTCTGTGCCAACCTCACTGTCTCTCTCACACACTCATCCCACAACCCCAATCACAGAATCAATCCATCTCAAGGGTCTTCCTCTCCTGTGCCATCCCTCACTCTCCCAAACATGATGTCTCTCTCCAAAGACCAGTCCCTCCTTGCAACATGCCCAAAGTATGTCAGATGAAGCTTCAGAATCCTTGATTCCAAGGAGAATTCCGACTTCACCCTCTCCAGGACAAAACTGTTTGTTCTCCTAGCAGTTCATGGTATATTCAACACTCTTCCCCAGCACCACAACTCAAAGGCATCAATTCTCTTTCTATCATCCCTATTCACTGTCCAACTCTCCTATGCATAGCACGTAATTGCAAAGACTATAGCCTGGATCAGGCGCACTTTAGTTTCCAGCCTGACGTCGTTGCAGTACTCTTTAGAGGTCCCTTACAGCTGACTTTCCCAGTGCAATTCATCTCTTGATTTCCTGGCTGCTGGAACCAATAGTGTTGACTGTGGAGCCTAAAATGGACTAGAAGATATTTTTTTTTTCACATTTCAAAAAGATCCAATAGAATGTGGAAATTATCAAACAATATCATTCGTATCATGCACAAAGGAACTCTTGCTGAAAATTATTAAAAATTATGGAATAGTAAGTACATCAACAGGGATACACTAGAAATGGAAACTGGATTCAGAAACATTTCTAGAATAAGAGATCTCTTTGCTGATGTTAGATGGATCTTGATTGAGCTAAGAATACCTGAAAAAAAATGCTTACATTTTTATTATTCAAAGGCTTTGACTGTGTGGGTCATAATAAAGTACAGATAACATTAAGAATGGGAGTTCCAGAGCTCATGTGAAACCTTCATATAGACAATGACACAGCTGTCTAAACAGAATTAAGAAACAGCTGTATGGTTTAAAATCAGAAAAAGTGTGCAGCAGGGTTGTATTCTTTCTCTGTATTTACTCAATTTGTTTGCTAAGCAAATAATTTGAGAAATTGGACTATATGAAAAAGAATGTGGCTTCAGGATTGAAGGAAGACTCATCAACAGCCTGTGTTATGCAGGTGATGCAACTTTCTTTCAGAAACTGAAGAAGACTTGAAGCATTTTCTGAAAAAGATAAAAAAAAAACACTACAGATTTCACTGGTTATAGCTCAACATCAAGAAAATAAAAATTCTCACCACTAGATTAATAGGCAACATCATAATAGATGGAGAAAAGGTTGAGATTGTCAGGGATTTTGTTTTACTTGGCTCCACAATCAACATTTAGGGTAGTAGCAGTCAGGAAATCAAAGTTTGTGTTGTCTTGGGAAATATGCCACCAAGGACCTCTTTAAAGTGCTAAAGAGCAAAGATGTCAGTTTAAATTCTAAAGTGTGCCATCGTATTCAATCTATGTTCTTGTCAATTGCTACCTATGCATGTGAAAGTTAGACAATGAATAAAACTAAAGAAGAGTCCATGTCTTTGAACTGGGGTGGTAGAGAAGAACATTGAATAGCCTATGAACTAGCAAAAGAGCAACAAACAAATCTGTCTTGGAAGAGGTTCAACCAAAGTGCTCCTTAGAGGCAAAGATGATGAAACTTTATCATGTATCCTTTGGGTATGTTATCTTTGGGGGGGAAACAGAACATTCTGGGAAAGATAGATGGTCTGGGAAGAGAAGAAGACCTTCCACTACAAGAATGGGTTTGAAGATGATGCAGATGATGATGATAGCACAGGACAGGACAAGTTTTAGATCTGTTGTTCATAGCGTTGCTATGAGAGTAGTCCACTGAACAGCAGCTAACAAGAGTCAAAACAAACTCAACGGCATCTAATAGCAACAGAGCCACACACATACTGTTAGAAATAGGTCCTATTTCTGTAAAGCAGGGGTATGGAAAAAGTGACATTATTGCTTTTTTAAGGGTGGTGGGAGTCACCATGGAAGGCAATGAACTCTATTGAACATCAAGGAAGAGAGATTTTAGAGACATCTTCAGCAAAGAAAGATTCTTTCAAGCTAAGTCTTGAAGATCAGAAGGGATTTAACAAGCAAAGAGAGGAGGAAAGACACTCAAGAGAGAGTAAGGAAGTGATCTACGTAATGGGGCTAGATATTGTAGAGTGGCACTGGCCTAACTCAGTCACAAAAGCAGTCGGACATGACCCAGTAAAAGATGCAAAGAAGTGAGAAATAGGGGATAAGAGAGAGAGAAAGGTGGCCTAGTGATAACTAGCTGCTCTGCAATCTTGAAGGCACATGGTTCAGATAAACCTGTTGCTCTGCAAGAGAAGGATGGGCAGTCTCCTCCAATGAGATTTACTGCCTCTGAAAACCCACCAGAGGGTCAGCTATGAGTTAGTTCCAACTTGACTATAAACAACAAGTACCTTGGAAACTAGCAAGACTAACAAAAACAGTTTTATAAAACTGAACTGTATTTTCCTGCACATCTGATTACAAAACAAAGACCCATTACTTGAATGGAATCTATAAATGTCCTACTATTTAAAATATTTGTTGTGTGGTATTATTAATAATAGTAGTGTACAGTTAGCCACTACTCCCCTGTAACTTTATTGTATTGACTTGGCTTGCATGTTATTGTGATGTTGAAAGTCATGTCAGTAGTATCTTAAATACTATCAAGAATCTCCCAATTTAGAGAGGTTTCAGTAGAACATCCAAACTGAGACAGACTAGAAAGAAAGGCTTGGTGATTTGCTTCTGAAAATAAGGCAATAAAATCCATGGGTCATAATATAATATTGTCAAGTATAATGCTGGAAGATGGGCCTCTTAGGTTGTAGATTTGAGTATAACAAGAGTTATGAAGATGGAGCAGGTCTGGGTGGTATTTCATTCTTTTATAAATGGTGTTTCCATAAGTGGGAATCAAGTTACTTATAACTAACAATAGTGTACAGTGAAAGAGAGAAGACAGAGTAGCATAGCGATTAAAATATGGACTTTGAAGTCATAAATATAAGCTATGATTGTCTAGCCACACAGCTTGGGAAGCAATTTGAACCTTAATTCCCACAGTGAGATTTAAAGGTTGAAAGTGAAGATTAAAGTAAATAATACCAGATAGTTAACTCTCATAAGAAGAAAAAAACTGCCTAAATGCTCCTTAAAAGTGAGCTTAGTAAGCTTTCAGCTCCATTGCTCTGGACTTGTCATAGAAAACAAGAGCGTGTTTGGTAAAGTAGGTCAGTAAGGATAGCCAGCCAATCCTAAATGTACCAATGATCATGAAGGTGGTGCTGGACCGGGGAAGGTTTTACTCTGCTTCACATGAGGCCACTATGAGTCAGAGCTGACTTGGAAACTCACAGCAACAACAGGCTCTAAAGAGATTAAGGTTGAAATCAGACAGGATTAATTAATTAGGGAGATGTGGCAAGGTTCCAAACTAATAGACCTTGCTCTGTTTCCTGTTAAAGAAACCAGGAAGTGGATGACAGGAATTTGGAGGAGAGATGAAGCTAGGTCATTTTTGGAAAGAAACTTTTCAATAACAAGGGGAAATATGGAAAAAAGAAGGGGGAAATATTTTTATTCAGTATTTTGTCATCACTATGTCAAATATTCAGGAGAAATGTGGGCAGTCTTCTCACTTGCAATTTATAGCTTCCAGAAGCTCTAAAACTCACAAGCTTAGATATGAGTTGGCTCCAACTTGACAGCAATGAGCGTGTTTTAGAGGTTACGTTTAAAGGCCCTTGTGGCACAGTTGCCCAACAGCTAATCAAAAGGTCAGTGGCTCTGTACAAACCACTGCAGAAGAAAGATGTGACAGTCTGTATCTGGAAAGGTCATTGTAAATACTCTGGAGCAGTTCCACTCTGCCCCATGGGATCATTATGAGTTCAAATTAGCTTGATGAAAATAGGTTTACATCATGTTTGGCCATAATGTTGAATTTGAAATCTAAGTTCTTAGAAAACAGATGACTGCTTTGTACACACAATGTTTCTACTTGTATATAATGTCGAGTCAATATATTTTGAAGAGCTAAAGGAGTTGTTAACTTAGTATTTCTTTTTTTAAACTGATAATATTTATCAATTTATGTATTATTCTTAATTCTTACATTCAAATTTTAGTTTAGCATGGGTCAACTAACAAACTTTTGGCAACCTCTTGTCAACTGATTTGAAGACAGTCATGCAGATTCCTCAAGTCTTTTAGAACCCTTATTATTGTTCATGACACCATAGTCATTTGGTGACATTGATGCAAAAAAGACAAGTGTTCACTTTCTTATCACTTCCAACTAATCAATTCCAGCTAATCAATTCCAACTCATTAAGGCTGAATGAACCCCATGTATACCAGAGTAGGACTGTGCTCCAATAAGAGTTACAATCATTGATATTTTTTTTTCAGTATATCATCAGCATCTCTTGCTGTAATTAAACCCTCAATCTTCCAGTTAGCAACCAAGAATGTTAAGCAAGTATACAACCTAGGAGCCCTCAGCCACATTTTAAAAAAGAATTTTATAAACCATATTAAGAATCTGCACTCAGCTTCTATAAAATATTCACTGATAGTCCCCCTAAGGTAAGAGCCATTCTGAATAACCCCAGTGCAAAAGCAATATGTTGAACTGAGGATTAAGGAATTCAATGGATGTTGAAGATGCATAACACAACTATATTTGGGGCTATATCAAGAGAGTGAAATGATGAAACTTTGCACAAACCTCTTTTATGATAGTTTTATCAGAAGACAGTACTTGACAAAGTGGGTCATCTTGGACATGAGTGATAGCATCTGTCTAGTTTACATAACAGCATATTTCCTTCTATAACAGTATTTTGTTTTTAAATATTATCCCATTGGGAGGCTGTTTTAATAGACTTCCGTTGCAGATGTGATGGGTCCCCAGGAGGCAAAGCAGTGAGACATGTGGCAGGAAGTGCAGAGCTCTCTCTTATCATGGCTATGGACTGAATTGATTACAAGATGCTGCTTAACCTCCTTTACTGTCTCCAGCACTTCCTAGCAATGTGGCTGAGAAGAAGTCTCTCCACCTCTCTGCCCTCAGCTTTCTTATTTATAAAATGGGAAATTTTATAATAACACATTATACGGGTTCAAGTGTCTGAAATGTCTAAAAACATCTACAATTTCTGGAGTCTTCTGAGGCTAGATAAACCCTTAAAACTATGACCCTAAGATAATCTTTAAATTTTAAACCAAAATAATCCTCTCAAGTCTTTTTTGAGCAACAACAAAAATATTCTTCTTTTTTTAAGAAAAACTACCTGCTTTTAAAAATTATCTGTGTCAAGTTGACAATGATATCTGAGAAGATTGAATAAGAAGCCTAGGGGACAATGGGTTTATCTTAATGTTAGTAGAATAATTTGGGAAAGGGGAGTGAAAATGTTAGCATAACAAAAAGAATATAAATGTATTCAATTTGTAAATTGTACTTGTGATGTCTATTTGGCAGTGTATATTTCACCAATACTAAAGAAAAATTAGAAAAGAATCCCAGCTGAATAGTAAATACTCAATACACGTTATCATGTCTGTGAATGGATTTTTTTTCCCAAATAAGATTTACTCATTTACTTAAAGGAATCATCTGGATACTAAAGCAGCAACAAAGACCTTGCAAAGGGGATGAAAACATATGGGAAGCATTTTAGAAAATTCTAGCATATTCTGCCATTTACCAAATCAATAGTCTGTCTACTGGGCTGCCCTTTTGAGGCTCTTTGGAATGTTCAATGCTATCTGCTCTGCGTCCCGAGCATGTGGCTGAACGTTGGAATATTAAGATAATATCCTTATCCTTCTAAGCATTAGTGATTCAAATGTTCTCATTAGGAAATTATGGTTATATATTTTAAAAAAACATTTTTATATAGACAATGTTCTTGTTACCCTAAGGTCAATGCTCTGTCTTTGCTCTCCTACCCTACTAAAGAACTAAGCCAGGGAAGAGAGACTGGAGGGAACGGTGCCCAAGCTGCTGAGGTGGCACAGTGTAGAGAAATTTCAGTGGTCCTTCAAGAGAGATGACTTTAGTGCACAGCATTGGAATGCGTCCATAGAAGGGCTGATTTTAGTGTACAACATGGGGCCCTTTGAAAGGCCATTGTTAATCTTGCTCGAAACAGTCCTAGTGTTAAGCTAAAGCCTTGTTGGAGTGCTAGGCTCAGAGGATAGGCTGAGCACTTTGTTAGAGCCTGAGGTCAAAAAAAAGGTGAGGGTGCAGAAATACCTCACCTTAAAAGCAAAGATAGGTTTAGTAGAAAAGGTAAATCTCAAAGGGACAGTCCTTCCTCCCAGAAAGGAATAATGGAGGAGGCAGTGTACCATGTATATATGGGCGCCATGCTTGGAAAAATGGAGGGTCAGAGAAGAGAGGAAGAGCCCCAAGATTGACACTGTGACTTCAGCAATGGGCTCTAGTGTCTCGGAGATGAGGATGGCACAGGGTAGGGCAGGGTTCGGGTTGGCTCTTCATAGGTCAGTATTAGTCGTACACCACTCAACAGCACCTAAGAACAACAACATCTGGGTATAGCTTGGGGCTGGAGTCTGGGCCAATGAGATGTCTTTATGAAGAGCTCAAGGTTTGGTGGGTTATTCTTTATTTCAGTGCACTGCTCTTTGATATAACTCATGCATCTTAAATATTAATTAGGTTGCTTCTGGGAGTGGGAGCAGCCTTTTCCAGGCATGTTGGTATCTGCGTCTTGGTTCTGATGGTTCATGTTTCCCAGCCATGAACTTCTACTTCCCATCTCTCATTAGTTTTAGCTCTTAAAAGTTTTACAACTTTGACACTGACCAAAACATTCTTTCTTCCCAAGGAGTATTATGGGGACAGCTCATTTCTTAGGACAGTGATAAAACAATATAGGAAAAAAAAATAAGATTTAAAGAACAAATGCACTTCAGAAATAATTCAAACTTGGCATTCTCTGAATGCTGATATTAGTAATATAGCAATGTTATTCAAGAGGAGGGAGTCTCTGAATGGTGAAAATATTTAAGACCCTAAGCTGTCCCTTGAAAGGTGACAAGGCTATTCTGCAGATATCTTGGGAGAAAGATTCAATAATTTACTGTGAAAAATTGGTCATTGAGAACTCTAAGGGAAGCCCTCTATGCATGGGCTAACCAAGAGGTCACAGTGACTCCTCATGGTAAGGAGAGCTAGAAAACTACTTGCCAAACTGATTTGGAACCATTTTTAACTCTGGTGGCACATTTCACAGTGAGGTTCACTGCTAATCCAAAAGCCACACATTTCTAGTGGCTGGAATCCACCGTCAGATCCAAGAGAGAAAGATGAGTAATTACTTGTCATATGATGTAAAGCCTCAGAAACTCATTGGAAGATGAGTTATGAGGCACTTCCAACTTGAGAGTTTTAACACAGAGCACCATCCAAGGCTAATGTTACGTGGAGCCCACTTTGGAAAATTCTACCCTAATGGCCTTAAAAGGTGTTTGCATAAATGTCTTTATCTAAATTTCTGACTTTATTTGTCTAATAAAAGTAAGCAATACTTTTAAATAATTTTAAATTTATTAATAATATATAATCTTTCTATTTGTGACACAGTGTTGAAAAACTTATGCTGTTAACCAAAAGTCAGCAATTTGAAACTATCAATTGCTTACAACCTTCTCCTACAGAATCACTATGCATTTCAGTAGGCTCAGTGACAGCATGCTTGGTTTGATTTTCACTTTTAACAGAGGAAAAATTAAAATGAGTGTTGTCATTGTTATCTACATCGGGTCGCCCACACTTTCTGAGCCAGTCTCACTGACTCTGACACACCTACTGCCATTACCCCAATTACTGTATTAATCCATCTCATCCAGACTTTTCCTCTCCTGCATTGTCCTTCTACCCTTTCAAGCATGATGTTCTTCTTTGAGGACTGGTCCTTCCTGGTCACTTGTCCAAAATATGTGAGATGGAGCTTTAAAATCCTTGCCTCCAGGGAGACTTGGTTTCATCCTCTCTAAGACAAACCCATTTGTTTTCCTGCAGTACATGGTATGTTCAGTACTTTTGTCCAGCACAACTCAAAGGCATTGATTCCTCTTCTGTCATTCTTAGTCACGGTCCAACTTTCTGATGCATAGCAAGTAATTATGAAGACCATAGCCTGGATCAGGTGCACCTTGGTCTCTAGACTGGCATCGTTGCTCTTTAGCACTTTAGAAAGGTACGTGTAAGTAACAATGTAATTAAAGAATATGTAAGATAGCAATTGTAGTACGAGCAAGTTGATTGGATATGCTTCATTTAAAAAAAATGTATACTGTGTGAAACAACAAAAGACTGATTTGAGAAATGTGGTTTTATTGGATGCCATGGCTGAAATAGTTATAGCACGTGATGGTTCCTCTCTCTTTGCTCACTTGGTTTCATACACAGGCTCATTTTTCAGTCTTTTATATCAACCATAGCTGTTTTTCTTGAAATTGAACTAGTAGAGGGTTTTTCCCCCTTTACTCAATGAAATTTTCTTGCCACCCAATCAGAAGACACTGCCTTTATAATATACATATTTTTAAGGTACACATGAAAAACTCACTGAAAATACAAACACAACCCAATTTAAAAGTTGGCAAGGAATGAGAATTGGCATTTCTCCAAGGAATACAAGTGGCAAATAAGCACTTGAAAAGATGTTTGACATGACTGGTCATCAGGGAAATGCAAATTGAAACCACAAGGAGATCACTGTGATGACTGGAAGGAAAACTCAGATAATAACGAGCATTGATAAGGGTTGGAGGAACCTTGTTTATTCATTGCTGCAAGGAATGTAAAATGGTGCCACTGCTTATGAAAATAGTTTAGAAGTTCTTCAAATGATTAAATGTAGAGATGCCATATGTCTGAGCAATTCTACTCTTAGGGATACACCAAAAAGAAATTAAAATATAGGTTCATACTGAAACCTACACCCAAAGATTTATAGCAGTATTTATGCATTATACACTGTACTTGCTAGCTAAAACTGAAGAAGACCTCAAGTGCTTGCTGCAAAAAGTCAAGGACTACAGCCTTAAATATGAATTGAAGTTCAACATCAAGAAAACAAAGATTCTCACTCCTGGTCTAGCGACTGACAGCATCATGACAGATGGTGTAGAGACTGAGATTGTTAACAGCTTTAGTTTGCTTGGCTCCACAATCAACACTCTTAGTATCAGTATCCAGGAAATTAAAAGATGAATTGCACTGGTAAAGTCTGCTATCAGAGACGTCTCCAAAATAATTGTATCAGTCTGGAGACCAAGGTGTGCCTGATCCAGGCCATGGTCTTTGCAATTACTTGCTATGCATCAGAAAGCTGGACAATGACTAGGGATGATAGAAGGAGAATTGATGCCTTTGAGCTGTGATGCTGGGGAAGATTGTTGAATATACCCTAGACTGTTAGGAGAACAAACAGGTTCATCCTAGAGAGGATGAAACAGGCTGCTCCTTGGAGGAAAGGATTCTGAGGCTTCGTCTGCCATACTTTGGACATGTTGCAGTATGAGACCAGTCCTTGGCAGGGTATGTCATGCTTGGGAGGGTGGAGGGACAGTGCAAGAGAGGAAGACCCTTGATGAGATGGATTGATTCAATGACTGGGATTTTGGGAGTAGGTGTGTCAGAGACAATAAGATCAGCGCAGAATAGGGTAGGGTTTGCTATGAGTCGTGGATGACTTGATGGCACTCAACAAGAATAACAACAACAACCATGGTAGAGATAACCCAAATGTTAATCAGTGGGTGAAAGAATAATAAATAAAAGTGGAAAAAAATATCAGACATCAAATAGGATATTCACAACTCAAACTCATTACTGTTTAGTCTGTACTGACTCATGCCTGACCCTCCATCAGGGTTTTCAGAGATGGCAAATTGCATGGGAGTAGAGTGCCCATCTTTGTACTGCTGCTTTCCACTGGTAAATTTGAACTACCTTCTTTTGAGATGGTAGCATGACTTCTCACCCACTAGGCTACCAGAGTTATCAACTGTAAAAAGGAACAAAGTATTGAACATGACACAACTTGGATGAGACTTAAAATCGTTCACTTAGTGTAAGAAGCTGGTTGCAGAAGACTGCATTATATTATCCCATTCTTATGGAAATACAACATCAGAAAATCTAGAGAGACAGAACGTAGACATGTGGAAAGATGGCAACTAGCAAGTAGAAAAAGCGACAGCTAAAAGGAGGAGATGCTTAGTTGGAACAAACAACCACCTAAGAGAAAAAGGGCAACTTTTCCCCAAGATAAAGCTCTAAAGACAGGAAAGGATAAAACAGAAGAGAAATAGAAATTAAAATCACACATAAGAAGCAGGAAGAATGCTGTTACAAGGTGAGGGTTATAATTCCATAAAATAAAAAAATGGGCAAAAACATGGGAAGACTTTTGACAGAGGAGGACATTTGGACAGCTAATAGACACATAAAGAAGTGCTTCCAAATCACTGGCAGTTAGAGAGATGCAAATCAAAATCACAAAGAAATACCATCTCATTCCAGTGGCAGAGGCTAAGTTTAGCACAGCAGCAAGTCATAAATGTTAAAGAGGATGTGGCAAGCTTGGAACTCTTATACACTGTTGGTGGGATTGTAAAATGGTACCATCACCCTGGAAAGCAGTTTGGTACTTCCTCAAAAAACTGAACATAGAAAATCCATATTACCCAGCTTTTCCACTGCCTGGATTATACCATGAGAGAATGAAAACTGAGGCACAGAGACTTGTACACCAATGTTCATAAGAAGCATTATTCATCATCACAAGAACATGGAAACAGCCCAAATGTCCAACCACAAATGAATGGATTGAGAAGTTGTGATACCTTCACTAGATGGAGTATTATGCAGCACACAGAAGCAATGGTCTTATAAATTACTACCCAATATGGGAGAGACTAAGCATTATGCTAAGTGAACTAATTCAATCTCACAAATATAAATACTGAATAAGACTATTATTGTAGAATGAGTGCAAGAATCCAAAGGAGGGGGGAGCTTAATAATAGGGTCACACAATTTGATGGTGGAGGGAGGAATGGGTAAGGGAAAGGGGAAATATCTGCTGTGGAAAAAGAATGTATATAAACTTTATGAACTTTGTAAGTAAACCAGCATAAAATTTTAAACATTTTAATTAAAAATGAACTGTATATAATGATTAAATGGAAAACCAATTTATATTGTAAACTTTCACTCATATAATAATCACATGTTAAAAAAAATAAAGAATATGTTTGGAAGAAGGAATGGCAGCCACTTCCTAAATAACATGCCTTCAGAAACTATGAACTTTGATAAATGTTTATAATTGTAGAGGGGCATCAGGCCTTTTGTTCATAGGGTTGCTATGGGTCGTGCTCGACTCATAGGCAATCATCAACAACAACAACATAGAAATTTTGGTTTTGTTTCTTTTATGAGGTGAAGAAAATGTTCTAAAATTGCCTGGTGATTGCTGCATATGTCTATGAAAATATGAGCAACACCAAATTGTACACTTAAAGTGGATGAGTTGTATCATATACAAATTACTACAATAAAGCTGTTTAAGATGACTGAGTAATACTTCCTCTGTTAGGAGGTTAGAAAGTTGTTTCCAGTTTTGTTTTGCTTTTATCATGCAGATATGAGTTTTTATAAGTAATATATCATTTTAACAACAACACTACGTAGTCATAGAAATATTTCCAAACATCTGTTTTTAAAACGCTTTCGTCATTGTGCGAACTGCTCTTGAAAATCAGTAATGTTTGTACTCAAAGCTATTATGTAATTTTACCTAAAACAAATGGGCATGTCTTTGTTTCCTAGGGTGGTGATAATAAAATACCACACATAGGTGGTTTTCATGAGGAGAAATGGATTTTCTTACATTTCGGGAGGGCGGCACCAAGTCCAAATCCAAATCCAAATCCAAATCCAAATCCAAATCTCAGCCATAAGATGTCTTTAACGGGTCTTCCCCTTGATTTCTTTTTTCTGCTGTTAATCTTTGTGTTCCTTTGCTGTTTGTTGGTAAATCCGTGGCCAGGTCCTCTGTCCCCTGTATACTTGTTCCTCTATATCTTTACTTACATTTACAAAAACAAAACAAACATTAAACCAACTCCTATTAAGTCTAATTCATCGTGATCCCAGTAGAACTGCTCCATACGATTTTCTTGCTAGTATTGTTATTGATTACAACCTTCGGTTTGCAGATTATACAGATTATACAACCTTGCTTGCTGAAAGTGAGGAGAACTTTGAACATTGCTGCAGAAGATCACACATTGCAGCCGTCAACATGGTTTGTATCTTAGCGTCAAGAAAACAAAAATTCTTACCACTGGACTGGTAAGTGACATCATAATAAATGGAGGCAAAATTGACATTGTCAATGACTTTATCTTACTTGTATCCACAATAACACTTGGTACTAGCAGTCAGGAGACCAAGAAATGTATCACACTGCGAATGTTTGTAGTCAGGGACCTCTCCAAATTACTGAAGATCAGGGATGTTAGTTTGAGGACTAAGGTGCATTTGATTCAGAGCACAGTCTTTTAAATCACTTGCTATGCTACTGATATCTGGACAATGAATAAGGATGATGCAAGAAAAATTTGGTATCTTTGAACCATACCTTAAAATCTTTATGCAGAACAGATCATTCAGGAGGCTGGGCTCTGTGAGGAGGAATGTGGCATCAGGATTAGAGGAAGACTCATCAACAACCTGTGATATGCAGATGACACAACCTTATATGGCAAAACTAAGGAAGACCTGAAGCACTTGCTGCAAAAAGTCAAGGACTGCAGCCTTTACAGATAACCAGGGATTTTCTTTCAAGGTACATTTGGGTGGTTTCAAATCACCAACCTTTAGTCTAGTAGAAGAACACAACTCATTTATGCTATTCAAGGACCTTTTGCCTCCTTTGTAAGAATCACTAACTGCTAAAGGCACATTGACAATCTGCAAGATTCAGATAACGTAAACTTACTCTGAAAACAAGACACAAAGATATCTCATCTTAAAGTAAACAAGAATTCTTACAAATGAGCAATAAAAAATATCATGATAAACAGGGGAAAGATTGAACCTGTCAAGGGTTTTATTTTACTCAGACTCATGTCGATCAGCACCCATGAAAGCAACAGTCAAGTCCTCAAGTAGCTTACAGTGTTGGACAAATTTGTTGTAAAGATTTGCTTTAATTGCTAACGGGTAAGAATATCACCTTGAGGACTGAGTATATGACCCAAGCCATGCTATCTTCAATTGCCATGTCCGCATGTGAAAGTTGGTTAATGACTAGTTGTTGTTGTTATGTGCCGTCGAGTCGCCTGCGACTCATAGTGACCCTATGTACAACAGCCCTAAACTCCGCTCTGTCCTGTGCCAATCGCACTGTCTCTGACACTCCCAACCCAATTATCCAAGTCACTG
>NW_006399801.1:11758161-11779897 GCF_000299155.1 Elephantulus edwardii
CTGAACACAAAAAAATGACTGAACATGCAATGGATTGCCAAAAGAACAAACAAATCTGTCTTGGAAGATAAGTAGCCAGACCGTCCCTTATAAATGAAAATGATTAATTTTGGTCTCACATATTTTATCTGGGGGATCAGTGCCTGGAGAAAGGCATCATGATTGGTTAAGTGGAGGGTCACTGGGAAAAAAAGGAAGCAGCTCAATGAGATGGATTGACAGGTAGCTGCAACAATGGGCTCAGTAGAGCAGTGCTTATGAGGCTGGGGCTGGATACAACAGTGAGGATTGTTTCCTTCTGCTGTGGAGAGGGCAACTATGGGTCTGAGCCGTACAGATAAGAATCCAGCAAAAAGGAAGTTAAGTTTATCTACTCAAGTGTGTGAGCTCCTTAACATAGTAAAAACTATTTCCAAACAGGCTCACACTCACACAGGGTTTGAAACTTCAATACGTATTTTAGAAAGACAAGATTTCAATCCTTAACAGGACAGATTGTTATTTTTTAAATATCAACACAAAAGCAAGATGTTAGGGGAGCTCTGGTGGCATAGTGGCAAGGAGCTGCAACTATAATCCCAGAGGCACACGGTTCAAATCCACCAGATGCTCTGCCGGGGAAGGAGGGACAATCTCCTCCTGTACCAGTCAGATCTGATTTGACGGTACACTCACACACACACATACAAAATAATAATAATAAAAAAAAACAAACAAACAAAAAAAAAAAAGCAAGATGTTAATAACAGGTGAATGGAGTGCAGTGGAAAAGGAGGCACTCAAGAACTCTTTGTGCTTTCTACACAAGTTTTTTCCTATAAATCTAAAGATGCTTTGAAAGAAAGATTTTAAAAAAATCTAGTTAGTCAACTACTGATACTCACATGCTACAGAAACTGAATTTGCAGCACTAGCCTTTTCATGAAGGAAATTCAGTAACTTACCTCTGAATTCCTTTTAATTATGATCTTACCGGTAAAGCACAAACCTCTGTGTGTTACAAGATATCTTTATAGTTATTTTATTTTCCCTTAGAGCATGTTTCATAGATTCCTGTATATTTTAAATTATTTTGAATGTGTGTGTATTTGTTTCATTATTTAATTTTGTTTTGAAAGGTAGCCTTATACTGTCACTCTCTAAAACTTTGTGCCCTTCGGCAAAAGCTTCTTTGTGATAGTTCTCCCGTGAAGGGAGTAGTAAGTGAAAGTCACCTTTGGATCCATCTCTGCAGGGTTATCCTGGAAATCATTTTTATATTCTGGTTCAAATTGGCTGCCATAATACATTGTTCTTCTTATGAGAGTCACTAAGCACTAACAAGTCTTTTCCAGTCCATCTTTCTTTTTTAGAGGTTCACAGAGAAAAAAGCAGTTCAGGGTGTATTTCATTAGGGAAGAAGAATTTGGCAAAATTCTATATATTGAGACATGTTAGAAGTATCTGTACTTCAACTGTATAATGAACCTCCCACACTGTATAGCTTCTTCCAGATCTTATTTCTTTAAATCTTTAGTGATGTTTCCAAGGTATCTTCCAAAAGTATTTGCTGACAATGAAATGCATTTTAATTTAGTCAACATATTTTTTCAGCTGCTGTTACAGTAACAGGATTATAAATTATTTTCTCCACAGGTTATAGTTTTCTTCCATTTACTATGAAATAAGACGTTTCAGTAAAGGCTGCCAAATATTTCATGTTCCTTATATATGTAGTATAATATGAAGCTGTTATATTTTTAAAGGCTTATGTGTTGAAGTTTATATGTTTCTCTGAAGGTACCTGATGGATATCAACTGTTTCTTCTATGTCACAGTCTAGGATGATTGGTAGAAACAAATACTGGATATTTTAGATTACTGAAAGTATGTAAATCCACCTTGATTGCATAAGGTAAAAGGGAAGGAAAACAAACCCTAGAGAAACGCAGCTTTGTTGGAAGCAGTAGATGCTTATAAAAGACAAGAGAACTTGGGCCCCACTGAATACTTATGTTGTTGCTGTTATCTTGTGGGAACTCACAGCTGACCCTCTTGAAGCTGTAAATCACACAAGATGAGATTGCCTATCTTTTTCCCAAAGAGCACTTGTCAATTTTAAGCACCTACCTTTGGGTTGACAGTGTGCAAATCCTTACCCACTAGGCTATCAGAGCTCCCTCAGAACCTATATGTTAGGAAATTTGCATTTGAATGGACATGTGAACCCATCTAGGCTTGCAATGTGGAGAAAAGTTTTAAAATTGAAGCAAAATGTTTGTCTTTGGGTGAACTGAAGCAAATAAAATCAGTGTCCATCAAGAGACTCCCCCAGTACCTAGACGTTAAAGGCACCAGTGAGTAGGCATGTTGGTATGTTCACTGATGAATGGAAGTGGGGAGAGCATAGGGGTGAAGAGCTGCCCTGAATTGGAACATGTTCCATTGGCACTTGTTGACCTAGTACACATGGTTGCTAAGCAAAAAAGAGTTACTAATCCGATGTGCAGGGAGTCATGAGGACTCCCGACTGTTAACTTAGTCCATGTAGCAACTAAGGGTGATAGTAAAGGGATCAACCTGTCTAAAATGTAGGAAGGTGTATGGACCCCTGATTTGGAGACTAGACTGCCCATAGTTAAGGATGAATTGACAAGAACCCAATCAGATGCTATCTTGACAGCTAATGAAAATTGCTGTAATCTGATGGTTTACTTCAGACTAGACTTTGTTTATGGATATAGATACTCAAAGACCCAACCAAAATAGATGATTCTTCAGATAAAGGAAACTGTCTTTTAAGGGTATTGGTTTGATGTTGTTATTGTTGTTAGGTGTTGGCAAGTCGACTTGTAGCTAACCCTCCATCAGATTTTCAGAGATTGTAAATTGCACAGAAGGAATTATATATTTCTATTTAATAAGAAAACCTATTAGACAGATCATTGTAATAGACCACTAGGGCTCACCATTAATGATAGAGGATGTATACTTGTGGAGTGAATAATTAGTATTGTTTTTGTTGTTAGGTACTGTCAAGTCTGCTTCAACTCATTGCTGTGGTGGTTGTTATTGTTGAGTATCGTTGAGTCATAACTGACCCATAGCTGGCCCTCCAGAGGGTTTTCAGCAGCAGTAAATCACATGGGAAGAAATTGCCCATTTTTCTCCCACAGCGCAGATTTGGGCTAGCAGTATAGATCTTTACCACACTAGGCTATAACCTTATATACAACAGAATGAACTCCTTTCTGAATTTTTTTTTAGATTACTAAAACACTGCTTAAAAAATTAATTTCTATCAATTATTATAGAGGATGTAAAACTATGTTTCAAGCACTGTATTTTTTGTAATCTGAAAAATCAGGCAGCTATTTCTTCTGCTGTATATAACAAAAGTCCTCACCACCAGGCCAAAAGAGAGTGTAATGATAAACAGACAAAGGATTGAAGTTAACTATTTCATCTTGCTCAGATCCACAATCAACATTCTTGACACCAGGAGTCAGAAATCAAAAGATGAGTTTCATGGGGAAAATCTGCTGACAAGGACCTTTCCCAAGGGCTTAAGGACAACGGTATCAGTCTAAAGACTAAAATGTGCCTGATCCAAGCCATGGTCTTCTCTACTATGCATCTGAAGACTGGACAATGACTAAGGATCGTAGGAGACAAATTGATGCTTTTGAATTATGATGGTGGAGAAGAGTATTTAACATACCATGGAATGCCAAGAGAATAAACAGATCTGCCCCGGAGAAAGTAAAATCAGGATGTCCCTTGGAAGCAAAGAGGGTGAAACTCCATTCACATACTTTGGGCACATTGACGGGGGGCCAAGACCATGGAGAAGAGCATTGTGTTTTCTCCAAAGGATAGAAGGTCAATAGAAAAAGGAAGACCCTCAACAAGATAGACAGATAGATAGATAGATACTGTGATTGTAGTAATGAAGTCAAGTATGTCAGAGATAGTGAGGTTGGCTCAAGACAAGAAAAGTTTCGTAAGGTTGCTATGATTTGTAGTTGACTGAATGGCATATAAAACAACATGAATTGGCACTGATCTGGTAGCATCCAACAACAACCATATTACTTATTTGCTCAATATATATATATAATGGTAAACTATTCACGAAACCTATTTTCTCTCCCTAGAAAAGGTGACAGCATTTTAAAATCTTCCTTATGGTAATTGAGGTCATGAGACTGAGTGCTTGACCATCGAGTAGGGGTAGGAGAGACATTTCCTACTTCCTTCCCTAGGCCACAAGATCTCACATGAATTCCTCCTCTCCTTCCTCTCTTCTCACATCTGTTGCTTGAATGTTCACACTTAGAGTGAAATTGTAAGTCCCACATCAGAGATCATAGCTTCAGTCTGTCTAAATAGCTGAAAGGACTAGGTGGAGCAGAATATTACTCCTTTCTGTTCATCATCAACTGTATTCAACATGAGCTAAAAAGACACTTTCATTGGGTTGTTATTATTGTTGTCAGGTGCTACTGAGTCAACTATGACTCACAGCAACCCCATAAATAATGGCTCTGAACTTTGCCCTATCCTGAACCATCTTCACCGTCTCTTATACACCTGGCCCCATTGCCACAGTTATTGTGTCAGTCCATCTCACCCAGGGTTTACTCTTCTGTGCCGACTCTACTTTTCCAAGGACTAGTCCCTCCTGGCAACATACCCAAAGAATGTGAGAGAGAACTTCACAATTCTTGCCTCCAAGGAACAATCTGATTTCACCTTCTTCAGGACAGACCTGTTTGTTCTCTTGGTGGTTTGTGATATGTTTAATAACTTCCTCCAGCACCACAACTCAGAAACATTAATTCTTCTGTCATTCTTAGTCATTGTCCAGCTCTCAGATACACAGCAAGCAATTGGGAAGACCATGGCCTGAATCAGGTGAACCTTAGTATCTAGGCTGACATTATTGCTCTTTAGCACTCTAAAAAAAATCCGTGTTAAGATTGAAATGTTAAAGTTTATCTGTTATAGCTGCTAGTGTTATAATAATTACTGAATATTCTAAGGTGATCTGGTTGTTGTAATTAGTGAGTATTCTACAGTTCTAGGCATCCTTATAAATGCTCTGCAGGTTATAAAATAGGTCATATCTTTGTCCTTAAGAGTATCACTTTGATAGATAGATACATAAATCTTAATATGCAGCAAGGTATCAGTACCATGTGACCCAAATTAAGTGTGATGACAACTGAAGCAAAGAGCATAACCATTCCAATTAGTGTGGTCAGAAAATGTTTCATTAAGGAGATCAAATTTGTGCTGAGCAGTGGTGGACAGACACTTGGAGTAGAGAAAGCCCAGAGAGAGGCTTCTCAACAAAGAGATCTGACCTTTTAGTGGAACTGGGCTTTTGAGAACCAGTTCAGGTGCTTGGACTTGATCCTACAGGCAAATGAAGAGTCAAGGAGCAATTCTAAATGGAGAGAAATGTAGCCTAAATAATATTTTAGACATTTGTAGGGCTATTGCTCTGGCAACAATGAAGAGGGTACACTAGAGGAAGTATTGGAAGACCTGTGACTTATTAGGAAGCAACCACAAAGGTCAGTCTAGAGGCTGTGGAGCCTTGAGAGACTGGGTGTGACTACTGTCTCCTCCATGTGTCAGCAATCCAGACCTTGAGTAAACTACTTCTTTAATCAATGAATATAAAAAAAGTGGATAGTAATAAAATGCAGTTCAAAAGATTAATACAAAGAATGAGACAAAACATGCAGCATCAAGCCTAAAAACACTTAATAAATTATTACTACTATCATCATTTGTTTACTCATATGACATAATGAAGACCTGAATTTAAGCTTGTCATATTACTAATGAAAAAGACGAGCTCATTGCAAGTGATAAGCAAGGAAGGCAGATGAATCAAGAATTACTCCAAAATTTGGCCTTGCTTGCTTGTGAGAATGTTCTCCCACTGGGAGGACAGATTGGTTTTGAGAAGCAAAATGTAATCTCATTTTTAAAGGAGCTAAATTTGAGGTCAGTAAAAGGAAAACCCAGAGGCATTTACAAAAGATGAAGAAAGCAACAGAGAGGGAGGAACTCAAGAAGCCTAAGTAGTTGCAGTTGGAGTAAAATCTCCCCAAAGGAAGAAGCAGATAAAACCTAAGTAGAGGGGGTTCATTAATTCAGGTCTCATCTACAGAGAGACAAAGAGACACATTCCTTTCCTCTTTCTCCAAAGTAGGGGAGAATAGAAGAATAAGGGAAGGAATGTTGTAGAGAAGTGTGAGAGTGAAACAAAAAAATTGTAGTTGCTGATAGCTCATGGTCTGGGTTTTCTCAGAAAACTGTGGTCATCTGCTGGCAGTGAAGGCGGGAAGCTGATATCCTGGCACAGGAAGTGATCAGCACTTAACACTTAGTGTCTTCCAATGTTAGTTATCGTCAGTTGTTGTTGAATCAAGTATAACTCATAGCAAGTCTATGAACAACAGGTCTGAGCCCTGTCCTATCCTGCGCCGTCCTTATCATCCCTGACACACTTGATTTCCTTGCTGCATGCACGGCATGCATTGGGGTCTTCCTCTCCTTCACTGATCTTCCGCCTTTCCAAATATGGTATTCCTTTTCAAGGAATAACTTTTCCTTACAATACGTTCAAAGTATGTGAGACAAAGCTTTGCCATCTTTGCCTCCAAGGATGACTCTCGTTGCACCTTCTCCAAGATAAATTTATTTGGTTTTTTGACAGTGCATGGGATATTCAGTACTCATCTCCAACATTACAACTCAAAGGCATCGATTAAAATATTATTTACTAAAACCAATGATATAAGATCTTAGACTCAGTGCTCTGCAGAGAGACTTTCTAAAGGATCTAGTTCTTTTCTAAAAAAAATTATTCGGATTTATTTACAGAGTTTGAATACATTGTTTTTCACAAAAGATCCTTCCCATTTCCTTCACCCCACCCACCCATCAAATTGTGTAATCCTATGATTAACACCTCCCACCCATCCTCACCCCTCTCTTTTCACCCCATCCCCCTGCCTTGGATTCTCATACTCATTCTACAATAATGGTTTTTTACAGGTATTTGTCCTTGTGGGACTGAATTAGTTCACTCAACATAATGCTTTCCAGTCCCTCCCAAGTTAGGTAGTAATTTACAAAATCATTGCTCCTGTGTGCTGTGTAATATTCCACTGTATGAATGTACCACAACTTCTTAATCCATTTGTTTATGGTTGAACATCTGGGCTGTTTCCATGTTCTTGTGATGGTGAATAGTGCTGCTATGAACACTGGTGTACAAGTCTCTGTGCCTCAGTTCTTATTTTCTGGGTGGTATATTTCAAGCAATAGAATAACTAGATCATATAGAATGTCTATATTCAGCTTTTTGAGGAAGTGCCAAACTGCCTTCCAGAGTGGTTGTTCCATTGTGTAACCCCACCAACAGTATAACAGAGTTCCCATCTCACCACATCCTCTCCAACATTTATTGCTTGCTGTCCTGTTAAACTTTGCCACTGCTACTGGAGTGAGATGTCTCTCATTGTGTTCTTGATTTACATCTCTCTTATTACCAGTAATTTGGAGCATTTCTTCATGTGTCTGTTGGCCATTTGAATATCCTCCTCTGTGAAAATTCTTTCCATGTCTTTTGCCCATTTTGTAATTGGGTTATCAGACTTTTTCTTGTGGATACCCAAGAATGTTGTATAAATTTCATCATGACACTCTTGTCTGAAATAGTATTGCCAAATGTTTGTTCCCAGTCAGTAGGTTTTCTTTCACCCTGTTGGAAACAGTTTTTGATGAAATGGGGATTTAATCTTTAGAAGGTCCCATTCATCAATTTTATCTCCTTCAGATTGTACATTTCTGGCTGTATTTGGCAGAATTTTTATACTGCTGACTAGGGCTTCTAAGCTTGTTCCCAGTTTGTCTCTTATGAACTTTATGGTTTTAGGCTTTACTCCCAAGTCTCTTATCCACCTTGAGTGATTTTTGTGTATGGTGTGAGATGTGAATTCTGTTTCAGCTTCCTGGAGGTAGCAGCCCAGTTTTGCCAGCACTATTTATTGAAAAGATTGTCATTTTCCCATTTGATGGGTTTTATTTCCTTGTCAAATATCAATTAGCCATAGATAACTGGGTCTATTTCTGGGTTCTCAATTCTGTTCCACTGATCTGTGTGTCTGTCATTGTACCGGTACCAGGTTGTTTTGGTTATTACTACTGTGTAGTAGGGTTTGAGGTCAGGGAGTGCTATGACCAACTTTCCTGGACTGTTAGAGACTGGTAATATCAAACACTATCACTTTCCTAAAATAATAGAATTTTTTAATTTTTTTAAATTTTATTTTATACTGGTTTATTTACAAAGTTTGAATACATTGTTTTTCACACTGTAAAAGATCCAAATCAGCTTTTTTTGTTCTGGTATTGATGAACTGAATCAACCCAAAGGCCATAGCACAACAGTATAATAGCCAACAGGGGCCTGCTATAATTTGCTCTTGAATGTTGGGAAGCTGTTGGGGGCTTGGAGGCAGAATAACACAATTGGTGCTAGGGGGAAAAATAGACTTCTCATCATCCTCTAGGCTGACCAGATGTTTCCTTTAACCTGATTCCATCTGTGGACAAAATGATTGGAGAGAGAAGAAGATGCCCAGTGGGATAGATACCACTAGCAGTGGCCTTGCCTGGCTGTTGGAGCAAAATTTCAGCCAAAATTGGGCTTGAGCAACTCAACTTGGAAGGCCTTCAGATTGGAGTCCTCCAGCTGGGACAGGCACACACCAGAAGGTACCAGTCACATGAGGACCTACCTAATGAAGTGAAGCCTTTTTTATTTTTCCCTGGTGGAGGTAATTGCTTAGAACATTTCTCTGAATCATTTATTTATATTTCCTTTCCTTTTTTTCAGCATAAGAAATTAAATAGATGGAGAAAACACACTCAGAGAGTTTTCTTATTACTCCTGGCAGTCTTTGGCTCTAGACAATTGCTTAGCCTTTTTCTCTGGCTACAAATAATGACTGGAAGTGTTTCTGCTGCCTTCAGATACACAGAGGTTGAAGAAAGACCACATTTCCCCCATCCGTCCCCTTTATCGAAGTCTTCTTCCAAACCCCAACACAAAGATGTTTTATTAAGGCCCTGGACCACACTCAGAAGCCTTTTTGTTTCACTTTATTCTCCTTGTTGACATTAGTAGTGCATTTAAGCATGTCTCCACCTCTGTTTTTGAGCCTTGTTAAAAGGTTGGGTGTAGATGAAAATATCCTTGATGGTGAACACAGCTGGGAACATGTGCAGCTGTGGACAGGACAGATGGAGGGTGAAGGAGCTCAAAGAGGGTCACCTCCTCTTCGTCCCTCTCATTGGAAATCCTACGAGGCCAGGCACATCACACGTGTATCCTCAGAGATGAGAGGGAAAGATGGGGCTGTGAGTTGTTTAGTGAGTTGGGAGCCTGCTGTGACTCCCAAGAGAATCAGCATCTCTGAGGCTTAAAACAAGAGACTGACCCTCCAGTATCTTCAACTCTTTAGTATTTATTCTTCGCTGCTCAAGGTGAAGTTTACACACGAAGACCAATCTAAGATGAGTGATAAAATAGAAAGGGGGGATAAGAAGACATAACTTGGGTAATAACTCACTATGACAACTCCTGGTGCATAGTGACAAGGGGCCAGGATTATGGGACACAAGTGGAAGCTCCAAATGTCCCCATAACCTGCCTTTTATCTGTGAAACTGGAGCACAGTCTACCATTTCCCCTCCTCTTCTGTCCCAGCAAAGAAGGAAATTAGGGTAAAAACAGCATGACTTTGCTGTCACTCCTTAGGGTACCCTTCCCATCATTCTTGACTAGGGTTCCCTTATCATCATCCTACATTTCCAGACAGAGTGATGTGTCACATTGCTCAAGTTTAATACATGAGATGGGTTGATGCAGTGACTGCAGCAATGGGCTAGAGTGTGCCAGGAACAATAAGGATGGCACAGGATAGGACGGGGTTCAGACCTGTTGTTTCTAGGGTTGCTAAGAGTCATACTTGACTCAACAACAGCTAACAACAACACAGTATACACCGTACTATAATGTACTTGCTTGTGTGACTGTTCTCACTATACTGTAAACTCTTTGAAGTTGAAGACTATGTCTTTCTTGTGGTTTCCCCCCCTGGGGCTTAGCACAGTGTCTGATTCATAGTTCAGTAATTGTTGACAAATTAAATATGAATTTTAAAATGAACATTAACATACGAAGTTTCTCACATCCCACCACCCAACCCCAGATTAAGGATGAAGTTCAGTAATATCCAACTAATACATTTATTAGTTACCTATTGTTTTAGTTTCCTAATGATGCTGTAATAAAAACACCACAAGTGGGTGACTTTAAAGAACATAAAGTTATTTTCTCACAGCTCTGGAAGATGGAAGTCCAAACGAGGGTCCTGGTCATATTGATTCCTTCCTTCCTTGCCAACAGTCCCAAGCACCCAACGGATCCTTAGCTTTTCGATGATCTTCTCATGGCAGCTGTCTTCCTCACTGTGGGTCTGTGTCTACAGTCTTTTAAAAACTCAAAAGTGGTAAAATTCAATCCTCGCCCTAGGTGAGCATGGCCACATTAACATGAAAAAAAAAATACTAAACAGGGTCACATCTACTCACACGAGAGACATATTTTGGAGGAACCAATTCAAAGCCTAACAACGACTATGTACCAGACACTAGGTGGGATCCTGGAAAAAATGCTATGAACCAGACAGAGCCAGCACTTCCAAATTCAGTCACATTAGGCAACAGACAGGTGCTCATTAGTTATTGGGGAGGCTGGTATCTATGTGGAAGTTGGCCATGATTCTTCTAACATGGAACACTATAGCTAATGGTTCTTGCCTCATCTCTTCTTTGTAGTTGCTTCCATTGGGCTGTTTGAAGCTCTTTTTGATAGTAGCCATTGACAGCAGAGTCATTTGGGGAATGTGGAGGACATTTTTTGTTTATTTGGTTTTTTGTCACAATGACTAGATGTGTCCTACTTGTGCTAACTTGATCGCGATCAAGAATGTTCAACATCCTGCAGTGCCCAGGACTATCCCCAGCGGTGAAAAGCTGCTCTCAGTTCTCTCTGACTTTCTACCTGAGCTTCATATATATAAGTGAACATTCAGTTTCCTGTTTTATGTTTAAACACAAAGAGCTGTTCACAAGGTTTGAAGATATGCTGCCATTTCCAGAGATTACACTATGGTGTAATATGAGGGAAGACTGTGCTTGGTTTCCCTACAGCCAGTCACCACTTAGAATGCCATGTCACTGAGGGCAAGGCCTCATGTGTGGGTCATCAGGTCACCTTTCATTTGGAAGCAGCCGATGCCTGTTCCTGCTGCTTTCACTGAGACCTAAGCTGGAATCACGTTTTCTACTACACTCCTGTTTGACCATTCACCTCTAGGAACACATATTATTGTGCTAAAATTTCTTTGCAAGTCACAGTATTACATTGACTTTAAAAAAAAAATTGACAAAGGGAGATGATATGATTAATTTTATTCCAGGAAAGTAAGAAGATGTTAAGTATTTGTTAAGAAAGTGCATTAGGCATGATGGGATTGAGAACAATTATTCTGTTCAGGCTTCAAGACATTTGGAACAATATGTCAACAGAGAACTGCCGGATGTGCAGGCTGGATTTAGAAGAGGTCGTGATACTAGGGATATTATAGCTAATGTTAGATGGATCTTGGCAGAAAGCAAAGAATACCAGAAGAATGTCTATCTGTGCTTCATTGACTATGCAAAGGCTTTTGACTGTGTGGATCACAACAAGCTGTGGCTGACTCTGAGAAGAATGGGAATCCCAGAACATTTGATTGTGCTAATGCAAAACACATACTTGGACCAAGAGGCAGTTGTCAGAACAGAGCAAGGGATCACTACATGGTTCAAAATCAAGAAGGGGGTTCGTCAGGAATGTATTCTGTCTCCATACCTTTTCAATCTGTATGCAGAATAGATCATCTGAGATGCTGGGCTATACGAAGAGAAATGTGGCATCAGGATTGGTGGAAGAATCATCAACAACCTGGGTTATGCAGACGACACAACCCTGTTTTCTGAAACTGAGGAGGACCTGAAGTGCTTGCTGCAAAAGATCAAGGACTGCAGCCTCCTATATGGACTGAAGCTCAACATCAAGAAAATAAAGATTCTCACCACTGGGCCAATTGACAGCATCAGTATGGATGGTGAAGAGATTGAGATAGTTAACAGTTTTAGTTTACTTGGCTCCACAATCAACACTCTTGGTAACAGCATCCAGGAGATCAAGAGAAGAATTGCACTGGGAAAGTCCGCTGTGAGGGACCTCTCAAGAGTACTGAAGTGCAACAACGTCAGGCTGGAGACTAAGGTGCACCTGATCCAGGCTATAGACTTTGCAATTACGTGCTATGTATCAGAGAGTTGGACAGTGAATAGGGTTGATAGAAAGAGATTGATGCCTTTGAGCTGTGGTGCTGGAGATGAGTGTTGAATATATATCATGGACTGCTAGGAGAACAAACAGGTTTGTCCTGGAGAAGGTGAAGCCAGAATGCTCCTCGGACTCAAGGATACTGACATACTTTGGGCATGTTGCAAGGATGTCCTTGGAGAGTGACATTATGTTTGGCAGAGTGGAGGGGCGGCGTAGGAGAGGAAGACCTTTGATGAGATGAATCGATTCTGTGACTGGAGCGGTGGGAATAAGTGTGTTTGAGATGGCTAGGTTGGCACAGGATAAAATAGCATTTAGAGCTCTTGTACATAGGGTTGCTATGAGTCGCAGGCGACTCGATGGCACATAACAACAACAACAACAATCTGTTCAGACTCTCGATATGGTTCCACTTTTTCTTGAAAACAGCCTGAAACACAGATCATAGTACAAAAATCAGGCTTGGTTTGGCAAGGGACAATACCATAATGGGTAATTGCAGTGTCAGGAATAATCAAAGTATTAAATATCTAGCAAAAGAGAAGAAAAGTAAACTTCTAACTGTGGAGACTTTCTGCACTTGAGAGGAATTGACCACAAGGCAATTAAGGTTTAAAAAAAATCTATTTCATACTTGGAGAAAACTCTTAAAACCTCTTTTTGCTGGAAACAAATAGCCCCACTTATATGGCTTTTCACTGTGTTTGAAGCACTTCATGTACTTTATTCAATTTAACTCTTAACAATAGTTCTGTGAAACAAACAGGATGGATAAATTTAGCCTTATTTATAAATTAGAAATATGTGGCCATTTAGTGTTAGGTCAAATAAATATTAAATTTATTAGTTAAAATTCTTTTGGTTTCAGTAAATAAACATTGATGTGAACGGCTTAGGCATAAAAGGATTCAGTAGTAGGGAATTCTCTCAAGCAAAGAAATCATGAGTAGCCAGAGTTCATTTAGGATATTTTGCTGCTGGAATTGAGGGTCTTTCTTTGTCCAAGAGGCTCTCATGAAGATGACTGCAGCCATTCTCTAAGACCTGAATCACCAAACAAATTTCAAATTCCCAGATGAAGGAATCTGATTAGCTTGCCAGGTATCTAACCCTGTGCTAATCTTTGGGACCATGCGGATGAGATTGGAGAGAACAGCCAGGTGTGGGAGCACCTGTGGTCTGTTGTTGTTGTTAGGTGCCATCAAGTCAAGTACAACCCATAATGACTCTATGAAAAATAGATCTGAACCCTATGCTATCCTGTTCCAGCCTCATTCTTCCTGACACATTAGAGCCCACTGTGGCAGCCACTGTGTTAATCCACCTAGTCAAAGGCCCTCCTCTCATTTGCTGACCCTCTGCCTTTCCGAGCATCACATCCCTCTCCAAGGAATACTACTAGTCCTTCTAGCAACATGCCCAAAGTGTGTGAGGTGAAGCCTTACCATCCTTGCCTCCAAAGAGCACCCTGTCTGCACCCTCTCCAAGACATACTTGTTTGTTGTTTTGACCATCCATGGGCTGTTCAATGTTCTTCTCCAACACCATAGCTCAAAGGTGTCAATTCTTTTTCTGTCATCTTTATTCACTGTCCACCTCTCAGAAAGTGATCAAAAAGATCACGGCCTGAATCAGATGCTCCTTAGTCCTCAAGCTGACATCACCACTGCTCAGTAATATGGAGAGGTCCCTAACTACAGACTTTCCCGTTACAAACCAGCTTCTCATTTCCTGAATGCTGGTACCAAGGGTGCTGGTACTAAATCTGCGCTTTAGTAGATTGTTCTAAATTACTTTCCTAGCCAATGACTTTGACTTGCGCCACATAGCTGGATAGGATTATTCTACTGATGTGTAACATTGAAAATCACAATTCAGCTGAATAAGTCCCTAGAAGTTCCACTCTATGGCTGCCCAACACACTTTCCTGAGCATCCAGATATGTCTCTGAGTAACACAGTGAGAATGTATAACCACAAGCCCACCATCCCATTCCCCAATACAACCAACCTAACTTTACATCCAGCCAACAGTTCAGTAGAGACATCGTTAACAGTTTGCTGATCATGATTCCTCTTTTCTTGGACTCTTAGATGGACTCCATTTCCCACCCTCTGTTGGAATTATCGGTGATATCTGACATAATAGCAAGAGAGATATGAGCAGAAGTATTGGATACCATATTCATGTTTGACTCTTTGTTCTTCCTCCTTCACTGAATTCATGCAAACACAGTAACTTTGGCAGCCACATTTTGAATAGAAGAACTTCAATGTGGAAGGAACTTGGGTCTCCTCTTCTTGAAGGAAGATAATCCATCAGTGGATCCCAGTGGATAAAGAACAGTCAAATGGGACATTAGAAGAGGAGAAAATAGGCTTTTATGGTGTGTGCACGTAACACACTCGGTGTTTGTTTTGCAGCAGCTACCCCACCCTACTTGTCACCACCATGCCAATTCTGACTTACAGCACACTTATAGGACACAGTCGAATTTTTCCATGGGTTTTCTAAGACTTTTATCTTTTTAGACGCATCTATTTTTCTCTTGTGGAGTGGCTGGCAAATTAAAACAATTGGCCATTCAGTTACTAGTCACTGTTGTTTCTTATGTGCTGTTGAGTGAGAACAGACACATAATGGACCATCCAGTGGTTTTATTATTATTATTTTTATTTTTATGTGTGTACCATCAAATCGGATCTGACTGGTACAGGAGGTGATTGTTCCTCCTTCTTCAGGAGAGCATCTGGTGGATTTGAACTGTGCACCTCTGGGATTGCAGTGCAGCTTCTTGCCACTAGGCCATCCAGTGGGTTTTTAGAGGCAGTAAATTGCACAAGAAGAGATTGACCATCCTCCTCCTGCGGAGAAGTTGGTGGATATGAAACACAAGCCTTTGGGATTGCAGTGCAGCTTCTTACCACTATGTCACCGGTACTTCCTTTGTAGCTAATGTGCCCTTGAGATTTGAGATGAGTACCATGTATAGTGACCCTATGAACAACAGATCTGAACCCTGTCCTATCCTGTGCCATCCTCACAATCACTGACATACTCAAAACTATTGCTGCAGTCACTGTGTCAATCCACCTGGTAGAGGGTCTTTCTCTCCTTTGCCAGGCTCCACCTTTGTAAGCACGATATCCCTCTCCAAGGAATAGCCTCTTGTAGCAACATGAAAATATGTGTGACGAGGCTTCACTATTTTCCTCCAAAAAGCACTCTGGCTAGGGTGATGGAAATGTCTAAGCACTAAATGAAAGCTTGGTAGTTCAAACACACCTGCAGGCACTTCAGAAGTAAGACCAAGTTGTCTTATTTCAAAGAAAACATGATGGAGCAGTTAAACTCTGTACAAACATGTTAATGCTTCTCATCTACTAACTGATATACCATAGGCTGGAAATCTATCCTATTTAGAGAATTTGTGAGAAAAGAAATACTTTTCTATGTGTCTTCAAAGCCCTCTTCTCTTTCCTGGCTAATGTTCATTCACCATTTTTGTCAGTGACTCCTTTATTGCCATAGGTGTTGTCATAACCTCCTAACTATTCTCTCTGCCTGGATTTTCTCATCAGTTCCTTTACCATAATGCCAGCTGGTTATGCTACATGAACCACATAGTGAATCACATCTCTTTTCAATTCAGAGAGCTGTTGGTACCAGATCAGCCCACACACTTCCCTTCACCCCTAACTGCTGCTTTTTAATTTTTTTTTTAATAAGACGTTTATTCTGAAGAGTTAACTTACACATTAAGACCATTTTGATTTTGGGAAAAGCACACGGCTAAAAGAAGCTAGGTACGGTGAGGTTTATAAAGAGAACTAAGGGGGACCCATTACTTCTGAGTTGATTCCAACTCATTGCCCATCCCCCACTGGGTTTGGAAAGCCATAATTCTTAGCCAGAAGAGACTGCCCATCTTTCTTTCTCAGAAAACTTGTGGATTCAAAATTAGCTGCTCGACACATGAACCACTAGAAGGGAGAAAGATAGAACGTGTGTGTGTGTGTGTGTGTGTGTGTGTGTGCGCGCGCGCGCGCCCGATTTGCATCAAAGTTCACAAAGCAAATTGATTTTCTATTCATCCATTCATAGCCACTTTAGAACATCTCTGGAAATATCCACACTTTAATACATATTTTTCTCATTTCTCTTTAATTCTCATTTCCATTTTTTTCTTTATATTGAAAAACACTGAAGGGTTTATGGACAAAATATTAAATGAAAACATGGAAGGAATATAAATAGTCACTGCATCAAAAAGAATTAGTTGACACCGAATCATTTCAGGAAGTTGCATGTGATTAAGAACTAATGACACTGAAGTAAGAAGTCCAAGCTGCACTAAGGGCAATTGCAAAAAACCACACCTAGCTTTTTTACTTCATTCGCTAATGCTGACTCTCTGCTCAGGCTTTATATGCAGCATCTCTAATTCTTTAATCTTTAATTCTACACTTTACTCCAACCAACAACACTCTGTTGCTATTAGTTTCTATCAAGCAGATTTTAACTTGGTAACGTTGTGTGCAATAGAACAGTATGGTGTCCAGGCCTGGACCGTTGTAAGGACTCATCACTGTGAAGACTGTGGCAATCTGCCTCATTGAAAATGTATTTTGTTTTCCTGACCAAACATGTTCTCCGTCTCTAGTGTTTGGTCTCTTCTGATGACATATACAAAAGATGCAAGGTGAAACCTCCCCAACTTCACTTCCTAGGGGCAGTCAGGTGGTATGTCTTCATATTTTTTTTAATTTGACATTAGTTTGCACGCAAAATTCATATACATTGTTTCTGCACTAACCTTCATTCACATTGTTTCATACATTCTCCTTATGTGTTATAAAATCAATCACCATTAAACAATGCTCATCATTAGCCTGTCTTTTGAGATCCCCACCTTATCTTTCCCATTTTCCTTACCCACCCAAATTGTGCAACCTTATGATTTTCCCTTGGACCCATCCACCCCATCTGTTCCCATCCTTTCCTCTTTTGGTTCCCATGCACATAATACTAGTTATCCTTCTGTTTTTATAATAATGGTCTTAGAAAGTATTTGTCCTTATGAGACTGAGTTAGTCCACTCACCATAATGCTCTCCAGTCTTTCTCAAATTAGTTAGTAGTTTTCTAAATCATTGCTCCTGGGTGCTGCGTGGTATTCCATTGTGTGAATGTACCACCATTTCTCAATTCATTCAATTCTGGTTGGATATTTGGGTTGATTCCATGGTCTTGTGTTTGTGAATAATGTTGCTATGAACATGGGTTTGCAAACCTCTGTTTGTGTCTCAGTTCTAATTCCCTTGGGGTATATTCCTAGGAGTTGAATAGCTGGATCATATGGAATTTCTATGTTGAGCTTTTTGAGTAAACGTCAAACTGCCTTCCAGAGTGGTTGTACCATTTTACAATCCCACAAACAGTGTATTAGAGTTCCTATCTCTCCACAGACTCTCCTACACTTATTGTTTGCTGTCCCATTAAACTTTGCCACTGCTACTGGGGTGAAATGGTATCTCATTGTGGTTTTGATTTGCATCTCTCTTCTTGATGGTGATTTTGAGGCATTTCTTCATGTGTCTGTTGGTCATCTGAATTACTGAATTCATTCTAAAGCCTCAGAGAGGTCAAGTAATTGTTAATTATCATAAGTTATCAAGTTGTGAAATCACATTTTGAATCCAGGTCTAACTCCAAGGACTTTCAGGCATGTAAAGTCTAAATCATGAAGCCTAAGTTAGTTAGGACATTGCTATCATACTATGCTGTTAGATACTCTGAAATCAACCATGACTTAAAACAACTCTATGAACAATTTCTCTAGAGTGTTAAAGATCAATGATGTCAGTCAAGAGACTAAGGTGCACTGGATCCAGTGCAATTATTTGATATTCATCAGAGAGCTGGGCAAAGACTAAGGATGACAGAAGAAGGATCAATGCCTTTGGATTAAGCTGCTGGAGAAGAGTGTTGAACATCCCATGGACTGCCAAAAGTAGAAAACAGGTTTATCCTGGAGAGGGTGAAACCAAGTTGTTCCTTATAGGCAAGGGCTTTGAAGCTCCATCTCACATACTTTGGACATGTTTCCAGGAGGGTCCAGTCCTTGGAGAAGAAGGGTCAGCACAGAAAAGGAAGACCCTGGAAGAGATGGATTGACAATCACTGGGGTAATGGGGTTAGGTGCATTGGAGACAGTGAGACTGGCTCAAGATAGGATAGGGTACAGAGCTATCGGCATGTGGTTGCTATGAGTTACAGGTGACTCGATAGCACAACAAATAACAACAACAAAATGAACAACCAATTGAAAGCTGGCCCTGTCCTAAACCATTCTCATAGTCTCTGACTGTGGACACTGAGTCTGTCCTATAATATGTGGTATTGTTGTTGGTGCCACTATGTCAGAACTGACTCATAGCAGACCCTCCAGTGGTTTTCAGAAGCAGTAAATCACATGGAAGGAAAATGCCCATCTTTCTCTCATGGAGTATCTGGTAAACTCTAATCACTTGCCTTTGGGATAGAATCGCAACTCCCTACCGCTAGGCCACCAGGGCTCCCTCCCTGTAATATAGTTATTTTAATTTATTCTGCCTCGCAATTAAGCTTGAAATCCACTGAGCTAACCTACATTTTTGGTGGCAAAAGTGAGAAATGAAGCAGAGAATGCTCTGAGAGCCTGACAAAGGAGCAATGGAGAGCTGTCTTAGATTTTAAAACGTTCATAACAAATTATCACAAATGTGGTGTATTAAAACAACAAATTCTATTTTATTACATTCTGGAGGCTAGAAGTTTAAGATGAACTGGTCCTACTCCCTCGAATGGCTCTAGGAGAACGTCTGTTTTGGCTGCTTCCAGCTTCTGTGGCTCTGGTGTTCCTTCATTTGTGGATCACACTTGTCTCTGCTTCCTTCTTCTCACGCCTTTCCCATGTGCCTCTATGCCCTTTCCTTCATAAAGACACCAGTCATTGGACTTAGGGACCAACCTAAACCTAGAATGGTGCCACCTGAAGATTCTTAATTTTATTGCATGGCAAAGGTCTTCTTTCCAAACAGGTTCATATTCTTCACTATCAGGGCTTAGAAACCGGCCATAATATTTTAGAAGACACATTTCAACCCTGTACAGGAGCTCTGAGAGAACCAGTCTCAGATCTGCCATTGGAAGATTGTTCTGCCACAGGGTCTAGGAACAAGGAGAGAGAATTCTCAAAATATGAATTAGAACTGATCTGGATTGAAATTTCCTGAGGAACATACTATACTTAGACTCACAAACTCTCTAGGAATAGGACCCTGGAATCTGCATGCAAAATGAGCTTCTCAATTTTATTATTATTATTACTTATTTTGGTGGTGGTGGTGGTTGTTTGCTGTCAACTTGGAACCAACCCATAGCTGACCCTCCAGTGAGTTTACAGATACAGTCAATCACATGGGAGAAGACTGCCCGGCCTTCTCCAGCCGAGCAGATGGTGGATTTGAATTGCATCTCTTTGGGATTGCAGCATAGCTTCTTACCACTAGGCCACCAGAATAGGCCTATTTTGTTTATTGTGGTTAGATGTACCCAAAATAAGTGTTGATATTTAAACCATTTTCAAATGCTCAATCAAGTGGCAAGAATCACATAAGAATCTCACAATATTGTTTAACCATCATTACTTTTTTCTCCCAAAACTTTTTCATTACCCCAGACAGGAAAACTCAGTACCTATTAAGCAAAAACATCTTATGTCCCCCTGTTCCCCTGCCTATGGTAACATTATCTACTCTGTGTTTCTGTTTGCCTGCTCCAGGCGGTCCATACACATGGGATCATACAGAGTTTGTGTTTTGTATCTGTCTTATCACTAAATGTCTTCAAGATATATTCATGTAATAGCATATCTTGAACTTTACTCCTTTTTATGGAGGAATAACTATTCCACTGTATGCAAATCTCACATTCTGTTTGTCCTTCATCTTGACAAACACTTTGGTTGCTTTCACCTTTTGCTATTGTGAATAATGTGGTGGTAATGAACAGTCGTGTTCCCGTAACCATTTGAGTTCCTTTTTTTTTAATCTACTCAGGAGAAGAATCTCTGGATCATATGGTAATTCTGTTGTTGTTGGTATGTGCCATTGAGTAGAGTATGGCTCATAGAGACCCTGTGAATAACGAAGGTGGAGCTTGCCCTGTCCTGTGCCATCCTTTTCACCTCCCACACACCTGAGCCCATTGCTACAGTCATGGGGTCAATCTATCTTGTTGAGGGTCTTCCTCTCTTTCTCTGATCCTCCACCTTTACAAGCTTGCTGTCCTCCAAGAACAAGGCCCTCCTAGCCACATGCCCAAAGTATGTGAGACAAAGGTTCACCATCTTACTTCCCAGGGGCACTCTGGTTGCACTTGCTCCAAGACAGACCTGTTCTCTGGCAATTCAATCAGTACTCTTCTCCAACACCACAACTAAAAGGCTTCGATTCTTCTTTTGTCATAACAGTAATTCCATGTTTACATTTTTTTTTAGAAATCTCTCATATGTTTTCCATCACAGCTGCACTATTTTTGCATTCTCACCAGCAAGATATGATAGTTCTAATTTATTCATATCTTCACCAACACTTAACTCTTTTCTGTTTTTTATCATTTAGCTATCCTCACCACAACAAGATAAAGGGAAACAACCCAATTGAAAAATGAGCACAGGATATGAACTAATATTTCACCAAAGAAGACATTCAGATGGTGAACAAACACATGAAGAGATGTTCAAAATCCTTAGCTTCAAGAGAGATGCAAATCAAAACAACCATGAGATATCATCTCACCTCAGTAAGAATAGCAAAATTTAACCCTGGGGGACATTATACTGAGTGAAATATCTCAGTCACAAAAGGACAAATACTGTATAGCACCCCTGTTGTAAAACAGGACTGACATCGGGGTTGAGGGGAAACTGAGAAAGATGGGATAAATTATGTATATTGCATTGAAACAGATGAGGGATAGAACTGTTTAAAAAGAATATATTATTAGATATTATTGTCATGACAGGAGTCCAGAATGAAAGCTGCATAGTGGAGTGGAGTTGGGGGAGGGATTGTATAACAATGAAAGAATTTTTCTTTTTTCTTTTCAAAGAGAAGAGTGAACAGGGAGTTAGGGATGGACAGGGAGAAAAGTACAACAATGAATGAATGGAAATACAAAGTCTTTGTAAACTTTCATTAAAATTAATAAAAATAATTTG
>NW_006399801.1:11779997-11789988 GCF_000299155.1 Elephantulus edwardii
AGGGTTAAACCGGGTGGCTCCTTGGAGGCAAGGATTATAATTTGCAATTAAAAAGGGTTATATATATATATATATATATATATATATATATATATATTATGAGGTGGTATCTCATTGCCCCATATAATTTGAAAAATTACAGATTAGGAGACATTGAAAACATGGTAAGTAGGGAGATGGCTGTGGAGATTACCCAGACAAGAAGCAGTGAGAAGACGAGCTAGAGAAAGAACCACAGGAAATGTAAAGGTTAAGAAAGAAGAGGGAAGCGGGATCTAGAACAGGAGAAGGGATTACTGGGAAGGACGAGGGACAGGGTGAGGAGCAGCCCAGGGGTTCTGACCAGGCTGACAGGACGGATGGCAGAAGCCTTGACAGAAACAAGGAGGGTGGGAGAATAGCAATTTGGAGAAAGTTAATATATGTTTATACTTAGCCACTTTGAAATGGAGGTGTTAGAAGGACGTTCAAGCGACATGTGCAAGGACACATCATCAGCAAATCTCTATGGCGTCGTGCATCCTTGGCTGACTCGAGTGTCTGGCAGCAGTGGGGCACTAATGAGACTCAGCCCAGGGGTCAGGTCTCCTGAGGGTCTATTAGATTTCTCCACTCAGCCACACGACACCCTTCACTCAACAACCATCTGCAGACACAGGCTATTAGTCTCACAAAATGGGAGGAGGAGGAGGAGGAGAAATGATCCCTACAGTTCTGACCTCAGGTCCTAACCTCCAGCTCCAAGCTCCCTTCCTGTTTGAGTGACCTGACAACCCCACCTTTCTCAGTACACCCCAGGATTCTTACTCCTGTGCATGCCTTTGCTGGAATCACTCACTAGTAGTTAACTTTCAAAGGCAGCTTCAAAATCCTCACAGCTGTGTTCTAAATCCTCACCAATTATATTTGCCTGGAAAGTCATTGGGGCAAACATTGGGAGTAATTTCAAGGACACCTTTTAAGACCAAAAGCAAGCCTTTCAGAATCGATCGTTTCTGTAGATCCAAGTGGTACCAGGCCTTTCATCTGTAGGAGAGCACGTGAGGGTTTGAGGGGGCAGATGGAACGGCCTGTCTGCAACTTCAGTCACCACGTTTTCTAAAACACACACATTTTTTTTTGCCTCTTGTTTTGTTAACAGCCCCCTGAGGGAGTCATCTGGGGAATATCCCTGGCGGAAATGCTTCTAGAGGTTTTCAATTAAAATAATGGCCCCGATCTTTGCAAATTATGCAAGAACTGGCAATGTCATAGCAGGGCCACAAACTGTTCAGTGTCAGGCGAGCTCCAGGCTGGGCTCCTTCCACAACCACAAACTGAGAAAGAAACCACCACAATGACTCAAGGAGAGCCTCCCCCCACCCCACGTGCCAATCATCAGACTTTAGTCTCACCCCAACTTCATCCCATGTGACTCAAAAACTTCTTGTGACTCCCCAAGGATTGCTAGCCTCATAGCATTTCCCCAAAACATAAATCAATTGCTGTAAGTTGAGTTTAACTCATGGCAACCCCAGGCATGTCAAAGCAGAAGCACTCCATAGGGTTTTCATGGCTGATTTTTCAGAATTAGGTTGCCAGGCCTTTCTTCTGAAGTACAGAATTCTAGGTACACTCAAACTACTAACCTCTTATCATCTTTGCAAGGCCTCTACCTTTTCCCCACTATCCACCAATCCCAACTTGTCTCACATACAGCCAGTGACATAACATCCTAGAATTAAATGGGTTCAGGCCCACACTGGTCTCTGGTTTTCATCTCCAGGCAGCACCCCATGGACACATGGAAAGCGCTGTTCTTTGCTTCCTCCCCTGGATTATAAACCAGTGGATCATATGTTTCCTTTCTAGGTTTCCTCTAAGTCTGCAGCCCCCACATGGTGAGGGGTTGGGCAGAGTGTGGGTAAGTTGCACTTGTGTTGCTACAGACTTTTTGGGATTAGGGCAAACAGCACTCCTGAGGACATGTAGGAGATGTCATGTTGAGGGTACCCAGTGAAAGATCCCCTCTCCCCCAAGTCCCTTGCTTATTGGCCAGTCCATCTGCCATTTCATTTCTCTTGAACCAGAGTAACTCAAAGAGATAGTTCAACAAAGTCAGAACTTCTGCTTAGCAGTTGTGATAGAAGTTTCAAAAGAAGGAATTCGTATCTAATAGCTGGCCTCCTGCCTGTATCCATTTAGAAGTCCAATTTCTCCTATAGCATATCAGGTTTGGTAAAGTCAAGGGGTCAGTGGAAACAGAAAAGACCCTCACTGAGATAAAGTGGCACAATAGCCACAACAATGGATTGACACATATCAGTGAGAATGAAGATGATAGAGGACTTTTTTCCTTCTGGTGTTGAGTACTTCATTCTTTGATCCATAAAATCACTGCCAAAGAACCTGACTTGATGTCAACTAACAGCGTCTCCATTCCACGTGTCAGGTCATCAAGTGCCATTAACAGTGAGGACAGATCAGCAACTTTGACTTGTAGCCATGTCCCCAAGCCTTCAGAGAAGAATCTTTCTCAACAATTAACTCTGGGCTCTGTGGTGCCCCGGTTAATCCTGGGCAAGCCCAAGCCTTTGGCTCCGTCTAGTATCCCAGGAGAGAAGAGACCATGTGCAGGATCCACAGAGAGATGATTTGAAGGTGTTGGCCAGACATAGAAGCACCATATATCTGCTTGAAAATAACTGATAGAAAACTGTGTATGATGATTGGATGAAAAATCAATTTGCTTTGTAAACTTTCACTAAATAACAAAGGGGAAAAGAGAGAAAAAGAACTATCTCAGAACATTCACAGTAGATGAGTAAAAACATTTCAGGAACAAGCCTCTAAAAGTAGGAGGCATTGGTGGTCCCGCTGTAGAATCTTTGCCTTTCTGCAGCGACCTTTGTCAGCACTCACAGCACCCACCATCTGTCTGTCTGGGGAAGCTTGCACATTGTTATGATGGTGAATAAGTTTTAATGTTACTTCTAGACCAAGAAGAATGAGAATTATTTCCTGGTAATTTACTTCTGAAAATCAACTGTCAGACAGAAAGGAGAAAAAAAATGATTGACAAGTCAATTAGAGCAGCATAACCCACAGAGTGTTGTATTGCTAACCAAAAGGTAGTATGTCTCCAGCGCACTGAATCCACCAGCGGCTCCATGGAAATAAGATAGGCAGTTACTTCCTCAGAGATTTACAGCCTGAGAAACCTGATGTAGGGTTACTCTGAGTCAGAATCAATTTGATGGCAATTGTTGTTATGTGCCGTCAAGTTGCCTGCTACTCATAGTGAATCTATGCACAATAGCTCTGAACCTTGAGCCATTCTCACTGCCTCTGACACACCCAACCCCATTAACCCAGTCACTGTATCAATCCATCTCATCCAGAGTCTTCCTCTCTTGCACTGTCCCTCCATCCCCCCAAGCATGATGTCTTTCTCCAAAGACTGGTCCTTTCTGGCAACATATTCAAAGTATGTGAGAGAGATTCAAAATCCTTGCTTCTAAGAAACAACTTGGCCTCACCCTCTCCAGAATGAATCTTTTTGTTCTCTTGGCAGTCCATGAAATGTTTAGCACTCTTCTCCAGCACCAAAACTCAAAGGCATCGATCCTTCTTTTGTCATCCTTTGTCATTATCCATCTCTCTAATACGTAACAAGTAATTGCAAACACCATTACCTGGATTAGGCACACCTTAGCCTCCAGAGTGATATTATTCTTCAACACTCTGGAGAGGTCCCTGATAGCCAATTTTTCCCAGTGCAATTTATCTTTTAATTTTTTGGCTACTAGTACCGAGAATGTTAATTGTAGAATCAACCAAGCTGTAATTGTTAACAACCTCAATCTCTTCTCCATCTATCATGGTGCTGTCAGTTGGCCCAGTGGTGAGAATCTCTCTTCTTAATATTGAGCTTCAATCCATATTATAGACTACAGTCCTTGACCTTCTGCAGCAAATACTTGAGGTCCTCTGCATTTTCAGCAAGCAAGGTTGTGTCATTTGTGTATCACAGGCTGTTAATGAGTATTCGCCCAAATCTGATGCCACATTTCACCTCATAAAGCTCAGTCTCCCAAATGACCTGTTCCACATAGGGATTAAAATGGTATGGAGACACGATGCACCCCTGATACTCCCTTCCTGATTTTGAACCACACAGATGTTGTTTTGTTAACAGTGAGTATTTAAACTGAAACAACAGAGGGAGTATTTTAAAAAGCAGTTCTCAAGCTAACTCATTGTTGCCATATCAGACTCAAAGACGACCCTCCAATGGATCTTCAGAGGCTGTAAATCTCACAGGAAAAGATTGCTCGTCTCTTCCTCTTGGAGCAGGTGGTGGAACTGCCCATCTGTGGGTTGACTGTACAACTCCCTACCCACTAGGCCACCAAAGAAGTTAGAGGGTTCCCAAGGAGTTACAGTGACTGTTAGGCATGTCCTTAATTAATGGTAGAATCTGACAATGTAGAGGTCTCTCTGTCACCTATCTCATAGTTACACTTCTCTGGTGGAAAGTGGTTGTGTCTGGTACAGCAAGTCAGAAACATTTTTCAATGTCAAGTCATCTTGGTTTTAGAAGTTTCTATGGCTAGAACGTTTGGGAAACACTCTATTGTTCTTGCAAGTTTAGTAACTGGCATCAATTGCCATCTTGATTTATTTGTTCTTAGAAAGATTTGACACCTGGCACAAATGGCTGTTAGTTTGTTCTTATTATTTGACACAATTAATGAAAACCGTATGGAGCACAATGGTCCAATCTGTGACGATGATGGAGCTGTGCAGGACCAACCAGGCCCTCCTGTGCTTGGCTGTGGCCATCGTCATCATGAACTGTGGGGTGAACAGCAGCATCTCTGAAAGTTAAAAAAAAAGGCACGTTCATCTCACAGAACGGAGATTGTGTGAGCAAGTGCCAAGGGATGCTGTGGATAATGTATGGAGGAGGGAAAGGCCAGGGGCCTGGGTGAGGCAAGTCTGGGGAGATTGTAGCTTTTTAACAGAAACTCAAAGGACAAAAAGATGATCAGGCAGGGGGACAGGCGGGACACAGGGCCATAAAGAGGGGGTATTTGGTCTGGACAAGGGCTAGATTCAGAAATGAACTGGATGCTCAGTGAAGGATGCAGGCTCTGTCAGGAACGGGGAACAGACTACAGGGTGCTGCTGAAGCAATCCCACCTGAGGAGGGGCTGGAGCCTACAGGCAGCAGGGAGGCTGCCGGCTCTCCAATGTAACCCTCTCCTGTGCTCAAACAGAGCCCTGCTCTACTTTTTGGCAGGCCCCATACTCGCTCTCCTCCGTCAGCATTATTGCTTTCCAGGAATCTCCTGTTTTTCAAAGTATTTTTGCCAAGATGTGATGTTTTGCAACCCTGACAGCCCATCTCCCTCCTCCTCTGTCAAACTGATGAAACCATTCATCTTCCAGCCCTGAGCAGTTGGGCCCCACCCTGTCCCCCGCTCCCCTGCTCACCCCAGGAGCTGGCTGGGACCCAGGACAGAAGAGAAGCCCATCTGTCTCCGCCAGGACTGACCACACGTAGGGACTGCAGGATTCTCACTGCCCAGTAAAGACAACTGCCTGTTGGCAGAGACTCCCCAGGGGCAGATATATATCCAAAGCAGCCCTTATGTGTTGGCAAGATTGGAAAGAGACAGGGAAGAACGGGTGTTGGGTATATTTTAAAATTAATAAAGAGCAAAAGGCCTTTTCTAAAGTATTTGTTTAAGGATCAAATGTTAAACCTATTCCATTTGTCAGAGATTCCTATGCCATATAATTAATCAATACAGTAAACATTCAAATTCTCATTTATTAGGTCAAGAGAAACGTAAGTTGTCCATGAAGAAAGTCTTCTGGGCTTGCCAGTATCAGTTCTGAAAATTAATTGGAAATTAAAATAATCTTGGAAAAGAGCATTAAAATTTACTAGCCCAAAACCACACCTCACGAACAAAGTAAAAATATCTCCAGACTGGAAGATACATTAACATTTATCAAACCATGATCCAAGGACTGCCCTAAAAGTTTTATATGTACTAATATGCACAATTTGAAAGATTTCTATTTCACTAGGAAAAAAAAAGCTAAATTCTACATTAGAATCACTGTGATTCTATGCTTAGCATTCATGCTGACTGATACCCAACAATCAACAGCCATGCAAGCCGCAGTCAAGAAATCAAATGATGTATTGTGTTGGGAAAATGTGCTGCAAAAGACCTCTTTAAAGCATCCAAAGGCAGAGATGCCACTCTGATGATGAAGCTGATCCTGACCCATGCTATTCTCTTTTCAATCACCTCATATGCATGTGAAAGCTCAATAGTGATAAAGAGACAGAAGAGTTGATTACGATGTTGAAGAAGAACATTGAATATACAGTGGACATCATTAAAACGGAGCAAGTCAGTCTTAGAGGAAATATATCCTAAGAATACTTCTTAGAAGCAAGGATTGAGAGATTTCTCCTCTATTACTTTGGACTTGTCATTAGGAAAACTGCTAGACAAGGGACATAGAATTTGGTGGACTAGTTGTTGTTTGATGCTGTTGAATAGGGTCAAACTCATAGCAACACTATGTATAACAAAATAAAATGTTTGCCCAGTCCTGTGCCTTACTTAACAATAAGAGGAACATTTGAGCCATTGTGGCGGTCACTGCATCAAGCCATCTTCCTTCTCTTTTTTTTTTAAAAAATTTATACTAGTTTATTTTAAAATCAATCTCATTTTTTTTAATAGTTTTAATGAACATTTACAGAGAATTTGGATTTCCATTCATTCATTGCTGCACTTCTCTATCCGCCCAGCCCTCTTCCCCCACCCCCCAGTTTGCTCCTCTCTTTCAAAAGAAAAAGAAAGACTCCCTACCTGGTACACAATCCCCCCGCACCCCTCCCACCACCCCAAGTACATTCTGCTATGCAACCTTGATTGTGGACTCTTGTGATAACCATAATACCCTATCATACAATGCTTTTAAATTATTCAGTCCCTCATCTGTTTCAGTGCAGTAGACACAATTTATCCAGTTTTTCTCAGTCTTACCCCCACCCTGATATCAGTCCCATTTTACAGCAGTGGCAAGGACAAATATTGCATGGTGCCATCTTCCTTCTCCAGGGACTGATTTCTCCTGATAATATGTCCAAAGTCTATGAGATGAGATCTCACCATTCTCTCAGGTATATTCAATATTTCATGTCAACATCATCATTTGAATGCAATAATTCTCTTTTCACTGCCCAGCCTTTGAATGCATTTTTTTAACTAAAAGAATTTTAATTTTTAAAAAAAATTTAATTAAATTAATTTTGGCTGGAGTCAGATCTACCTTAATCACTCAAGAGAGATCTTTTGCAGTCGATCTGTTATTTGATTTCCTTGCTGCTGCTTCTGCCCTGGGTGCTCCTTGTGTATGCAAGTAAAAGTTAATCCTTGACAACTTGAACATTTTCCCCATTTATCATGGTGTTGCTTACAGTTCAGTTGTAACTGAACTGAGGGTCTTCTTATCTTTTTGATGATATGCAATCCATAATGAAGGCTAACGCCTCTGATCTGCATCAGTAAGTGGTTCAGGTCCTCTTTGCTTTCATCAGCAAAGTTGTTAGTTTTTCTCTAATTCTGATGCCCTGTTCTACTTCACATAGTCCAATGTCTTGCTTATTTGAGGGGAAAATGAAAGATATTCTCACTGACATGAGTTAACACAATAGTCATGACAATAGATGCAAACACGTATCGAGATGATTATGAGTCAGGCAATGATTCCTTCTGTTAAAACAGTCAGCACCAGCTCCCTGGGAACTAACAGCAGCAAACTGTGCCTTTAATCTGGAAACTAAAGCCTAAGGCTGCATTATTTTACCCTTGAGTTCCTGGGAGTGCATGCATGTTGTCAGCTAATTCACAACTCAGCTGTCTCACCTGTAGCTTATAGAACATTCCTAGCTGCTGGTAGAACCTTGATGAGCAACTGCTCCAAGTGGGGACCTTGGACCTGGCAGGTGGGGGAGAACATAAACCTCCCAAAAAACCGGGTAGCCAATCAAATTCTTCCTCAAAGCCCTTGATAGCACTACCTGTGAATAGGAATACTGCTTAAGTTGCCCATTTTCAGAGATATTGATAATATTTGCTGAAGGAAAAGGAACACAGAGCAAAAATATACTGAGTTGTCACAAGATTCACTCACATTACAACTCAGCAACTCTAAGCAACCATTCTTTATAATGTTATCGGATATTCCTCATGAGTCCCCACCCCGCTAGGCAGTTGGAATAACTAAGACTGGACAATTTACAATAACTCAGACTTTGCCAGTTTCAACTGTCTACTATTAGCTGAAACCTTCAGCCAAGTTTATTCAATGTTTAAGTCCCTATAAGGATGGCTTCACTAGTCTCATTAGGACAACTCCAGTTCTTCCTACCCTCTGTTACCCCACTGTTTTCCACCATAGCAGCTGGGTATGAGGGGGAAAGGTAGGATTTTTTGTGACTAGGGAAAGGTCTCTGAAACCTGCTTTCCTAATCTAGAAATCCCCCCCGGCCAGATGGTTTATGTAGCTTACTGGATCCTTCTTCAAGGGCTTCTAGGAACTTCTGTTTGTACACTAAAAAACTGCTTCTGCTTCTTCCTAACCCCACTTGAGGGGACATGATTTCCTCCATCCTCCCATCTACTCTGGGATTGTGTTTGTGAGAAAGAAGATTTGGACAAAGGTGGTCTCTTACCTCATATACATCTTAATACATCTGGGAAAGCAGGCCTCGAGCTCCCCAGGCCTGTGTGACATTTCTGAGACTCTCATGAGGTGGAGGTGTATGGGTAAGATTCTAGGTGTTTCACTTAGTTATTTTTCTTCCCCTTTCTTCTCCCTGCTCACAATTCCTCAGGTTCAGGTAGAGTGGACTTTGTCCTTTCCCCTCTTTTAGGTTTCCTGAATAGTAAGTACTGCATCCATAATTGTCATTATAGCTTTCAACCATCCTGTGAGGCAAGTGGTGCCTCTGGGAACAATGACCTGCCAACCTTCATGTTGGTAGAATGATAAGTCTCAAGGTCTAGTTGTCACAGACTGAAGTTTGTCTCCTCCATAATGACAGGAAAAGTCCAGGCCATTAGTTCTCTGTCCTAAAGGACAGTTGTAAATCGTCTCTCCTACAGTTTGGCCTTTAAGGCTATTGACTTCCTGCAAAATCCATTTTGAATGTCAGAAACACAATTTGGATTCTTTCCCAAGAGAAAACTGATGGCTCAGATTGCTTTAGAAGAACTGAGAAAAGAAAGGTCTATCCACAAAATGTGAAGGAAAAGGGCATTAAATGTCAGTTGCCAGGGTACTGGTTCTAACCCATGGTGACCTCATGTCACCATGTTTATGAGGAGAAACTGCTTCACAATGTTTTCTTAGCTTTAGTCTCTACCAAAGATCACCAGGTCTTTCTTCTGTGGCACTGCTGAATGGGATTGACCTGCCAACCTTTAGATTAGTAGTCAATCACTAATCGCATTTACTACCTTCATACCTTAAGTCATCACCTTCCTTCCCTACGTGATTTAGTTAAGACTCACAGATAGTCCTTGTTTTTCTGTAATAAGAACAAGCTCAAACCCACCAAATTCCTGTTCTTTGCCTCATAACTGGATAGCTAAATTGCTTCTCCTCACTGATCAGTTAGAAACAAAGTATTTGTTTACCACCCTTTGGTTAAGCAAGCATATAACCTATCTTTCAGGATCTCTCCTGGAAAGCTTCATCTTACACTGATCCACAATGGATAGCAGTCAAGAAATCAACGCACATGTTGCATTGGGAAAATATGCTGTCAAGACATCTTCATGTGCTCAAGAGTAATGATGTTAGTTTAAAGACTAAGGTGCGCCTGATGCAAATCATGATCTTTTCAGTTACTTACTATGTATCTGAAATTTGGAAAATAACCAAGGATGACAGAAGAAGAATCAATGTCTTT
>NW_006399801.1:11790300-11792385 GCF_000299155.1 Elephantulus edwardii
CAGTGCGACTGGCACAGGACAGAGCGGAGTTTAGGGCTGTTGTACATAGGGTCGCTATGAGTCGCAGGCGACTCGACGGCACATAACAACAACAACTGAATAATCCGTGAATTGTCAGAATAAGGAACACGTTTGTCCTGGAGGAAGTGTGACCAAGGTGTTCTTTAGAGGCAAGGATGATGAAATAACATCTCACATACCTTAGGGGTATTGTTACGAGGAGTGTTCTTGGAAAAGGATATCATGCTGGGAATGATGAAAGAGCAAAGAAAGAGAGGAGCCTGAATGTGATGAATTGGCACAGTAACTGTAACATGGGCTCACATACATCAAAAATGATACACATGGTGCAGGGTAGGTCAAGTTCAGCTCTGTTGTTCATAGTGTCGTAATAGGACAACAACACCTGGAGAAGAGTCTTTCCTCAGTATGAAACCTCCTCTGATGTGATCATACTACCCTGTCACTCTAATTCCCCACCTGCGTGTCCTTAAAAAAGAACAAATCCACTACCATTGAACTGGTTTCCACCTCACATCAATCCATCACGTTTCTTTACAGAAGAAGATTGCTCTCTGTTTCTCCTGCAGAGCAGCTGGTGGGTTTGAGCCGCCTTGGATTAACAACTCAATAAGCAATGCACTATGCCACCAATGCTCAGTCTTTAGAAAAGACTTTTTTTAAACTCTTTGGGCAACCTCCTTTCAGGCTATTACTGCCTCTGTAAACCCTCTGGAGGGTTAGCTATGAGTTGGTTCTAATTCAAGAGAACACAACAACAATAAGACAGACACTTATTCATCTTCTAGTCAGGATGTTCTCTCCATTGATGTTGTTGTTATTGTTGGGTATCACCGAGTCAGAATTAACCCACAACTGACCCTCCAGTGGGTTTTCAGAGGCAGTAAATCTCGCAGGAGGAGATTGCTCATCTTTCTCCTGCCGAGCTACTGAACAATGGACCTTCAGGATTGCAGCGTCCTTTATTCTCCCCCACGGTACAGTAGTCCTTTCCCTTCTCTTCTCCTCCTGAATAAAGCTTCTCTCCAGTTTTTAATTTGGGCGTGCAAATAAATGGCCACAAGTCTTTCTAGAGACTCTTTAGATGAGGGAAATAATTGAATGGATTTCTCTAAAACCTTTTTCTGAAGGGGCAATGAGAACAAGTGGAGATGAACTAAAGAAAATTTTTTTTTCTGTTATTGGGTTTTGGGGGGATGAATTGTTCTCATTCGCCACCTTCTCTAGAAGCTACTTTGAGGAAACAGAACAGCTGTTAGGTTTAATGATGCCCTGCATTTCTGTAGCAACTTGAATATTCATTTAATATTCAAAGGCCTATTGTGCCTCCTTTCTTCTGTCATCCTTTTAAAACCTTATGAGGTGGGTACTATAAGCAGCTTACCCCCTTTGACAGATGTGACTGACTCTTTGCCTCCAAGCAGTTGTTTGAGGTGTTCAAGGTGATCTGCTTTTTAAAAGCCAAATCAGACCTGATGAGAGCCAGCTCTGGGCCCTTGCATGTGCCACTAAGAGTGACTTAAGCCTAAGCCTTCTTTTAAGAGGCAGGAAATTGAATAATGTGGCTGACAGTTTAGAGAGAGGTAGTGTGAGCCTGTAGCTCTGTATTGGATTTAGAAATGGAAGACCTGACCCTCTCTGAGTCCTCTTTTCTTTGCCCATAAGACAAGAGTATACATAACGCTGGCTCTACTCTCCCACCGGATGTGTGAAAGCATCAATAAGCATCTGGGAGTGTGTTGCTTACTGACTGGCTTTATAACACAACCTGCACCGCAGGTGGGGCTGTGACTCAGTACCATTAATTACTTGGCATTTTCACCTCTTCATTTTGGAAAAGGAAGAAGGGATAGTGTGTGCAATCCCGAACAAAATGAAACTAGTTGTCATCAGCTCACAGTGAAGCCTTGTGTGTCAAAGCAGAACTGTGCTCCATAGCGTTTTCAAGGGCTGATTTTTCAGAAGCAGGTCACCAGATCTTCCTTCAAGAGTGTTTCTGGGTTCATTTGAACTTTTGACTTTTGCATTGGTAGATGAAAAAACACTTTTTGCATCACTACCGAG
>NW_006399801.1:11792789-11794053 GCF_000299155.1 Elephantulus edwardii
TACCATAGGAAAGCAAAGATGTTACTAACAGGAGAGACGGTACAGAGGGAGGAAGGAACATATAGAAACTCTCTGTTCTTTGCATAATCTTTCTGTAAATCTAAAAATTAAAATTCTTTAAATCAGCCCTCTAACTCTTACTTTACGGGAGCAAAGAGAATATGGGGTAAAAATGATGGAGGGGGAGCTATTGGAGCTTTGGATCTATGCATTAAAAGAGCACTTTACATACTTTTACATACTCTTCTCACTTGATTGTCAAAATGGCCATGTACATAGGTGCACAAGATAAATAATACCATATGGTTACAGCGAGTGAAGAGTGGAGCTGAGGAATGAGGTGGTCACACCCGTATGGTATTGAGTGCAAGCATTTAAACAATTTTATGGCAATTTGAAGAATCCTTGGTATGGTGGCTAAGTGCTCAGCTGTTAACCAAAAAGATAGAGGTTCAAACCCACCAGCCACTCTGCAGGAGAAAGCTGTGTCTGATCTCATAAGGACTGCAGCCTTGGAAATCCCATGGGACAGTTCTACTCTCCCTAAGAGTCAGGATTGACTTGACGGCAATGGGCTTGGGTTTTGTGTGGCGATTTGTTAATGTCACGTCACAGCTGAAACTTATATTACTTGAAACTGAATATTCCAACAATCTGAATAAAGGCATTTTTCTGAAATTCAGTGAGTCAATATCAATATTTATTGATTGTCTGCTACTATTTCCACACAGCCAAATGCCTTTGCACAGTCAGTGAAAGATAGATAGACATTTCTCTGGTTCTCTCTGCTTTCTGCCAAGATCTATCCAACCTTAGCTACAATACCCTTAATACCATGGCTTCTTCTAAATCCAGCTTGCACTTCTGGCAGTTGTTTGTTGATGTGCTGTTCCAGTCATCTTTGGATCATTTTCAGTAGAATCTTGCTTGCATGTGAAAGGAATGATATTGTTCAATAATTTTCACACAACTTGGACCAAGAGGCAGTTGTCAGAACAGAGCAAGGAAACACTACAGGTTCACAAATTGGGAAGGGTGTATGCAAGGGATGTGTCCTAGCTCCATACCTTTTCAACATATATGTTGTTGTTGTTGTTATGTGCCATCGAGTCATTTCCAACTCATAGCGACCCTATGCACAACAGCTCTAAACCCTGCTCTATCCTGCGCCAACCACACTGCCTCTGACACACCCATCCCGATTGCCCCAGTCACCGAATCAATCCATCTCATAGAGGGTCTTCCCCTCCTGCGCTGTCCTTCC
>NW_006399801.1:11795008-11831379 GCF_000299155.1 Elephantulus edwardii
GGATGACGAAGAGATTGAGAGTGTTCACAGCTTCACTTTGCTCGGCTCCACAGTCAACACTCTTGGTACCAGCAGTCAGGAAGTCAGGAAATCAACATATATGCATAACAAATTATCCAGGAGGGTGGGCTCTATGAGGAGAAGTGTGGCATCAGGACTGGTGAAAGATCCATCGTCAATCTGCGTTATGCAGATGACATAACCTAGCTTGCTAAACTGAAGAGGACCTGAAGCGCCTTGCTGTAGAGGGTCAAGGACTGCAGCCTCCAATATGAGTTGAGTCTCAATGCAAAGAAGACAAAGATTCTCACCACTGGACCAATTGGCAACATCAGGATGGATGGTGAAGAGATTGAGATTGTTCACAGCTTTAGTTTGCTTGGCTCCACAGTCAACACTCTTGGCATCAGTAGCGAGAAAATTAAAAGACATATTGCAGTGAAAGTCTGCTGCTAGGGACCTCTCCAATGGTGCCACTCTGGAGACTAAGGTGTGTCTGATACAGGCCATGGTCTTTGCAATCACTTGTTATACATCAAAGAGTTGGACAATGACTAGGGAGGATAGAAGAATTAATGCCTTTGAGCTGTGGTGCTGGAGAAGAGTATTGAATGTACCATGGACTGCTAAGAAAACAAACAGATTCATCCTGGAGAACGTTAAACTGGGCTGCTTCTTGGAGGCAAGGATTCTGAGGTTTTTTTCTGACATACTTTGGACACGTTGTAAGGAGGGACCAGTCCTTGGAGAGTGACATCATGCTTGAGAGGGTGGAAGAACAGCGCAGGAGGGGAAGACCCTCTATTAGGTAGATTGATTCAGTGACTGGGATAATTGGGGTGGATGTGTCGGAGATGTTGCGATTGGCACAGGACAGAGCAGGGTGTAGGGATGTTGTACATAGGGTCACTATCAGTTGCAAGCAACTCAATGGCACATAACAACAACTGCTGGGTCATCTTTCTTTTAAATGGGATCAAATATGGATCTCTTCCAGTCAGTTGTCCTCCAGAGTTCTTGGCACAACTTGGTGAGCGCATCCAGGGCAGCATCTGCTTGTTGAAATATGTCAGTTGATGTGCCATCAATTCTTGGGGACTTGTTTTATGCCAGTTTTTTCATCACCACAGGCTCTTGCTCATACATTGCTTCAAGGAATTCTTCTGTGTCTGTCAATTTCTTTTGTTATAATGACTGCATAATTTTTCCATCTCCTTTTAATGCTTTCTGGATCATTTATTATTCTGTACAAAGCAGTTTTTTAAATTTTTTTTATTTTACTATTTTTATGTGTGTACCACCAAATTGGATCTAACTGGTACAAGAGGAGATTGTCCCTCCTCCAGTAGAGCACCTGGTAGATTCGAACTGCACGCCTCTGGGATTGTAGTGCAGCTTCCTGCCACTAGGCCACCAGAGCTCTCTCAAAGCATTCTTAAGTATTGCAATTTGAGGCTTGAATTTTTTCTTCATTTTCTTCAGCTCAAGAAATGCTGAGTGTGTGGACCTTTTTGATTTTCTGACTTTAGCTTTTTTGCACATTTCATTATACTTTGTCTTCCTGTGCTGCCCTTTGAAATCTTCTGTTTGGCTCCTTAATTTCTTGTACCATAGAAATGCAAAGATGTTACTAACAGGAGAAATGGTACAGAGGGAGGAAGGAACATATAGAAACTGTCTGTTCTTTGCATAATCTTTCTGTAAATCTAAAAATTAAAGTTATTTAAATCAGCCCTCTGACTCTTGCTTTTCAGTAGCGGAGAGAATATAGGGTATGATTTTGGCTTCTCAGTGCTCTAGTGCAATATTCAGAGTCTAGTCTAACATCCATCTTGGTCTTTTCTTCCTTCTCTGTCTTTGCAAAACCAGGAGGCATTTATCAGAATAGAGCAAGGAAATACTGCATGGTTCAAAATCTAAAAGGGTGTATGCCAGGGATGTGTGCTATCTATACATTTTCAATCTATATGCAGAACAGATAGTCCAGGAGGATGGGCTCTATGAAGAGGAATGTGGCATCAGGATTGGTGGAAGATCTATCAACTGTCTGTGTTATACAAATGACACAACCCTGCTTGCTGAAACTGAGGAGGACCAGAAGCCCTTGGTGCAGAAGATCAAGGGCTGAAGCCTTAAATATGGGTTGAAGCTCAACATTAAGTAAACAAAGATTCTCATGACTGGGGTGATTGGCAGCATCGTGATAGATAGTAAAGAGATTGAGATTATTAACAGCTTTAATTTGCTTGGCTCGACAATCAATACTCTTGGTACCAGCAGCCAGGAAAACAAAAGATGAATTGAGATGGGAAAGTCTGCTGTCAGAGAACCCTCCAGAGTACTGAATAGCAATAATGTCAGTCTTGAGACTAAGGTATGCCTGATCTAAGCCATGGGCATTGCATTTACTTGCTATACTTCAGTAAGCGGGACAATGACTAGGGATAATAGAAGGAGAATTGATACCTTTGAGCTGTGGTGCTGGAGAAGAGTGTTGGATATTACATGGACTGCTAGGAGAACAAATAGGTTCATCCTAGAGAGAATGAAACCAGGCTACTCCTTGAAGGCAAGGATTCTGAAGCTTCGTCTGACATACTTTGGACATGTGCCAAGGAGGGCCCTGTCTCTGGAAAGGGACATCATGCTTGGGAGGTGAAGGGACAGTGCAAGAAAGGAAAAGCCTTGATAAGATAGATTGATTCAGTGACAGGGAGGATGGGGGTAGGTGTGTCAGAGACAATAAGGTTAGCAGAGGATAGAGCAGGTTTTAGGGCCATTGTACATAGAGTTGCTATGGGTCACAAATAATTTGGCAGCATCTAACAATAACAAGAACTACTCCTATTCTCAAAGTAGGTCAATCACAGCTGAGATTATTAGGGGCACAACATTGCCCATAAACTCAAAAAGGATACTTGACAACTTTAAAGATCTGTGAGTCTACAACAGAGACAAATATGTGAAACACAATAAAAGATGCAAGCCAAAAGTGAAACTGGCACAGGGCATGGTCCACTCTAAGTTCTAAATGAACATGATGAAATAGTGAATGATTGGGCTAATTAGTTAGAACTAACTAATGGGAAACATATTGTTAAGTGCTAAGTTGTATAGTTCAGGCTGTCAAGGCTGCAAGGGTTTGAATGAAATAAACACATTAATTAAAGATGGACATTGTTTGAGGAGCTGTGACGGAAAGAGAGATTAACTGGATAGTAATAGATCATAGTTTGAATCCACCGGAAGAAGGATGAGCAATCTCCTTCTGTGCAATTTATTGTCTCTGAAAATTCACGGGTCCATTCCAACTCAACAACATAAAACAACAACAGAGTTTATAATGAAGGAAAAGTGAAGACATGCCATGGAAGACAGAAAAGAATAAAATCTAAGACACAAGGATACACAAGGTCTTTGTGTTCAGTAATGTGCAGTAAATAGTTAACACAGCCAACTGTCCTGGGAGCACTTATCAATCTATATGATATGATTACTTCCAATACGACCAATTCCAAGCTACCAACATAACATCACTGAATGTGGAGTTGTGAAGAGAGGTGAAATGCTGTTGCTAGGTACTGCTCAGTCAGTTCTGACTCCTGTTAAACATCTGCATGGGGGCATGAAACACACATCAATCCTGTAGCATCCTCACAAGGATGGCTGTGTTTAAGACCCTTGTTGCAGGACAGTGCGTCTCATTGAGAATCTTCCTCTTTTGCCTTGACCCTCTAGCTCACAGATAGGATGTCCTTCTTGAGAGATTGGTACCTCACGAAGGCATGACCAAAGTATGAGAAAAAAAAAGTCTCGCTATATCCTTCCTAAGGATAGTGCTTCTTCTGAGCAGTAGAGTTCATTCTTCTGTTCAATTCAACTAATTGTTTTTGTGTTGGACAAACTCATAGCTGACTCTCTAGCAAATTTTCAGAGGCCGTAAATCACACAGGAGAAGGCTGACCATTTTCTCCCTTGGAGCAGCTCGGGGATTCAAACTGCCTGCCTTTTGGCACACAGCTTGCAAACCATTAGGTGCCCAGAGTTCCCTATTCTTTTGAGAGTCTTTGGTATGGCCAGTCTTGTTCACCAACACTATAATTCAAAGATAACAATTATTTGATAGTACATCATTGTGTAATATCCATCCTACAGACACAATAGTCATAAGTAACCTCAAAGGCATTTTGTTGTTTTTAGGATTCATCAAGGCCACTATGACTCATAGTAATCCTATGAACAATAGATTTGAACCTTGCCTTCTCCTGTGCCATCTCTATCATTTCTAGTATCATTACCATCTCATGCCCATTGTTACAGTTCTGTGTCAACCCATCTTGTTGTAGGTCTTCCTTTCTTTTGCTGACCCTTCACCTTTCTAAGCTTTAGATCTTTTTCCAAGGACTGTTGTTGATTGCCTTCGACTTGAGCATGACTCACAGCAACCCTATGAATAAAAGGCCTGAAGCGCCTCTACAACTATAGACATTTATCAGAGTTCATAGAGTTTCCAGAGGCATGTTATTTAGGAAGTGGATGCCACTCATGCTTCCAAATTCCAAGGACTGGTCCCCCCTAATAACGTGCTAAAGTATGTGAGATGAAGTTTCACCATGCTTGCCTCTGAGAAGCACCCTGACTACACTTTCTCCAAGACATATTTGTTTATACTTTAGGCAGTCTGTAGAATATTCAGGACTCAGAAGGCATTGATTCTTCCGATATCCTTAGTCCTAGTCCAGCTTTCAAATGTAAAGTTAGTAACTGAAAAGACTGAAGACTGTGTTTGAATTAGGTGTACTTTAAACTGACATCATTGCTCCTTAGCTCTTTGGAGAGGTCCTTGACAGGAGATTTCTCCAATGCAGCTCCTCTTTAGTTGTTTTTCTTTTTTTCCTTTAAAAAAATAATAGGTTTGCATGTAATTATTCATATACATTGTGTTTTATACAAGTGCTTTGTACAATCATTCATGTACATCATATTTTATATAATTAATTACCATTGCTCTATGCCTAGTATTATCCCATCTTTTCAAGTCCCCTTTGAATCTTTCCCATTACTTTACCCTCCCTTCACCCACTAACTCCTGCTATCCTAGTGATGTTCCCCCTTTCCCTTGTTAGCCCTCTTTCTCTCCTTACCTTTTTGAACATTTATACACATCTTACTCATATTTTCACATAAGTAGCTTTATGCAATATTTGTCCTTATGTGATTGAGATATTTCACTGCTCTCTAGTCTCTCCAATGTTATATAATATTTAATTAAATCATTGCTCCTTATTACTGCACAGTATTCCATTGTGTGAATGTACCACAATTTCTTAATCCATTTGTTTGTAGGTGGGCATTTCAGCTGCTTCTGTTTTCTTACTATTGTGAATAGCATGGCTATGAACATAGATGTACAAATGTTCATTCATGTCTCAGTTCTGAATTCCTTGGGATATATCCCTAGTAATGGAATGGTTGGGTCATATGGGCTTGCTTTCTTCAGGTTTTTGAGGAAACACCAAACCTCCTTCCATAGCAGTTGTATCATTTTACAATCCCACCAGCAGTGCATAAGAGTTACAATCTCTCCACATCCTCTTCAACTTTTATCATTTGCTGTTTTGTTGAGTTTCACTAGAGCTGCTGGTTATAGTGAGCTCGTATCTCATTATTGTTTTGATTCACATTTTTCTGATTGCTAGTGATTTTTAATATTTCTTCATGTGTTTCTTGTTCATCTGAATGCCCTCCTTTGTGAAGAGTCTTTTCATGTCTTTTGCCCATTTTGTGATGGGGTTATCAGTCATTTTCCTGTGAAAGTCTTGTAGTATTATGTAAACTTTTGTTATGAGAACCTTATCTGATATGTCATTGCCAAATTTTTATTTTCCAGATCTGTGGTCTTTCTTTTTACTGTACTGGAGAATCTTTTGATCTTTTGATTTGGTAGCAAAAAATTTTTTTTATATTGGACCCAAGCAAGATGGAATCATTGAAGATCTCAATCATTTCTCCATTTATCATGATGCTTTCTAATGGCATATGGTAAATATTTTTTTTCCTCACTGTTGAGACAATATGAAGTTTGATATTGTCAAAAGTGTAGATAATAAATAATTGGTAAGTTATACATTTTAAGTATTCATTCAATTTTAGATTTATTTAATCAAAAGTTTATCAAGCTTTATTTTATATTACAATTTGAGTGAAAATGTAAACAAAGTATATTTTTAAAATAAATCATTCATGTACATTTTGTTTTGTAACATCAGTCTTAATGCACAAAATGTCTCATAATTTGTTCATTTTGTATTGTCTTCCTGTCTTTCATCTTGAGTATTTGTTATTAATTATTTGTTTATTTACTCCCTTCTCTTCTGTTAATGACACTAAAATTATTCTCTCTGTATTTAAACTTTTCTCTAGCTTTTTTAAATGGTGAATTTACAGTATTTGTCTGTGACTGACTTCACTCAATATGATGCCCTGTAGACTCATCCATGTAGTGTTTCCCAAATTCTTCATTCTTGTTTATCGCTGCATCATACTCCATCATGTGAATGTTTCATCATTTTCTTATCCATTTGTTTGTTGATGGACACTTGTGCTGTTTCCATCTCTTTGCTATTGTGAATAATGCTGCAATAAACATGAGTGAACACATACCTGTTAGTATTGATGCTCTTATTTCTTTAGAGTACATGCCTAATGTGATTCTGTTTAACAATTAGCTTACAAATGTAAGCTGATTGAAAATCTATTAATCAGCTCTTTGAACTAGGTGGTGGCAACACATAATTACATGGGTATAAAATAGGGGAGCTCTGGTGGCCTAGTGGCAAGGAGCTGCAACTACAATCCCAGAGGCACATGGTTCGAATCCACCAGATGCTCTGCCGGGAAAAGGAGGGACAATCTCCTCCTGGACCAGTCAGATCTGATTTGACGGTCCACTCACACAAAAATAAAAAAAAATTTTAAAAAATTAAATTAAAATAAAATAAAACAAATAGACAAATTTAGGAAATAAAATCAAACCCTGTAGAGTTTAACTTAGAGCAACCCTATAGGAAATATCTGTATTGCCAACCCAAAGGCTTGAGGTTCTAATCCATGAAAGAAAGATGGGCAATCTTCTCCCATGTGATGTACTGCCTCTGTGGTCAGCTATTGCTCTGTTCCAACTCAATGGCACATAACAACAACAGCAGCATAAAAAAAAGATCAAAATTTCTCCATAAGGTTTCCAAGATTCTCTGTTTAAATCTTTACAGAAGTCAACTGCCACATTTTTCTCCTGTGGAGTGACTTGTGAATTTGAATGCTGAGTTAGCAGCTGGGCATTTATCCACTATGTTCCCAAGGCTTCTAGATGATAGATGCGTGTTAGCTAAGTAGATATTAGCTAGCTAGCTAACTAGATGATAGATAGATAGATAGATAGATAGATAGATAGATAGATAGATAGATAGACAATTGTCATTGCTGTTGGGTGCTGTCGAGTTGAGAACTACTACAAAGTGATCTACGAATAACAGATCTGAACATGTACCATTCTCATTATCTCTGGCACACTTGAGTCCATTGCTGCAGTCAACAGGTCAATCTGCTGTTGTAGATTGCAGTCGTTGCCTTTGAGTCAACCCCAATCCATGATGACCTTGACCACAACAGAATGAGATTGTTGCCAAGTTCTTTGTCATCCTCATGCTAGCTGATATGTTTGAGTCCATTGTTGCAGCTATGGGACCAATCCATTTCATTCTAACTAACTCTCCACTTCAACAACTATTATCTCTTCCCTCAGTGATTAAACATTCCTGATACTGTGTCTAAAGAAAATGAGTTAGATCATTTTCTACTGTGATCTATGAAGTTTTAAGTAATTGTTTTCAGAAATAGCTCTCCAAAGCGTTCTTCTCCTAGTCATTTTGTTTTGGAAGCTCCACTGACAGCTATCCACTGTGGATAACTCTGATGATACTTGAAACACTGGTGGCATAGTCTCCAGTATCATAATAACATCCAAGGCACCACATTACAACCAACTGAAAGGTGAGTGGTGGTAAAACAGGGAAATCAGTCTCATTATAATGGCTCACGCTGGCAATTTGAGGGAAATTAAGTTTATTTCGTTAAACCAGATGCCAGACATATGATACAAACTGAAGGAACAAAGTTCTATGATGTTTGAAGTCTGAGAGGTATATAAAAATAGAGTGATGTGGGAATACGAGGTGAAGGGAGCTCATACTAGGGGTTTGTTGTTGTTAAATGCCATCAAGCTATAGGCGACTCATAGCGACCCTATAAATAAAAGTTCTCAACATCTGTGTGTGTGACTTTCATCCTTTCTCTCAGTTCATAGGGTTTCTGGAGGCAAGTTATTTATGGAAGTGGATGCCACTCCTGCTTCCAAGCTTGTTTCAAGCAGGTAGCGCCGCCAAACACTGTCCACCATAGGTAACCATTATTGCAGTGTCACAGTGTTCAGCTTCACAGTGACCACAGGTTGCCTCTGTATGGTAAGTGGACACCAGGGTTATAGGCCTAGAAGACTGTTTGAACAAAAACAATGAAAAACAGCCCTTTGGGCCGCAGGCCCTCAGGCCCTTCAGTATCTTACCATTCTGGCACACCCAAATGCTGGCCGACTCTGGGCCAAAGACCCCCAGTTCATTTGGCAAGTTTGCTCTGCTGATCTCCAGTGGGGCACAGAGAAAGCCACAAGTGCCCGGAGCCTTCCTTACTTGCCTCTCCCCAAGAAGCCAGAGGCCACGTGTAGCTGACATTATCTCCTAAGACACCAGAGAGAAGATTTCACATGAGACACATTTTGAAGTAACTTCAACCTGATTTGAAGAATAAGAAGCAGGAGTAATCAAGATGCTTGAGGTAAATAGGAGTGACTGGGAAAGTAGAAGCTGAGAGAACAAAAGATCTGATAAAATAGGGCAAACAAATTGTGAGCTTGCTGGATGGAAGGCAATGTCAGAGATACAGCAATGGACATGTCTAGTGGCCCACAATAAAGAATGCTGATACTGGCACTAAGAGGAAGAAAAGGTCAATTTAGGCATTTCAAAAGGTGACAAAAGAGCTTTTGTATCAGAAGGGCCCTCTAAGGAAAACCATACCCAGAATGAGGCCTAAGCTTTGGTGCCATTTGGGAGGTGGGAACAGGAAGAGGAACCAGGGAAGATTCTAGACAAGAAGTCTTAACAGGAAGAATCAGAGAAAAGGGCCACAGATACCAGGATGGAGAAAAGAGTATCAAATAATTTGTGTCAATAGGCTAGAATAGAGAAAAATAAATTCTCTTTTCTCAGAAAGAAAAAGTAATGATTGTGGAATTTAATCCCACCTCCTAAAGGAAAATAAATGTCTCTTGTAGGCAGAAGCTGTTCTCTTGGCCTAGGTTATCTGGAATGTGCTTTGATACTGTATGATATGTTGCCTTTGTAGACACAGGCTCTTTGTTTCAAAGACAGAGTTCCCCAGTCAGTGGCTATAAAGATGTATTTGGAACTCTCACCATGTTCTGGAGCCAACTAACAAGTTGTCAGTAGTCAGCAGTGATTAAAAAGGTGAGATCATCCAAGTTAAATTGCTACTAAACAACTGAAAGCAAAGCAAATCCTAAACAAGGGGGGGTTGCCCTATTATTCCTGTTGTGAGTCGTTTTGAGCCAGTCCCAACTTGTGATGATAACATGTGGCAAACTAGAAGTGTCCCAGTAAGATATTTGTGGTTGTGATCTTTTTTGTTATTGTTGTTACTTTTTAAAAAATAATTTATTTCTTTTATACTGGTTTACTTACAAAGTTTGTATACATTGTTTTTCACACTGAATCTTTCCAATTTTCTTTACTCACCCCTTTCTCCGCCCATCAAATTGTGTGACTAAGTTAGTTCAGTTAGCATAATGCTCTCCAGCGCCCCCGAAGTTAGGTAGTGTTTAACAAAATCATTCTTTCTGTATACTTCTTAGTGTTCCATTGTATGAATGTACCATAATTTCTCAATCCAGTCAACTGTGGTTGGATATGTGGGCTCTTTCCATGTTCTTGTGGTGGTGGATAACACTGCCATGAACACTTGTGTAGAAGTCTCCATTTGTGCCTCAGTTCTCTTTTTCTTGGGATATATCCCAAGCAGTGGAATAGCTGGGTGATGTGGAATTTCTTTTTAGCTTTCTGAAGAAAAACCAAACTGTCTTCCATAGTGGTTGTACTATTTTGCAACCCCACCAACAGTATATAAGTGTTACTATCTCTCCACATCCTCTTTCCAACATTTATTACGTGCTATCTTGTTAAATTTTGCCACTGCTACTGGGGTGAGATGATATCTCATTGTGATTTTTATTTGCATCTCTCTCATTGCCAGTGATTTGAACATTTCTCATGAGTCTGTTTGCCATCCAAATATCTTCTGTGAAAAGTCTTTCTATGTCTGTTATCCATTTTGTAATTGTGTTATCAGTCTTTCTCTTCTGGAGGCCCTGTAGGATTGTGTAAACTTTCAATATGAGACCCTTGTCTGAAATGATATTGCTAAATATTTTTTCCTAGTCAGTAGGTTTTCTTTTCACTCTGTTGGAAAATGTTTTTCATATGCACAGGGATTTTAATCTTTAGAAGATCTCATTCATCAGCTTTATCCTCTTCAGATTGTTCATTTCTGGCTGTATTTGATAGTCTTTTTATACCACAGCCTAGGCTGTTTAAGCTTGATCCCAGTTTGTCTCTGAGGAACTTTATGGTTTGGGGCTTTACTCCCAGGTCTCTGATTGACCTTGATTTGATTTTTGTGTGTAGCATGAGATGTGGATCCTGTTTCTTGCAGGTAGTAGTCTAGTTTTGCCAGCACCATTTGGTGAAGAGGTTGTCTTTTCCCCCTTTGACAGGTTGTATATCCGTGTTGAGTATCAGTTGACCATAGATAGCTGGGTTCATTCCTGGGTTCTCAATTCTATTCCCTTGGTCTGTGTGTCCGTCATCGTACCAGTACCATGCTGTTTTGGTTACTACCCCTATGTAGTAAGTCTCTTTCCTCTCCAAATAAACTTGACAATTTTTCTTTCTATTTCCTTGAAAAATTAGTTTGGTATGTGTGTTGATATTGCATTGAACATGTAAATTGCTTTTAGTAGGATTATCATTTTCACAATATTGGGTCTTCCAATCCATGAACAGGGCACATTTTTTATTTATTTAGGTATTTTATTGTGTCTTACCGAAATCTTCTGTAGTTTTCTTTGTACAAGTCTTTTGTGTCTCTAGCTAGGTACACTCCAAGTATTTCAATTTGTGGTTGGTAAATGGTATTGCTTTTTTATTTCCTTTTCTGAGGTGTTTTTTTTTTTAATTTGTTTTTGGGGATTTTGTTGTTGTTGTTGTTACTATAGAGGAATCCCACTGATTTTTTGATATTGATTTTCTATCCAGCCACTCTACTAAATTGGTCTACTAGCTCTAACAGGTGTTTTGTTGAGTCCTTGGGATTTTCTGTGTACACTATCATATCATCTGCATACTGTGATAGTTTAACCATCTCTTTGCTGATCTGAGTGCCTTTTATTTCCTTATCTTATTGTTTTGCCCCAACAAGCACTTCCAATACAATGTTGAATAGATGTGGTGACAGTGGGCATCCTTGTCTGGTCCCTGTTCACAAGGAAAATGCTTTTAGTCTTTCTTTATTGACAATGATATTGGCTCTACATCATTTTAACTACATTGATGAATGTGATTGTGATCTTTATGGAAGTAGAACACAAGCCTTTCTTCTCTTGAAGTTGCTATTTGGATTTAAACTGCCTGAAACCCATTTTTCAATTCGGTTGTTTACCTTTATCTTGTGTGGTGCTCGAGTATTCTATAAATTCTAGATATAAGTCCCTTATCAGACATGTCATTGTCAAATATTTTTTTCTCAGTCTGTGGCTTCCCTTTTTACTCTGATAGAGAAGTGCTGAGTGAAACATCACAGTCACAAAAAAGAAAAATACTGCATAGCACCACTGTTGTAAAATGGGACTGACATTGGGGTTGGGGGAACCTAAGAAAAGATGGGATAAATAATGTATACTGCATTGAAACAGATAAGGGAGAGAACTGTTTAAAAGGAATATGTTGTTGTTGTTGTTTAATGCCGTCGAGTCGTAGACAACTCATAGCGACCCTATGAACGAACAGCCTGAGCACTGTTCGTACATAGAGTTTCCGGAGGCAAGCCATTTTGGAAGTGGATGCTGCTCCTGCTTCCAGGCTTGATTTAGTCGGGAAGCTCCAGCCAACACTGGCCACCATGGGTGCCCATTACCACGATTGGCACATCAGTGTCCCAGTGTTCAGCATCACAACAACCACGAGTTACCTCTGTACAGCAACGCACAGACCAGTGCTATACCACCTAGAGGAACGTTTGTCAGGAAGACAATTTGAACCTGGCCCGAAGGCCGCAGGCCTGAGGGCCCTTTGGGCTTAAGGCCGCCTCCTGGTTCAAATCCTAGGCCCAGGCTGGCTAGCCTCACTCCAAGGACAGAGCAAACCTGCACCTCAAACACTTTCCCAGAAAAGCAGTCAGCTCCAAAAGCCTGCCACGATTCCTGCACTCCCACCACCACACTCCTGCCTTCTGGCAAGGAGAGCCTCCCACGAGCCTGAGGAGGAGGAGCCAGCCAAACCAGGAACAACATGGCCACTTCTTCCCAGTTGCCTTGGGGTATGTGTTGTTTTCAAGACAAGATTACAGAAAAAAAAAATGCACATTAAAGTGACTGTGGACTGGGGAGGGATTGTAAACAATGAAAGGGGTTTATTTCTTCAAAGAGTAAAACAAACTGGGGGGAGGGGTGGGCAGGGAGAAAAATGTGCAACAATGAATGAATGGGGGAAAATTAAATGGAAAGAATATGCTGTAAAATATACATATATATGTTGCATTAAAAATAATTAATAATAATAAGAAGAAGAATAATTTTTAATGAAATAAATTATGGGATCTAAGCTGGAAAAAAAAAACCTTCCTGAAATTTCAGTTTGTGAAACTATCTAGTGACTCATTAATTCTAGTTGCTTTTCTTGGGGAAGATCCTCCATGAAACCTAAAGATTTAAGTCTTGTTCTTTTAGGGACAATATCTTTAAAATATCCCAAAATAATGAAGTATTGTTTCAGCAGTCTTCTTAAAATAATATGCTTTATCTTACCATTGTCTGTTAGAAACATAAGGGAGATAAGTGTATGTTTATTTGTGTGTGTGTGTGTGTGTGTGTGTGTGTGTGTGTGTGTGGTGTGTGTATTATACTACCAGATAGAGAAATATATATTCATTCCATATACAGTATTATGTCTAATATTGTTTCTCTGCTGTTCTTAGGGTTTCAAAGCCCAATTATTTGAAAAGTGGAAGGCCAATCCTTCTCAGTCTGTCTCAGCCTGAAAGCTGCCCTGTAATCTGTGCACCATGGGTGATCTGCTGGTATGAAAATACTGGTTGCACAGCTTCCCATATCACAGCAGAAGTACTGTACCCATAACAGCAATCAATGAGAAAGCATATACATACACAAACTATAAAGTAAGTTGTTGTTGTTGTTGTTGATTGCCTTCGAGTTGAGCAATGACTCATAGCGACCCTAGGAAAAAAAGACCTGAAGCTCCTCTATAACTATCAACATTTATTATAGTTCATAGAGTTTCCAGATGCAAGCTATTTCGGAAGTGGATGCCGCTCTTGCTTCCAAGCTTGTTTTGATCAGGGAGCTCCACCAAACACTGTCCACCATGGGTAACCATTATCGCATTTGACACAACAGTGTCAGAGTGTTTAGCATCACGGCAGCCATGAGTTACCTCTGTACAACCGTGGGCATGTTGTTAACAGAGGCTATTCCTTGGAAAAGGACATCATACTGAAAAAAGGTGGAGTGTCAGTGGAAAAGAAGTCCCTCAATGAGATGAATTGACAAAGTAGCTATAGCAATGAGATCATGTGTATCAGAAATGATAGGTATGGCACAAGATTGAACAGGGTTCAGATCAATTGTTCATAGGGCCGTAATGAGTTGTACGCGACAGCTCTTAACAACAGTAACAAATACAGTAGAAAGTCAGTTGGAAGACTGAGATGTACCTGATTCAAGTCTTGGTCTTTTCAAATTATTTCTTTTTCATCTGAAAGCTGTATAATGAATAAGGATTACATAACATAAGAATTAACAACTTTGACTTGTGACGTTAGAGAAGAGTACTGAGTATTGTATGGATTGCGTTTAAAAGGGGAAAAGTGCAGCTAGGGTGCTTCTTGGAGGCAAGAGTGGTGAAGTTTTGTCTCACATACTTTGGATATGTTGCTCAGAAAAGCTATTCCTTGGAAAGGGGCGTCATGCTTGGGAAGGTGGAGAGTCAATGAAGGAGAGGAAAACCCTAAATAAGATGTATTGACATGGTGACTGAACCAATGGGTTCAAGTGTGTCAGAGATAATGAGGATGGCACAGGATAAGACAGGGTTCAGGTCTGTTGTTCATAGGGTCGCTATGAGTCATACTTGACTCACTGGCACCTAACAGCAACAATAACATATATAGTAGGGGGTTGTAGTGGCCTAGTGGAAAGGAAAGTGTGCTACCAGTCCAAAGGCAGGAAGTTTGAATCTACCAGTTGTTCCATGAGAGAAAGTTAGACAATCTCCTCCTATTCAATTTACAGCCTCTGAAAAGCCACTGAAGGTCAACTACGAATCAGTTCTGACTTGACAGAACATAACAATAACAATACAACTATATATATAAATTTTATTTATTCATTTATTTTTAGGGAGCTCTGCTAGTATAGCCATAGAGAGTTGTGCTGTTAATCCAAAGGCTATGCATCTCCAGTAGTTTGAATTCATCAGCTCTTCTGCAGAAGAAATATGGGAAGTATCTTCCTATTTGGATTTACAGCTTTAGACTTTAAACTCAATGGAAAGTCACTATGAGTCAGAGTGAGTGTCTTGAGAACACTGAGTTTGAGTATATATCATGCTTAAAGAATACTGAATACGGAATATATGGTGCTTAGGGAGTACTGTGTATATGGTGCTTAGGTGATACTGTTTATGGAGAGTTTAAGGGATACTGTATAAACAAAAAAATTCTCTTTAAAATAACATGTCAACTCAATAGCATTGTTTGTCTTACATCGTGGATAATGTTATTGAGAGAGAAAACAGACCCCTAGCCAAGTTCAGATAAAGATAAGACCCTCCATAATCTAGTTGATATAACATCGTCAATAAACAAAGCTTCCCCTACCACTTCCAGATGAGGGGAATCCCAGCAATCATTTTACTTAACTAAGTCCTGGAAATAATAACAAGAAAATTTACATTCATCTTTTATGTATTTCCCTAATCACTGGTGTATTTTTTTGGTCCTCTCTCTTGTCCCTAGCCCTCTAGTAAGGCAGCCAGTGCTCCCCATTTTTTCTCCTCTAATTTTTAGATGATAAAATATTTCTTCACTTTTGACAATATACATTAAAACCTCCCACATATTACCTACCACACCAGGCTTTAATTAGGAGAAGGTTTTTCTGATTCCATCTCCATAGCTACAGGGACTTATGTTACAATCAGGAGAACAACAGCAGAAATGAATAATAATGACAAAATTTGTTGTTGACCAGGCTTTGGGGAAGGAGGCACACTTAACACTTTGCTGGTGGCACCATAAACAGAAAATGGAAAAAAACTCAAAACACCCACTCAAAACTTTATAAAGAGTAGTTTTGCAATAAGTGACAAGTCATAAAAATTATCCTCTTTGACCTGCTAGGGCCTCTTGGGGGGCGAAATGTCCCAAGGAATAATTCCAAGGAAACAAACATATTTGTAAAAAGATGTTTTGAGCACTGCCATATATTAAAATGAATAATTGGAAACAGCCCAAGTGCCCAACTGTGAGGCAATAGTTTAAGCAGACTGTGCTCTATTAATAAAAGACTACACGGTCACTAGGAGTGACAATATGCTTATGAAATCTCAGAAGTATCGCACAAAATCATTTTGTACAGAGTGAAGAACAAAACTACATGCTTCTACAGGAGACTATAGGTCTCTCCCTGATTGAGACAAAAATGGTCAAGCAATGAACAAATGGACTAGGAGCAACAAATGGTCTTTCTCTGTCCAGAGCAAAGAAGAGCGGAGAAAATAAGAATTCCTGAGGAACAAAGTTCTATTGGACTACTTGAAACTCACCCTCCACAGCTCTGAAACCAGAAGAACCAGATAGTACTGGGTCACCACTACTAACCACTCTGAAAAGATCACATTTAGAGGTCCAGGATAAAGTGGGAGAAAAATGTGGAACAAATACCAAAATCATTAACAAGACCAGGCTTACCAATAAAATAAAGACTTTTGAAACCCCAAGACTATAACTCTTAGTCACTCTTTAACCCTTAAGACCCAACTGTGACTCAACTTTCAGCCAAACAATAGACAGAACAATAAGGTAATCGAACAGTTATTCATGTGGCATGAGAACCCAGGACAGGGCTACGGTATTCACAAAGCTGAAAAGGTTCAATCTTTCCCCTTGTCCTCTGTGCCCACTCCATTCCTCTGCTACTCACCAGGTATGGGCAGTATCTCCTTCCCCATCCTCTCAAACCAGTACCAGCTCTGCTTCAAACCATGTCATTGGTGGCATGTATCCAGAGCCCTAAGCTCTCAGAGCTTTCTTCTCAGGTGTGCCACACCCCGCCTACAGTCAGCCCCCATAGTAGTGGAGGCACCTCCTCTGACTGGAGTGCTTCCCTCTTACTGAACATCATTACTCAACACACTCCACAGCCACATTTGTCCACATTTAAATATGTCAGATTGCCAGTGACTATGTGACTGAGTTTTCTGCCTCCACTCATCCCCTGGGTTAACATAGACACTATCTCTAGCCAGGCAGATTAGCCTAGACTCCTCTGAGGCCAACAGAAACTCTGCCCCAAACTGAGTGTCCCATCTCTTGACACATCCTCTACACATTCTATACTAGATGTCACTAGGTCTTGATGTCACCACTCAAGACTAGCAGAAAGTCTGGCCTAACTACCCCAATCTCAATCTTCTGCTGAGCTGGCAGATACACTATCCCAGGCCAAACAGTTTGTTTTCTATTTCCTAAGCCATACATGTTTAGTTGGGGGGTTTTATTTGCATGCTTGTTTGTTTTATAGTTTTCTCTCATGGGTACAGGGAGATCTAATGACCTAATGGGAAAGATCTCCACCATGCTCAAGCCCTCTGCAACAGTCACTGTGTCAATTCATCTTGTTGAGAGTCTTCCTCTCTTTCTCTGATACTTCACATATCTCTTTCCAAGAACTTTGTTGTTTGACATTGTCCTTCTTGTAGGGTTTCCCCCCCTCCAATAGTTCTAAAACACACTGTTCTTTAACCTATCAAGACTTCCTTTTCTTTTCAATAGTGCTATCTTGAGACATATCTGTTACATCTTCTTCTCTTTCTGCCTTGGTTCAATCTCTATCCTTGCCCTCTTCAGCTCGTTTGTTTATCCCTGCTCTTTCATTCTTTAATGCTTGGCCTTCACCTCTTCTTATACACTATGAGGAATCTCATTTCTCAACCAACATACCAATGACTCCAGAATCTTCAAATTCTACTTTTTTCTTCAGGTTCCAGGTAAGTTATTGACAACTTCATATGAGTCATTACCTTTGTTCCTTCTTTCCTAGGTCTTTATTCAATCTTGATGTTTCCCCTGTATCCCAGACCTAAAACAAAGACTATCCCCATCTATTCATTAATTCATTTGCAAAGGCTATTGTTTTTCTTGTTAGTTACCACCCAGTAAGCTCTGATTCATAAAGATTCCACAGATACTAGAATCAAATCTTCACAGTAATTGGTCTATATTCAAGAGTCTATTGTGAGGACTGTACATTCTGAATGCCTTAAATCCAGAGGACTCATTTCTTAACACAAAATCAGATAATATTTTACTGTGAAATAGAATATTTGTAAAGGCTATTTTTTAAAGCACATCACTAGATCCTTTTCTCTAGTTAGTCTTAGTCTAAAAGTTTTGCCAAAACTGCGCTCCATGGATGACTTTTCTAGTATTTGACATATTAATAGAATGGCTTCAGGGATTTAAATACCTGTATACTACTACTCTCCTGATTTCTATTGATTTGGAACTAACTCACCTGACCCTCCATTGTATTTCTGAGTCTGTAAATAGCCAAGAGGAGATTGTCCATTTTTTCCCATGGACATACTGGTACATTAGACTATCAACTCTCAGCTTAACCACTAGGACTCAATAAAATAGGAACACCAGGCTCTTCTCATGAGACATGTCTCATCGGGGACCTTACTATTACTCTATTGCAAGACATCAAGGCCTGTGTGGCATGGCTGGCCCAGGGGTGTCTTCCAGCCACCACTTTCCCAAAGTCTACTAAAGGCTATGTCCCAAGCCAGGAGCACTCACATCCTGGATGGCAACAGAATCACTGCCTGCCAGATTGAGGGGCACCAGTGTAACTTCCCAGCTTCCACCCCCACTTTACAGTGCCTGAAGCACCAACATCACAAGTATTTTTAGAGAAATACTGCTGTCTAGCTACACCAAATATAAGCCTTTAAGCTCAAACAGAAGGGGCTGGGACAGATTGAGCTAGCAGTGATGCCATTTCTGGAAGGGAACAACAGGCTTCCTGGTCTGCCATTCAGCTACTTGGGGGAAAACACTGTTTTCTAGCTACACCATGTGGGATGTCTAAGCTCAAGTGGAAAGAGCTGGGACAGCTCAAACTGGGCAGAATGCCAATTCTGCAATGGAATAGCAGGCTTCCTGGTTTGCCACTCAGATACATTAAGGGAAACACTGCTGTCTAGCTACCTTAAGCTCAAGAAGGGAGCACAAATATACAGGTACTTCACAAAACATTTCCATACTTTAGGTCACTGTATAGTTAAAACAACTTAACATTTACTAAGACTCAAGAAAGCCGCAATCAGATTCAATCATCATGAAAAAACAGAAGAACCCTTCTCCTTAAAAAAGCAGACTCAATGAATACCCCATGTGGAGAGAACCAGAAGAAGTATGTTGATGTGGAGTTATTTGAACAGCTACAGAAGAAGATGCAAATAATGGAAGAAACAATGGAAGCCATTAAGAGAGCAAATACCCCAGAGACAACAATCCAGAAGGAATATATTGATGAGGAGCAGTTTGAACAGCTATGGAAGAAAATGCAAAAGACGGAAGAAAGAATTGATAGTATAGCTAAAGATGTACAGGAACTTTAAAAAATCACCACAAGACAGAGAGGGTAAAGCCAACACAGTACTGCAATTAACAGAAAAGTGTGAAAAAGCAATTCAGAATACTAAAACCGAAATAGCAGAAGTGTCCAACATGCTGGAAGGACAAAAAGAGTAGAACTAAAAAGATGGAACAGAAAATCAATGAACTAGAAGACAAGAGACTCTGGAAACACTAGAACATAAGCATGAGACTAAAAGAAAATGAATAAAACATTAGAATCATGTGGGAAGACATCAGAAGGAACAACATGCATATAATGGAAATTCCAGAACACGAAAGTGACAGGAAAATCACTGAGAAAATTGTGGAAGAACTACTGGAAGAAAACATCCCAGGTATTTTGAAGAATGGGGGAATCCACATTCAAAAAGCATAGCAGACACCAAATAGACTAGATTAAAAAAGAAACACTTATCATTCCAAATTCTTCAAATTAAAAGATAGGTAAGTATAATGAACACTCATGTTTTTCACAGCTTTGTTCGCAGTAGCAAGGAGTTGGAAACAGGCTAAGTGCCCATCAAGAAACAAATAGATAGAGAAGCTCTGGTATATTCACACAATGGAATACTATGCTGTATTGAAAACCAAGGAACTCATGCAATGTTATTCAAAATGAGTGACCCTGGAGGACATTATGCTGAGTCAAATATCTCAATCACAAAAGGACAAACACTGCATAGTGCCACTCTTGTAAAACAGGACTGACATCAGGGTTCGTGGGAGACTGAGAAAGATGGGATAAATAATGTAGACCTCATTAAAAGAGACGAGGGAGAAAACTGTTTAAAAGGGATACGTGACTAGGTATTACTGTCATGACAGAAGTCCAGAACGAAGGCTGCATAGTGGAGTGGACCTGGGGGAGAGATTGTAAAACAATGGGGGAACTTTTCTTTTACTTTTCAAAGAGGAGTATACTGAGTGGGGAGGGATGGGCAGGGAGAAAAGTGCAGCTGTGAATTAATGGAAATCCAAAGTCTCTGTAAATCTTCATTAAAATGAATTTTAAAAAAATTTAAAAAGATAAGGATAGAATTCTAAAAACAGCACGAGAAAAACAGTCACCTACCAAGGGGAAACAATTAGATTAAGTTCTGATTTCTCAGCAGAAACCATGCAAGCTAGAAGACAATGGGATGGCATATAAAGAAAGTTGAAAGAAAATAATTGACAGCCAAGGATCCTATACCCAGCAAAGCTCCCCATCAAATATGAAGGAGAAATTAGATCCTTTACAGGAAAGAAGAATTTTAAGGAATTTATGAAAACAAGATCAAAACTATAAGAAATTTTAAGTGAAGCCCTTCACATGGCGATGCCAAAGGAAAGTGGATGGACCATCGTAACCAGTTGTTGTTGTTGTTGTTGTTAAGTGCCATCGAGTCACAGGCGACTCATAGCAACCCTATGAAGGAGAGTCCTCAACGCTTGGGTGTCTCTCTCCTCTCTCCAGGCTCATAGGGTTTCCCAAGGTAAGCTATTGTGAAAGTGGATGCCACTCCTCCTTCCAAGCTTGTTTTAATCAGGGAGCTCCACCCCACTCTCTGTCCACATTGGGTAAGCAACCATTAAAGCATTTGACACATCAGTGTCACAGTGTTCAGCCTCACAGCAACCACAAGTTACTGCTGTACGGCAACTTGTACACCAGGGCTATATGACCTAGAGGAATGCCTGAACAAAAACAATGAAAGACAGGCCCGAGGGCCACGGATTAAAAGTCACCTGCCTTTGGCTTGGGAGCATCGCTTTCTATCCACTGGGCCAACTGATCTCTATGTTGATGTTATTGTTGTTAATTGCTGTTGAGTCGCAGGTGACTCATAGCGACCCTATGAAGGAGATTCCTCAATGTTTGGGTGTCTTTCATCCTCTCTCCAGGTTCATAGGGTTTCTGGCAGCAAGCTATTAAGGAAGTGGATGCCACTCCTCCTTCCAAATAGTAACCAGTAACAACAGAAAAAGAAACCAACAAAATGACAACAGTAAAACCTGGCCTGAACAATAATAACACTTAATGTGAATTAATTAATGCTCCAATTAAGAGAAAAAGAGTAGCAGAAGGGTTAAAAAACAAAGTCCAGCAATATGTTGCCTACAAGAGACATATCTAAAAAAAAGAAGATAACGACAGATTAAAAATAAAAATCTGGGGGAAAAAATATACCAAGCAAATGGTAACCTCAAAAGAGCAGGAGTGGCAATACTAACCTCTAATAAAATAGACTTCAGAAGGAAAACCACCATAAAAGATAGGGTAGGGCATTATATACTGATTAAAGGCATAGTAGATCTAGAAGACATAAACTTGACCAACATTTATGTACCAAATGATAGACCTACAAAATACATAAAACAATGGTTAACATAATCAAAGAATGAAATAGACAGCATATCAATAGTGGTAGGAGATTTCAACATACCACTTCCATCAAGAATGTTGTTTTTGTTATGTACCGTTGAGTTACTTGAGACTCGTAGCGACCCTGCATACACAGCCCTAAACCCTGCTCCATCCTGTGCCAATCTTATTGTTTCTGACACAGCAACTCCAATTACCCCAGTCACTGAATCAATCCATCTCATTGAGGATCTTCCTCTCTTGCCTGTCCCTCCACCCTCCCAAGCATAATATCCCTCTCCAAGGACTGGTCCCTACTTGCAACATATCCAAAGTATGTCAGACCAAGCTTCAGAATCCTTGCCTTCAAGGAGCAGCCCAGCTTCACCCTCTCCAGGACAAACCTGTTTGTTCTCCTAGCAGTCCATGGTATATTCAACACTCTTCTCCAGCACCACAGCTCAAAGGCATCAATTCTTCTTCTATCCTCCCAGTCATTGTCCAGCTCTCTGATACATAGCAAGTGATTGCAAAGACCATTGCCCGTTACAGGTGCGCCTTAGTCTTCTGGAGAGGTTTCTGACAGCACACTTTCCCAACTCAATACTTCTTTTAATTTCCTGGTCAATCTAAAGGAAACTGCACAAAAATGAAGAATATCTGAACTATATAATTAGCCAACTCGACCTTGGGGATCTATTCAGAGTACTGCATCCAACTAACTTATTTTCTTCTCAAGTGCACATGGTACATTCTCCAGAATAGATTGCATATTAGAACACAAAGCCAGCCTCAACAAATTAAAAAACATAAAAATAATCTTCACAGACCAAAATTCCATAAAATTAAAAATTAACCACAGAAGGGTAAAAGCTTACAAAATCAGCCTTGCGGAAACTGAATTACTCTCTGCTAGAACATGATTGGGTTATAAAAGAAATAAAGAATGAAATTTAAAAAGTTCCTTGAAACAAATTAAAATTAAAATACAACATACCAAAACCTCTGGCATACAGCTAAGGCAGTACTCAGTGGCAGTTCAGAGCAATAGGAAAATACATAAAAAAAGAGAAAGAAAAGAAAAATCAGTGGTCTAATAACACTTTTATCAAACAGAAAAAGAACAACAATCTAATCCTAAAGCCTTTAGAAGAAAAAAAATATAAGGACAGGAACTAAAATCAATGAGATAGAAAACAGAAAAACAATTGAAACCATCAACAGATCAGGAGCTGGTTTTTTTAAATGCTCAATAAAATTGACAAACCACTGGCAAACTTAACAAAAGGAAAAAAAGGAGAAAACATAGATAACTTGATTAAGAAATAATAAAGGTAACATCACAATAGAACCAGATTAAATTAAATAATAACAGAACACTATCAAAATCTATAATCTAATAAATTTAAAAAACTAGAGGAAATGGACAAATTCCTTGAAATTTTTGCCCTATTCAGGTTGCCAAGGACAGATATTAGAATACTTGAACAGACTCATCCCAAAAGAAGAAATTGAACAGGTCATAAAAAGACTTCCCCATAAGAAAAGTCCTGGACCAGATTACTTCATAGTTAATTCTATGAAACATTCAGAGAAGACTTATCATCAATTCTCCTTAAATTATTTCAAAAGATTGAAAAATAAGGAATATTCCCAGAGTCATTCTATGAGGCAAGCATTACCCTCATATTAAAACTAGCCAAATAATGTACCACAAAAGAAAAGTACAGACCAATATCTCTCATGAATATAGATGCAGAAATCCTTAACTAAATCCTAGCCAATAGAATAAAATGAAGAAGAAAAATTCGTCACGACCAAGTGAGATTCATAAGAGGTATGCAAGTATGGTTCAACCAAAGAAAAGAAATCAATGTCATTCACCATATTAACAAAGCAAATAACAAGAACCATATAATCTTAGCAATTGATGCAAAAAAAGCATTTGACAAAATCCAGCACTCTTCCCTGATAAAGACAGTCAGCAAAACTGGAACAGAATGGAATTTCTTCAACCTAGCGAAAAGCATATATGCAAAACGATGAGCCAATTTCATTCTCAATGGGGAATGACTAAAAGCATTTTCCTTTCAAACAACGATCAGACAACGTTGGTTCTGTTGTGATGTTGCCTGACTCATCTCTTATTTGCATTATTTGTGTTTTTTCTTTCTTTTCCTTTGTGAGTTTTGCTAATGGTCTGTCGATTTTATTAACCTTTTCAAAGAACAAACTCCTAGTTTTGTTGATCGTTTCAATTGTTTTTCAGTTTTCTATTTCATTTATTTCTGCTCTAATTTTTATAATGTCGAGTTTTTTAGAGGGTGTTGAGTTTTCTTGCTACTCTTTTTCAATTTGCTGAAGATGTTGAATTAGAGAGTCAATAGTCAATTTTTTCTTGCCTTTTGATGTGTTTGATAATTGCTATAAATTGACCTCTAAATACTGCTTTGGCTGTTTCCCAGAGGTTTTGCTAAGTGGTGTTTTCATTGTCGTTTGTTTCAAGAAACCTTTTCGTTTCCATTTTTATTTCTTCTAGTACCCAGTCGTGTTCAAGTAAGGAGTTGTTCAGCTTCCAAATGTATGGGGGGGGGGATTTCTCCTTTATAGTCCTATTATTAATTTCTAATTTTGTAGCATTATGGTCTGAAAAGATGCTTTGTATTATTTCTATGTTTTTTAATTTATTGATGCTTGCCTTGTGTCCCAGAATGTGATCTATTCTGGAGAATGTTCCACGCACATTGGAGAAGGCATACTGTGTTTTGGGGGGATGCATTAGCCTATAAATATCTATGAGGTCAAATTGGTTTATTGTATGATTTAATTCTTCAATATCTTTGTTGAGTTTCTTTCTGGTAGTTCTATCTTTTCTTGAGAGGGGTGTATTGAAGTCTCCAGGTATTATAGTAGTGTTGTCTATTTCCTTTTTCAGTCTTGTTAATGTTTGTTTTATGTATTTTGCAGGTCTTTCATTTGGTGCATAGATATTTACTATTGTGATGTCCTCTTGTTCTTTTGACCCTCTCAGCATTATGTAGTGACCTTCCTTGTCCTTTGTGATGGTTTTTACATTGATATTTATTTTATCAGAGATTAATATAGCTACTCCTGCTTTTTTCTGGTTGGCATTTGCTTGGTATATTTTCCCCCACCCTTTTATTTTTAGTCTGTCTTTATCTTCACTTTTCAGATGTGTCTCTTGTAGACAATATATTGATGGGTTTTGGCTTTTTACCCAGTCTGCTACTCTTTTTCTCTTCAGTGTTGCATTTAAACCATTTACATTCAGTGTGATTATTGAGAGGCAAGGTTTTATTGCTCTCATTGTGTTGAGTTCTTTTTGGTGTTGTTGCTAGTTACTTTGGTCCATGATGCTTTCTGTGGTATCTCTGTAAGAAGGACATCTCTGCAATGCTGGTCTTGTTTTTACAAACTCTCTTAGGTTCTGCCTTTCTGGGAATATCTTGATCTCTCCTTCATATTTGATGGATAACTTTGCTGGGTACAGTATTCTTGGTTGACAGTTGTGTTCTTTGAGTGTTTGATATATGTCCTTCTACTCTCTTCTTGCTTGCATGGTTTCTTTTGAGAAATCGGCACTTAATCTTATCTGCTCTCCCTTATAGGTTACTCTTTGTTTCTCCCTTGCTGCTTTCAGGATTCTCTCCTGATCTTTGGTTCTGGCAAATTTAACTATGATATGCCTTGATGTTTTTCTTTTTGGGTCTAGTCTCTAAGGTGTTCACTGAGCTTCCTGTATATATATTCTCTCATTCTTCATTATGCCTGGGAAGATTTCCTCTAGTAATTCTTCGACAACTTTTTTCAGTGCCTTTACTTGCTTCTTCCTGTTCTGGGATTCCAATGATGCGTATGTTATTTCTCTTGATGGTGTCCCACATTATTCTTAGGTTTTCTTCTTTTTCCTTCCTTTTTGAGTCTGCTTTTTGCTCTAGCAAATCAGTGGTGACCATTTTGTCTTCTATTTCACTGGTTCTTTGTTCCATTTCTTCAACTCTGCTCATTGTCCCTCCATCATGTCGACATTATCTGAAACATTGGACCTCATATTTTGGATAGTGGATTCTTGTTTTTCCAGTGCTGCTAATGCCTTGTTTGTTTTCTCTACGTTGTTCTGGACTGTTTGGTTTTTTGTTTGTTTGGTTTTTGTTTTTTAGCTCCTCCTGGTTTTTGCTTGTAGTATCCTGTAATTCTTCACGTTTGTCTTTCATCCATTGAAAATATTCAATCATTGTTCTTTTAAATTCTGTGTCAGAAAGTTCCATAAGACTTTCTGGCTTCAGGAAATCCATTGATACTGTGTCACCCTTTGGGGGTAATATCTTGCTTTGTGCTTGTATATTTCATGGGACAGCTTGCTTTCTTCAAGACATTGATATGTTCTTCATCTGAAGATAATGCTCTAGAGATCAGCTGGGTAGCTATCTCACTTGTGCTTTTCTCTGAACGTCTGACTCCAGGGAAATGTCAGTTCAGAGCCCGTGAGAGCAGCCTCTTGTAGGAAAGATAGGTCAAGGTGCTCCAGATTAGAGGCAGGTTGATTACCCAGATGTGTAGACACAGGTGTGGACCCAAATGGGGTTGCGGCGATCACAAGGGCAGGTCAACCACTTGGGGGACCTCACTCAGGCCTCAGTTGTCTGGGGTCCCTATTCAAATTCCAGCTGTCTGTCTCCCACCCAGTGGTTTTCATTCACTGTTCCCTGTCCAGTGGTGCTCATGCAGTTGCCCTTGCTCAGTGGTCCCCGCCCAGGAAGGCTCCTGGGTCCAAGGGGACTCAACAAGACAAAGTCAAATTCTCACCAACCGACTTGCCTCTGGCTGGTCTGCAGTGTCCACAAAAGTTCAGCCAAATTATCACTGGCCCACTAGTTTCTGGGCAGTTGGCGTGCCCCCAGAGAGCTCAGCCAAATTCCCACCAGTGGGCTCACCCTTGGGAACTCTCCCAGACAACCAGTGCTGCCCAAGAAAACCCAATTAGGATCCTACCAGCCTTTCTCATGGCAGATCAGTCCCACAGCAGCTCTATTGGTGGCTTCAGACAATGGCTAGCTCCACGGTGTGCCTTTGTGTGCTGACTCAGAATCGTACTGTGCAAGGCTGTTGTTGTGCTGCGTGAAGGAGTCTCTAGTGGTGCTGGAGCACCGCCAGGGGGTACAGGGTTGTGTTGAGGCCACCAGGGTATGCCAGAAGTGTGGGGGTGAAGGATGGTGGTGGGGTGATGTCCCTGGACACGGTGCTGTGACAGGGATGCGGGTGCAGGGCTTGGGCAGTGCTGGGAGTTAGGGGTTGCAGTCTGTTCCCAGATATTAAGCTGCCAGTACTCAGCAAATAAGTCTTCATGTGCCACAAGCCTCTGTAAATTTTTACTGAAATTAATAGCAAATTTAAATTTTTTTTAAAAAGAATTAAGTTAGAGTAAGAATGGCAAGGGATTTATAACTGCTGATGCTAATAACATTATATCGTGGCATGGAGGAGGAATAGTGGAAATGTATCCACATTTACAACATTCCTCTTACCAAAACCACTTATGGAAAATAGAAACTACATTGGAACATGTATCTCTGGACTGCCAATGATGATATTGTTAATATTTCTAGCCTAAGCTTAAAAGATTATAATATTCAAAATTATTTGTTATATATTTGTTTACATTTTCCCCTCTTTTAACAACTGGGATCTAGAGGGAAGAGAAAAGACCAGAGAATGGCCAAAATTATTGGGGCAGCTATTGCTGCCAGTTTAGGGCCTTTGTCAGGAAAAAGAAGTCATACTCATAAACAGTGCCACCCAAAGGTAATAAAGGAGGTCAGAATTGCTTCCACTGTGGAAAGCTGGGTCACTTCAGTAGACAGTGTCACAGACGAGAGCCAAAGATAGGCAAGGGAGTAAAGAGGAAGTTCCCACTCACTTGCTTTAAGTGTGGATCTGAAGGACGCTTGGCCAAGGGTGGCCCACATTAGACCCTCATGGCTGACAGGACTGACAGGCCCCAACTCCCAGCTGGAAACAAAGGTGGATGCTTCAACGATTTAGATCCTCCCAGAAGAGCTGTGGGTGAGCATTAACGTTACTGGTAAGTATATTCGTTTTCTCCTGGACACAAGAGCCTGCTAACTGGTACTAAAAGCCTTCTGAGGTCCCAACTCTTCTCACTATTTTTTAGTTTTTGGAATTGATGGAAAACCTCATAAGCAGTTCCTTACTTCACCTCTGCCTTGCATGTGGACTTCCAAGTTGTAAAACAACCCAGTTGTAGGTGGAATTTGGTCCAGGACTTAAGAACAATAAATGACATAGTTGAGCCTCTACATCTTGTGGTTCCCAACCTTTATACTATAATAGACAAAGTGCTAGTCAATAGGCCTTTTATTGTAAGAACTACCTTCCCTCTGTAACCTGATTTGTGCCACTATTAGAGCCTCTACTTGGAATATTATTGCTTTTTAATTTTTGACTCATGTACTTTTAACTTGTTAGTTAAATTTGTGTCTTCTAGGCTGCAACACTTCCATGATATATCTTCAAGGATATGAACATGTACGGCTAAGCACAATTGATAACAGTGCATCTAAATTCCAAAATCAGTCTCCATAATAGTCTATGTGTTTCCTATTGCCAAAGGGGCCCTTTAGAGTAGTGAGAGAAGATCTTCACCCTGAAACCTACAGCATCCCTTTTCAGCAGGAAGTAGCTAAGAGAATAAGCCATCCCCCTTTCCTTAAGAATCAGGGTGAAGTCTCTCTCAGGGAGGAGTGATAGGGAATGGCAAAGGACACACTGACAAAGGAGATTAATCAGAACTGGCTTTGACAAGCACTGTGTCAATTGGACAGTTAAAACAGACTTTCAAGGGGGAGAGGGAAAGAAGAACGAACTGGGGAGGAGGGTAGAGAAAATAGTGCAACAATGAATGAATGAAAACCCAAAATCTCTGTAAATGTTCATTAAAATTAATAAAATTTAATAATTTTTTAAAAAGGCAATCCAGATTGGCAAAGAGGTGGTTAAACTATTATTATATACAGATGATATGACAGTGTACACAGAAAATCCAAGGACTCAACAATAAACTTGTTAGAGCTAGAAGGCCACTTTAGTAGTGACAGGAGGTAAGATCAATATCCAAAAATCAGTGGGATTCCTCTACAGTAATAAAGAGAAGGAAACCAAGAGAGCAATGCCATTTATAATAGCCAAGCACAAATTGAGATACTTGGGAGTGAACCTAACTAGAGATACAAATGACCTCTACAAAGAAATCTACAGAAAATTTTCAAAGACACAATAAAAGACCTAAAGAAATAGAAAAATGTCTTCTGTTCATGGATAAAAAGATTCAATATTGTGAAAATGACAATACTACCAAAAGCAATCTACATGTTCAGTGAAATCCCAATATTGTTACTGTTGTTGTTGTTGTTGTTTTGTACCATCAAGTAGAAATCAACCCATAGATGAATCTCAGGTAGATTTTAAGAGGCAGTTAATCACACAGGAAGGAGATTGTCCATTCTTCTCCCATGGAGCAGCTGGTGGCCTGAAACCATGAGCCTTTGAGACTGCAATGTAGTTTCTTGTCACTAGACCACCAGAGCTCACAATCTAATACAGATACCAAATTCATTTTTCAAAGATATTGAAAGGGAAATTGTCAAGTTTTTTGGAGAGGAAAGAGACCCCCCCACACACACACACACACACAATAAGCAAAGCAATTCTGAAAAACAAACATGAAGTTGGAGGCATAGTACTTCCTGGTCTCAAAACCTACTACATGTCAGTAGTAATCAAAACAGCATGCTGCTGGTACAATGACAGAAACACAGATCAATGGAGCAGAATTGAGAACCCAGAAATAGACCCAGATATCTATGGTCAACTGATATTCAACAGGAAATACAACCTATCTAATGGGAAATGGCGACCTCTTCAACAAATGGTGCTGGCGAAACTGGACTGCTACCTGCAGGAAGCTAAAACAGGATCCACATCTCACACCATAGACAAAAATTAACTCAAGGTGAATCAGAGTCGTGGGAGTAAAACCTAAAACCATAAAATTCATCAAAGACAAACTGAGATCAGGCTTAGACAGCCTAGTCTACGGTACAAAGAGAGTGCCAAATACAGACAGAAGTGTACAATCTAAAGAGGATAAAATTGATGAATGGGACTTTCTAAAGATTAAATCCATGTGCACATCAAAAAGAGTTTCCAACAGAGTGAAAAGAAAACTTACTGACTGCGGGGGGGGGGAAATTCAGACAAGTGTCTCATATCAAATTTTACAGAATCCTACAGGGCCTCCACAAGAAAAAACTTCTGACACAGTTGCAAAATGGGCAAAAGAAATGGAAAGACTTTTCACAGAGGAAGATAATCTGATGGACAACAGACACATGAAGAAATGCTCCAAATCACTGGCAATAATAAAGATGCAAATAAAAACTACAATGAGATATCATTTCACGCCAGTAGCAGTGGCAAAGGACAGAAAGGAAAAAAAACAAACAAACTATAAACCAACCATAAAAACCAGGACAGCAAGTAATAAATGTTGGAGAGGATGTGGTGAGATAGGAACTCTTATACATTGTTGGTGGGACTGTAAATAGTAAAACCATATTGGAAGACAGTTTGATGCTTCCTCAAAAAGCTGCACATAGAAATTCCATATGACTCAGCTATTCCACCCTGATAGAATGAGAACTGAGTCACAAATGTAGACCAGTACACCAATGTTCATAGTAGTGTTATTTACCATACAAGAACTTGGAAACAGGCCAAATGTTCAACTACAATCGAATGGATTGAGAAATTATGGCACATTCACACAATGGAATACTACTCAGAATGCAGAAGCAATGATTTTTTAAATTACTACCTAACTTGGGAGGGACTGAAGAGCATTATGCTAAGTGAACTCGGTCTCATAAAGATAAATATTATATAAGACCATTATTGTAGAATGAATAGAGGTGGGAGGGATGGAGCAGAGGGATGAGAATGGGGGCAAGGGGTGGTTAATCATAAGATCACACAATTTGATGGGTGGAAGGGGGGGTGAAGGAAATGGGAAAGCGCTGGTGTGAAAAACAATATATATGAACTTTTTAAATAAACCTGTATAAAATTAAAAAAAAAAAATAGGAGTACCAGTTGCCTGAAGAAAATAGCTATAGATGCCAAGCAGATAAGACACAAGGAAAGGGGAACTGGCAGCACACTAATGGAATTGAAACTAGTTCTAGTGTTTGAGAATATTCTTGGCTAGAAATAAAGTTCATGCGGGGTCATGAGAACATCTACCTAGAAGATTGTTTAAACCATAAAGCTCTACTACTTTTAAAGCCTTCATTTTTCTTCTGTTCCCTACATTTCCCTCATGTGTAACTGAAACTAATTTCAGCAGGCCTCCTGAGAATATACCATTTCTTTCTCATTAACAGGAAGTGGAGGTGGGCTATTGAATCTCATTCTTGCTATATTCACCCAATATGCAATTGAATTCAACATGAGCAATTAGTGGGCAAAGATGGATTATATTTTTGTTGTTAGGTGCTGTCAAATACAATTCGTAGTGACTCTATGAACAATAGATCTGGTCCCTGTCCCATCCTGTGCCTTTCTCACAATCTCTGGCATACTTGAGCTCATTGCTACAGTCACTATGTCCATTCTCCTGGTTGAGGGGGTTTCCACTCTTTCACTGTACCTCTACCTTCCAAGCATGACGCTCTTCTTCATGGAATAGCCTCTCCTAGAAACATGCCCAAAGTATGTGATATGAGGCTTTGCCCTCTTTGCTTCTAAGGCTGCATCTTCTCCAAGACATATTTATTTGTTCCTTTGGCAATTCATTGGATATTCAGTAATTTTTTTCCAACACCACAGTTAAAAGGCTTCTATTCTTCTGTAACTTGTGGTTGCTGTGAGGTTGAACACTGTGACACTGATGTGTCAAATGTGTTAATGGCTGGTTACCCAATGCGGACAGAGAGTGGGGTGGAGCTCCCCGATTAAAACAAGCTTGGAAGGAGGAGTGGCATCCACTTCCATAATAGCTTGCCTCCAGAAATCCTATGAACCTGGAAAGAGGATGAAAGGCACCCAAGCGTTGAGGACTCTCCTTCATAGGGTTGCTATGAGTCAGCTGTGACTTGACGGCACTTAACAACAATAATAACAACATTCTTCTTCTGTCATCCTTATTTATTGTCCAACTCTCAGCAGCATAGCAAGTTATTTTTAAAAGAATATGGTCTAAATCAGGTGCACTGTTGTCCTCAAACTCACCTCCTTGTCCCTCAATAATTTGAAGAGGTTCCTGACTGCAGACTTTTCCAGTGACATACATCTCTTGAGTTACTAACTGCTGGTACACAATCAATAACAACAACAATGAACATACTATTTTTATATTATGAACTTCACAGTCACTTAATCTTGTATGACATAACTTAGTAGATGTAAGAAGCAGTTGATTTTGTTTTAAATTGGTTAACTCTCTACTAATTTTTTTTTTTACCACCTCTACTCTCTGATGGGAAGGTTTTATATTTAGGAAATGACTATGTATTAAAACATCTTTCTGATACACGTTGGGAAGTATATGCTGTAACAATAAGAGCAATCAGGAATTGCTTTTAAATTGTTTTAGATGCCTTAGAAAAATACGCCTACATCCTTATTGATCAACATGCTTTGATTCTAAGGACAATATTGCAATGCAACATGAAAATGGAGGATGACCACATCTGATCACAAAGTGGAGAATGACCACATCATTATACAGTTGCAAAATTGGTTTATATACCTGCCAAACTTGAATCATGGCCAAGATAAATCGATACATAACTTTACCTATAACACTCCTCTTGCCTCACACCATGGCATTATTGCCAAAACATTTAAAATGCATTGTTAATAAACAAAATAATCAAACAGTAGATTTTCACTATTATTTTAAAAGTGTATTGTTGGATAATGAGATAGTCAATAAATAAATAGTGGTTAAGTGTATTATTGAAGATCAGATACTAATTGGTGTTACTAAAAGAAAAGCTGAAAACATCAACAAAATGCAAACACCAGTATGTATTTACACTAGTAAGTAGAATAATAAAATACAGCATTTTCATCAAACTAGTCAAGCTGCTCAAGATTCTAAAGGATATGTAAAGATATGTACATATATTTACCAATCATTAACAGTGTATTTACATAATTTAAAAGGAGACTTTTGGCTGAGAATTTCTACCAGTTTTTGCAGTCTGAAATTGATTCAACATGCAAGCAGGACACGATGATAATAAATGATGATTGGAATGCAGAAGTTGGAAACAAAGAAGGATGATAGTTAAAAAATATGACCTTGGTGACAGATAGAAATGAGGCCGGAGGTTGCAGAGTAAAATCTGTATATTGAATGGCTTATTCATTGAAAATATCTTTAAAAAAAAAACAAAAACAAATGGTGCTTATACACATGAACCTCACTTGATGGGCTATTTGGGAATCAGATTTACTATATCTGTGTAAAGAGTTGATATGAGAAGTTCATTATTAGCAGTCAAACCAGGACAGAGCTGACTATGAAATAGACCATCAATTACTGACACGCAGGTTTAAATTAACACTAAGAAAGTAAAAATAAGGATATTGTTGTGGTTCTTGTTGTTGTTATGTGCCATCGAGTCTCCTGTGACTCTATGTACAACAGCTCTGAACCCTGCCCTGTCCTGAGCCAGTCTCCCTAATTTTGACTCACCAACCCCCATTGCCACAGTTACTGCATCAATCCATCTCATCTAGAGCCTTCCTCTCCTGTGCTTTCTCTCCACCCTTCCAAGCATGATGTTCTTCTCCGAGGACTGATCTCTCCTGGCCAAGTACCCAAAGTATGTGAGACAGAACTTCAAAATCCTAACCTCCAAAGGGAATCTTGATTTCACCATTTCCAAGACAGACCTATTTGTTTTCTTGGCAGTCTATGGTATGTTCAAAACTTTTCTCTGGCACCACAATTTGAAGGCTTTGATTCTTCTGTCTTTCTTAGTCATTGTCCAGCTTTCTGTTTTTTAGCAAGTAATTGCAAAGACCATGGCCTGGATCAGGTGAACCTTCATCTATAGGCTGAGATACTTGTTTTACAGTACTCCGAAGAGGTCCCTAACAGCAGATTTTCCCAATGCAATTCATCCTTTAATTTCCTAACTGTTGGTGTTAAGAGTGTTGATTGTGGAACCAAGCAAGCTGTAATTGTTAACCTCAATTTCTTCTCCATCTATTATGGCACTGCCAGTTGGCTCAGTGGTGACAATAACCAAAATATGGCCTTGAGTCTATCCTATCTGAGTTTAATGACCATTTCAAGAATACATTTGATTCCTTGAACACTAATTAACAAAGACCAGACAAGTTGTGGGATGACATCTGTAAAGATGTCAGAAGTGACTCTGAAACTTGTACTAGAACATAAAAATTCAAAAAGAGAAGGAATGCTGAAGTGAGACAGCTGAACAGAAAATTTCAAAGGGCAGCTAGAGAAGGTAAAACAAAATATTATCTTGAACTAGATTAAGACAGGAAGTGAGAAAACCAAAGGAGAAAAATATGCTTTGCCTTTCTTGAGTTGAAACAACTGGGAAAAAAAACAAAACCACAAACCAAGCCTCAAGTTGTAATACTGAAGAGTTCTATGGACAAGATATTTAATGATGCAGAAAGTGTCAAGATGGACGTAAAAGAGTTACTGTGCCAAAAAGAATTAATAGACACTGAATCATTTTAGGAAGCAACCGATGATCAAGAACCAATGGTAATTAAGGAAGGAAGAAATCAACAAGCACTGAAAACACTGTCAAAAAAAAAAGCCCTGAGCAACTGATGGACTATTAAGTGACATATTTTAACAAATATATGCCACCCTCGTGGTGCTCACTAGCCTATGTAAAGTAATATGGAAGGCAACTATCTACCCGGTCAATTGACTAGAAAATAATTCATATTTCATCCTATTCAAAGAAAGGATGATCTGAAAAAAATAGGCAATATCATTAATAGGAATACAAAGAAAATCTTCCTGAAAATCATGTAAACATTATTAGAGTAGTATATCAACAGAGAATTTCCAGAAATTCAAGCTGAATTCAGAAAAGGATGTGGAAGGAGGGATATCACTGTAATGTCAGATGAATCTTGGTTTAAAGCAGAGAAAAGCAGAAAGAACATTTTGTGGGTTTTTTCATACAACATTCATACATCTATTGCTCTATAATGTCAATTTCAATACTCACAATTTAATGACATTTCCCCCATTTTTCCCCACTAATTCTGATTTACATTAACCTTTCTATAGCTTTCTGTGTCTCTCCCAGAAAGATATTTATTTGCATTTTATTAACTGTGGAAAGACGTTTGACTGTATGAATAATAAAAAAACTATTATTACATTGAGTAAAATGGGAAACCCAGAATATTTAACTGTGATCATACAAAATTTTAATCTAAAACAAAAAGCAGTTTCCTGAATAGAATCAGGGGATACTGCATGGGGTAAAATCAGAAAGGTATGTGTCATGATGGATCCTTTTTCCAAACTCATTGAACAGTATGCTGAGCAAATAATTTGAGAATCAGGACTCCATGAAGAAGAATGTGGCATCTAAATTTGAGGAAGAGTCATCAAAACTTTGCATTATGCAGATGACACAAGCAAGCTTGCAGAAAGTGAAGAAGACTTGATGCAAGTCTTCAAGTCTGCTGAAAAAGATCAAAGACTACAGTCTTTAATATAGATTACATCTCAGGCAAAAGATAAGGAAAGACTTTTCACAGAGAAAGGCATTCAGGTGGCAAAAAACACATAAAGAAATGCTCAAAATCATGGCAAAAAAGAGAGACACAAATCCAAACTACAATGAGATTCCATCTCATTCCAGTAGCAGTGGCAAAGCTTAGAAGGACAGCAAGCAATAAATCTTGGAAAGAATGTAGAGAGGTGGGAACTCTCATACACTTTGGTGGGACTGTAAAATGGTACAGCCACTCTGGAAGACAGATTGGCATTTCCTCAAAAAGCTAAACATAGATATTCCATATGACCCAGCTATTCCAATCCTAGGAATATACTCCAAGGAAATTAAAACTGAAACACAAATCGAGATTTGTACACCAAAGTTAATAGCAGCATTATTCACTATCACAAGAACTTGAGAACAGCCTAAATGTCCAAACACAACTGAATGGATTGAGAAATTGTGGTAAATTCACACAATGGAATACTATGCCGCACTCAGGAGCAATGAATTTCAAAAATGCTAGATAATTTTGGAGAGGCTAGAAAGCATTACGCTGAGTGAACTAACTCAGTCTCATCATAGCAAATACTACATAAGATCATTTTATAAAAATAGAAGAATGTTGGTTGCTGTTGTTATGTGTCATCGAGTCACTTGCGACTCAAAGCGACCCTATGTACAACAGCCCTAAACTCCGGTCTGTCCTGTGCCAATCGCACTGTCTATGACACACCCATCCTGATTATCCCAGTCACTGAATCAATCCACCTCATAGAAGGCCTTGCTCTCCTGCGCTATCCCTCCACCCTCCCCAGGCTGATGTCCTTCTCCAAGGACCGGTCTCT
>NW_006399801.1:11833407-11858501 GCF_000299155.1 Elephantulus edwardii
CATAAATAGAATAATAACTAGTAAAAAATGTATTGGAACTCAGGAAGGGAAGGAGTGGGAGCTGAGGGATGAGGACGGTAGAGGCAAAACCATAGGGTTGCACCATTTGTTAGGGAGAAGGGGAAGGAATTGGGAAGAATGTGAGTGAAAAGATAATGCAATGATGAACATAGTCCAATGGTGATTAAGTTTATAAAACATCAGTATTAGAGGAATTGTGACCTGCGTTAAGCAGATGACACAACCCTGCTTGCAGAAACTGAGGAGGACCTGAAGCTTTTTGCTGCAGAAGGTCAAGGACTACAGCCTTCAATATGGATTGAAGCTTAACATCAAGAAAACAAAGATTCTCACCACTGGACTGATTGACAGAATTATGATAGATGGTGAAGAGAATGCAATTGTTAACAGCTTTAGTTTGCTTGGCTCCACAATCAACATTCTTGTTACCAACAGCCAGGAAATCAAGATACAAATTGCATTGGAAAGTCAGCTGTCAGAGACCTCTCCAGAGTACTGAAGAGCAACAACGTCAGTCTGGAGGCTAAGGTGTGCCTGATCCAGGCCTTAGTCTTCACAATTGCTTGCTATGCATCAGAGAGCTGGACAATGACTAGAAGAAGAGTGTTAAATATATCATGGATTTCCAGGAGAACAAACAGGTTTGTCCTGTTTGTCCTGTTTCATCTGATGAAACCAAGTGGAGGCAAGAATTCTGATGCTTTGTCTGACATACTTTGGGCATGCTGCAATGAAGGCCCAGTAGTTGGAGAGGGACATCATAAGTGGAAGGGTGGAGGAACAGAGAGAGAGAGGAAGACTATCGATGAGATGGATTAATTGAATGACTAGGGTAATGATGGTAGCTGTGTGAGAGACAGTAAAGTTGACACAAGATAGAGCAGGATTCAGAGCTATTGTACACAGGGTCTCTATGAGTCGCAAGCAATTCGACGGTACATAACAACAACAACAATGCTTGGGAATGATTGTATGAAACACAATGTGAATGAAGAATAGTGTAGAACACAATGCATGTGAACTTTATAAGCAAACAAAAAAAAAGAAAGGAAAAATTATAGACTACATCTCAACATCAAAAAGACAAAAATCTTTACCACTGAACCAAAAGGCAACAATAGTGAAAGATGGAGGGAAAATTGAATTCGTCAATAATTTTGTTTAATGTTGATTCACAATTAATACCTATGGTAGCACTATTCAGGAAATTGTTGTATTTGCTGTCAAGGATCTCTTAAAGTGCTAAAGAGCAATGATATAAATTTTTTAAAAGTAAATGTACCAAATCTAATCATGATGTTTTTAAATTGCCTCATATTAATCTTCAATATTTAATCTCCATATTAACATTGAGCAGAGACTAAGGATGAAAGAAGAATAACTGATGACTATGAATTATGGTGTTGATGAAGAGAATGAAATATTCCATGGTCTGCCAAAAGAATAAATAAATATGTTTTAGTGGAAGTGCAACCAAAGTGTTTCTTAAAAACAAGGATGATTATACTTTGTTTCACACACATTGAACATGTTATCAGGAGAGACCTGTCCTTGGTAAAAGACTTTATCTGGGAAAGGTAGAGGGTCAGTGAAAGAGACTTCAATAAGATGAAAGATATCTTCAATAAGATGAACTGATACAGTGTAATAATGAAGATGGTACGGAATAGGAAAAGGCTCTGTTGAATTAGTTGTTCACAGAGTCGCTATAAATCATGGTTGACTCAATAGCACCTACCAAGAACATGAGAAGATTTTGTAAAAGCAACAGAATATATATTGCCAGATTATTATCAAGCAGTTCACCACTGCAGAAGCATTGATAGAAGTAAATAAGGGAAGAGCTCCAGAATATTGATACAAATTTTTCATAATCATTTCCTATACCATCACTGATACATTTGAAACTTGCATGAAAAGAAGGGTGAATGTGTATGATGTTCTTTTAAAATTTTTTTTTTATTTTATACTTGTTTATTTACAAAGTTCGAATATATTGTTTTTCACACTGGATCTTTCTAATTTTATTCATCCCCCCACCCATCAAATTGTGCGGCCCTATGATTAACACCTTCACCCACCCATCTTCATCCCTCTGTTCCCCACCCCTTGCATCCTCATACTTAGTGTACAATAATGGTCTTATACAGTATTTGTCCTTTTGAGACTGAGTTAGTTCACTTAGCATAATGCTCTCCGGTCCCTCCCAAGTTAGGAAGTAATTTACAAGATCACTGATCCTGTGTGCTGCATAGTACTTCATTCTGTGAATGTACCATAATTTCTCAATCCATTTCGTTCAGTCCCTCCCAAGTTAGGAAGTAATTTACAAAATCACTGATCCTGTGTGCTGCATAGTATTTCATTGTGTGAATGTACCATAATTTCTCAATCCATTTCATTGTGGTTGGACATTTGGGCTGTTTCCATGTTCTTGTGATGGTGAATATATGATGTTCTTTTTAATATATTTTCTTTCCTAAGCAATGTAGGTATATCTGTTGAAAAAGTCATGAAAGCTCACCCAAAATTAGTACAGGCTTAGCTCAATGACTTAAATACAAACATTTTTTTTTAAATTTTTTTAAATTTTTGTTTGTTTGTTTGTGTGTGTGTATACCGTCAAATTGGATCTGACTGGTACAGGAAGAGATGGACCCTCCTTCTCCGGCAGAGCATCTGGTGGATTCGAACCACATATCTCTGTGATTGCAGTGCAGCTTCTTGCCACTAGGCCACCAGAGCTCCCCTAAACATTTTTTTTTAATGCCACAATGCCATACTTATATGAGAACTAAGGTCACAAATTTTACTTATCTATATGCGTGTATGATAGCATAATGGGATGAAAACATAGTGTATAGATCTAAATGTTGAAATTGCTTTAGAAAATTCACTTTTTAAAAAAAAGACTAAAACCTCCTTGTTGTTTTGTTGTTGTATACTATTGAATAAGAATCAACTCATAGTTGACTTCCCAGCAGCTTTTCAGAGGCTGTAAATCACGTGGTAGGGGATTGACCATCTTTCTCCCATGGAGTAACTGGTGGATTCGAACCACCTAATATGCTTTAATATGGTCCTGAATGTGCCGACAGACGATGGTGGTACGAATGTTGATTTAATATTTAGTATGTGTCAGGGCCCACTTAAAACCATAAAAAGACAATGAAAAGCAAATTCAGCTAATCATCAAGGAGTTCATTTCTCTAGCAGATGGCACAGACAGTGCACAGAATAAATAAAGCAAAGCCGGATATATTTGACAACATCAGATAACGATAAATGCTGTGAAGGTTGAGGTATTTAAAAATTATGCTCAATTCTTTTCTCCTTTACTCCACATGTCTGATTGGATGCTAGGACTGCCCTTCTACTGTCAACATATCCTTTGAATGGACATTCTCCTCTGCTCATCAGCGTTTTCTTTATTTGAATCATTATGACTTCTACAATTTCCTACCTGGCCTCCTTTTTTGGCTAATCTCTTCTGCATATTTTCTCTAGAGATTTCCAAAATGTCAATCTCATCATGCTCCTTCCCTTGGTACATACTCCATGGGACATTTTAATCTCAAATCCCAGTAGGATTAAATTCCTTGGCAAACTATGTAAGGTAACAAATGTTGTTAGTTACTAACAATCCGTGAAGTCCTCAGTGAATACACACACACACACACACACACACACACACACTCTTTATTCACGTCTCTATCCTACATTACTACCCTTCAGTCAGTTTACACCACAGTGGTGTCTAGCATCTTGCTGTGATGCTGAAACTTACACCACTGGTATTTCAACTACCAGCAAATAGGTTTCAGCAGGGTTTACAGACCAAGACAGACTAGGAAAAAAGAACAGGCAAGCTACTTCTGAGAAATAACCAATGAAAACCCTGTGGATCACAACTGGACATTGTTTGACATAGTATGCAAGATGAACCCCCAAACTGGAAGTCACTCAAAACACATAATGAACCCAACAGTGAAATAGGGCATCCTAGAGCTTTTGTTCTGTTGTACAATCAACATCAGTTAACAATACTCTAAATAGTTATAATCCTTGCAATACTAGGTAGATTTTTCTTATAGTTCTTTTTCTGCAGGAATGGAACCCTTTCAAAATCTGGCCCCAGCCTTCTCAGCAAAGTTTTCTTTCTTGTTCCTCCCCTACGTGGTCTCACTATCATATACCCTTCTACAAGCACATGCAAATATACAAACCCTGGCTTACATGTCTTTCGTCCAGGTATGCATTTCCTTTGCTTTCCTCTGCCCAGTTGACCGCTCCCCTTTCGAGCCTGCCTTCTTGAAGAGAGGGCTTCATCCTTCTAATCCTCAACACTATCCTCTTCCTAGTCTCTTTGCAGCACTTCCCTAGTCTTTCACTCATAATTAATTTTTGTTGAGCACCTACTATATACTAAGTATGTTGTAGACACTAGGTATCAAATGATGAATATAATTAAGCTCCTGCCCTTACGAGGACGGTATCCAAGAAATAGAACAAAAACCATAACACTAATTTCAAGCAGCAATGTGTCCATGAACAAAAATAGAACAAGGCAATAGGTATTGAGTTGGAAGAGGTGGAGAGATGGGTCTTTGATTAGGAAGCCCCTCTCTATCCAGGGTGGGGGTGGGGGACAGTCAGAGCAAATGCAGTTAGTATCTCCATTAATTAATTAGCAATGAGCATAGAAATGTGCTCTGTTTATCCATTCCCTATATCACCTAGTATATATTGATAATTTCTTGAAAACAAACCAGTGAATGGATTTTTCTATAACTGGAAAAAATTTGTTGGGAAAAAGAATCTAATCCATTATTAGTGCTTTAAACTCTCCTAACAGTCTTCTGATCTCTTTGTTGAAAATACTGATGATACCAAAATGTGCCTAATTTGGGGATTATTCATGACAAGGTATGTGAGTGGTTCACACTTTAACCATTAAGTTTTTCCCCCAGTGAGTAATGTATCACATCTAGCCATTTGATGAAGGAAGTGAAATGACATCAGATTTCCTGGTATTATAAGCTTGAGAATTATTTCTCCATTGGAAACAGTTCAGTCCCAAGGAGAGCAGTGCCTGAATCCATTTTAAAGTTCATTTACTTCTTCAGCTATCCCACTTATGAATCTATCCATTACAACAAAAGACAGTAATGAAACGGCTTCCATTTAGGGAAATGCACAGAACAACATCAAAAGAAAGACATTGCTGAGGCCACAGATGCATTTTCATCTATAAGCAGAATATATGCAGCTGACGGAGGTTAAGAGGCACTGAGATTTTGTACGCTTCTTCCTGAAAAGTAGACAACTACTTGGTCAACTGATTGGAAGAGATCCATATTTATTTCTATTCAAAAAAAAAAAGTGACCTGACAGAGTGTGGAAATTATCATACAACATCACTAATACCACACACTAGTAAAATCCTGCTGAAGTTTATCCAGAAAAGATTTAAACAGTACATTGACAGAGAACTACTAGAAATACAGGTTGGGTTTAGAAGAGGTCATGGCACTAGGAATATTATTGCCAATGTCAGATGGATCTAGGCAGAAAGCAGAGAGTACTAGAAGAATGTCTATCTGTGTTTCATTGACTAAGCAAAGGCATTTGACTGGGTGGATCACAATAAATTGTGGATAACCTTGAGGAAAATGGGACTCTCAGAGCACTTGATTTTGCTTATAAGAAATCTAAACTTCTGAGAGTAGTACTTTCAAAACAGAGCAAGGAAACACTGCATGGTTCAAAATCAAGAAAGGAGTGTGTCAGGGATGTATCCTGTCCCGTACCTTTTCAATCTGTATTCAGGACAGATCATTCTGGAAGCAGGGCTTTATGGAGAGGAGTATGGCATCAAGATTGAGGGAGACTCATTAACAACCTACAATCTTCAGATGACACAACCTTGTTTTCTGAAACTAAAGAAGACCTGAAGCACTTACTGCAAAAGGTCAAGGATTGTAGTCATCAATATGGATTGAAGCTCAACATGAAGAAGACAAAAATTCTCACCACTGAGCCAATAGGCAGCACCATAATAAATCGAGAAGAGATTGAGGTCATTAGCAATTACAGCTTGCTCGGATCCACAATCAACACTCTTAATACCAGCAGTCAAGAAATCAAAAGACGAATTGCATTGGGAAAGTCTGCTGTCAGGAACCTCTTCAGAGTGCCGAAGAGCAACGTCATCAGTCTAGATACAAAGGTGTGCCTAATTCAAGCCATGGATTCTTCATGTTATGCTTCAAAAAGTTGGACAATGACTAAGGATGACAGAAGCAGATGTCTTCGAGTTGTGGTGCTGGAGAAAAGTCTTGAACATACCATGGACTGCCAAGAAAACAAATAGATCTGTCTTGGAGAGGGTGAAACCAATTTTCTCCTGGAAGGCTAGGATTTTGAAGCTCCACCTCAACTTACTTTGGACACATGGCCAGAAGAGATCAGTCCTTGGAAAAGTACATCATACTCAGAGAGGTGGATGGACAGCACAGTAAAGAGAGACCCCAGATAAGATGGATTGATACAGTAACTGGGGCAATGGAGGTTGGTGTGTCAGAATTAGTGAGACTGGCTCAGTATAGGGAAGGGTTCAGAGCTGCTGTACATAGGGTCTTTATGCATCGCAGGAGAATCAACCAATAACATTCTATGACAGGTTTGGAAGCAGGAGTGGCATCCCCTTCCTCAACAGCTTGCCTTTGGAAACTCTATGAACCTTGATAAATGTCGATAGTTGTAGACGGGCTTCAGACCTTTTGTTTATAGAGTCGCTATGAGTCATTCTCAACTTGAAGGCGATCAACAACAACAACCTCAAGTATAAAAGTGACTTTGGCATATCACAGGTATAGTTACATTCCATGTTTTTATGCAAAGTCTTGACGCTGGAAAACCAAAATGGAAGATGTTTAGTATTTCTCAAGCTGAAAAATGAAAGAAAAAATTAAAACTCAAGTTATAATAGTGAAGGATGAACAACTCACCTGTACAATTAACTGCCTGCTGTAAACCTGCTGGAGGGTCAGCTATGGGTTGGCTCTGACTCAATGGTACACAACAACAAGAACAACACTGAAAAAAACCTTAAATTATTCAGGAAGTATCACAAGATTTAAGGATACACAGTCACTGTTAACTATTTCAGGAGGTAATATACAATCAAAAATCCATGATATTGAAGGAACAAGTTTAATGTTCATTGAATTGGTCAAAACAAATTCAAACGAATTGCCATCAAGTCAGAATCAACTCATAGATGACCCTATAGTGGGTTGTTAGAGGCTATAAACAACACCCCATAGATTGATAGACTATCTATAGAGATGTTCCAAAATAGACATTACTAAACAATATTATTATAATATGTAAATAAAATACAAAAGAATCAGTTGCAGCAGTACATAAACAGGGGACTGTCAAATATTCAAATCAGATTCACAAGAGGATATGGGACAAGTCATTCTATTGTTGCTGTCAGCTGGATCTTGACTAAAAGCAGAGAATATCAGAAAAAGTTTTAAGTACTTTTTATTAATTATGCAAGAGCATTTAACTATATAGATCATAAGCTATGAATAATTTTGTGAAGAATGAGAATTTCATAACATTTAATTATGCTAAAGAAAAACCTGTACATAGACAGTAATTTGAATAGAACAAGCAGATATTGTATGGTTTAAAATCAGGAAATGAGTGTGTCAGCGTTGTGTCTTTTACCATACTTATTTACTCCATATGTTAAGGGAATAACTGAGAATCTAGACTATGCTAAGAAGAATGAGGTATTGAAAGAAAACTAATGAACAACCTACTATACTCAGATAAAATCAAGAGATGAATTGCATTAGGTAAATCTGTCAGGGACCTTTCCAGAGTACTAAGAAAATTATGTCTGTCTAGAAACTAAAGTGTACCTTATCTAATCTATGGACTTTGCAATTACTTGCTATGCATCAGAGAGCTGGATAATGACTAAGACAGAAAAAGAATTGATGCCTTTGAGTTGTGGTGCTGGAAGAGGGTCTCGAACATGCCATGAACCACAAAAAAAAAACAAGAAAACCAACCAAACACAAAAACAATAAATCTGTCTTGGAGAGGGTGAAACCAAATTTCTCCTTGGAGGTTAAAATTTTGAAGCTCCATCTCACATACATTGGGCATGTGGCCAGGAAGAGCCGATCCTTGGAGAAGGACATAGTGCTAGGAAAGGTGGAGGGACAGCCCAGGAAAGGAAGACCTGGATAAGATGGACTGATACAGTAACTAAGGCAATGGGGGTACGCATATCAGAGTCAGTGGGACTGGATTAAGACAGGACAGGCTTCAGAACTGTTGTACATAGGGTCACTATGAGTGGCAGGTAACTTGCCAACACATAACAACAACAACTACATACTCAGATGACACCGTCTTGCCCACTGAAAGTGAAGAGGGCTTGCTGGTGAAAAGAAAATCTTATATATTCACTATAAGTTATATCTTGACATAAAGAAAACAAAATTCATTATTCACCATCACAAGAACATGGAAACAGCCCAAATGTCCAACCACAATCGAATGGCTTGAGAAAATATGGTACATTCACACAATGCAATACTATGCAGCACTCAGAAGCAACTATATTTTTTAAAAAAATACAACATGGGAGAACCTGGAAAGCATGAAGCTGAGTGCACTCAGTTTCATAAGAAAAAGTACTGCATAAGATTATTATTGTAAAAATAGAATAATAACTAGTAAGATGTGTTTAAAATGCCCAAAGAGGGAAAGTGAGGGGGAAAGGGGTCCGGGAATAGCAGAGGGAGGAAGTCATGAGATTTCAGAGTTTGGTAGACAGAGAGAAGGTGTGAAGAAGAAATTAGGAAAGATCCAGTGGTATCTGAAAAAGACAGGGTAATAGTGGGCATAGATCAGTGGTGATTAATTGTATGAAACACAATGTATGGGAATGATCATATGAAACAGATATGAATGAAGGGATATGTGAAACACAATGCATATGAATGGGAGGGTAAATACCTTTCAATGAAAAAAAAGGAACAATAAAATAAATAAAATAAAATAAAGTAAAAGCCCTATGAAGCAGTTCTACTTTGTTACTTGGGATTGCTATGAGTTAGAACCAACTCAACAGAACTCAGCCATCTGCTATTACTTATTGTTTTTGCAGGAAAATAGCATATATTCTTTTGTAACTATTTGCACTTTGAGCATATTATAAGGAGGGCCCAATCTTTGGAGAAAAATACCATGTTTGGTAAAATAGTTTTCATCTAAAAAAAGGAAAATCTTTAATGAGATTTGTTGACACAATGACTACTATAATGGGCGTACCTTCAGCAGACATTGTGGAGTAGGCACAGGATTGGGCAGGATTTTATTTCGTTGAACATGGAATTTCTTTTGAGTGAGATCCAACTAATGAGTAAAAGCCTAGCATTTTGCTTCCATAAAGATTTTAGGCTATAAAACCTTATGGGGCTACACACCAGGAGATGATAACATCGATGAACGGGACATCCTAAAGATTAAGAGTCAACGTGCACAAAAAGCTTTTTCCAAGAGGTTGACAAGAAAATCTACTAAAAACTACCTCTAAGTAGCACCTGATTGCATTTCCACATGGTACCTAATAATAATAACAACAACACCACAAAGTACAAGCTGTTATCGTTAGGTACCATTGGGTCAACTACAACTCATAGCTTCCCTGTGAACAACAAATCAAACACTTCCTCTATCTTGTGTCTTTCTCACAATTGGTGCATTGCTTTAATCCAATATTACTGTCATTGTGTAACATCCCTCTTACTAAGGATCTTCTCTTTCTCTTTCTCTGACCTCTACCTTTACCAGCATGATATCTTTTTCCAAAGACTGGCTCCTCCTGACACCATGACCAAAGTACATAAGATAAAGTTCCACCATCCTTGTCTTTAAGGATCACCCTGATTGCACTTCCAACAAGACAGATATATTTGTCCTTTTAGCAGTTCATAGTATATTCAATACTACTTCTGTGAATTCATAGTACATCCAAGGGAGCTCTGGTGGCCCACTGGTAAGAAACTGTACTGCAATCTTGAAGGCACACAGTGCAGAGGAAAGACAGGCAATCTTCTCCTGAGCAATAAACTGCCTCTGAAAACCAACTGGAGGGTCAGCTATGGGTTGATTCTGACTCATTGGTAAAGAGTAACAGCAGTACATTCAATACTCTTCACTAACTCAAAGATAGTGATTCTTCTGTCTTCCTTATTCACTGTCCAACTTTCAGGTGTGTGTGAAGCAATTGTAAATACTTGGATCAAGTACTCATTTGTTGTTGTTGTTATGTGCTGTCGAGTCACTGAGTGCTGTGCATTATTCCATCATGTGAATGTACCATAATGTTTCAATCCATTCATTTGTTGATGAACAATTTGGGCTCTTTGCATGTTCTTGAAATGGTGAATAACATTGCTATGAACACTGGTGTACAAAGTTCTGTTTGTGTCTCAGTTCTCATTTTCTTGGATTATATTCCTAATAGTGGAATAGCTGAGTTATATGACATTTCTATATTTAGCTTTTGGAGGAAATGCCAAAATGCCTTCCAAAGTAGTTGTACCATTTTACAATCTCACCAACAGTATATGAGAGTTCTTATCTCTCCACATCCTCTTCAAAATTTATTGCTCTCTGTTCTATTAAATTTGGCTACTGCTACTGGGGTGAGATGGTATCTTAGTGTGGTTTTGATTTATATCTCCCTTATTGCCAATGACTTTTAGTATTTCTTCATGTGTCTTAGATCTGAATGTCTTCCTCTGTGAAAAGTCTTTTGGTATCTTTTGCCCATTTCGTAATTGGGTTATAAGTCTTTTTCTTGTGGAGGCCCTGTAATATTCTCCAAACTTTTGTTATGAGACTCTTGTCTGATATGGTGTTTCCAAATGTGTTTTTCCAGTCAGTAGGTTTTCTTTTCACCCTGTTGGAAAAATTTTTGATGTGCACAGGTATTAAGTCTTTAGAAGGTCCCATTCATCAATTTTTTCCTCTCTCAGTTGTGTGTTTCTGACTATGTTTATTATTAGCCTTTTTATACCATGGACTAGGCCTTCTAAGCTTGGTCCTACTTTGTCTCTGATGATCTTTATTGATTTTTTGGCTTTGCTCCTAGGTCTCTGATCCACCTTGAGTTGATTTTTGTGTATAGTGTGATGTTTGGATTGTGCTTCGGCTTTCTGCAGGTAACAATTGTACTAAGTTGTAATTTCCCCATTTGAGAGGTTTTGTTTCCTTGTCCGACATATACTTTTTTTTATTTTAAATTATGCTGTATTCCCTTGATCTGTTTGGACAACTGCTTCTTAATCTATGTAAAGATTTCACACAAGCACAACTAAGTGTTCTGGGATTCTCATTTTTCTCAATGTTAGTCACAATTTGTTGTTGTCTACATATACACGGTCCAATGCTTTTGCATAATCAACAAAACACAAGTAAACATATTTCTGGTTTTCTCTGTTTTCCGCAAAGGCTCATCTCACATCATCAACGATATTATTTCAGGTCTTAGTACTGTAGTCTTTACTACAGAAGGACTTTTTCTTTATATGCTTGCTAGCATTAAATTCAAATTGTCACGTATATGTTGGCATATGCATTCATATTTTACTATTTTTATAGCTTCAGTCTACCTTGTTGCTGAAAGCATTTTAGATGGTTCATAAAATCACATAATATCTATGAGATTGCATTCCTTAACAGTGGGAGAATGTTTTTACATATGGTCTTTACGTAAAATGAGATAGATTAATGTACTAGATTGTTCTCACTGTGGGTGTTGAAAGATAATTAAATTCTTCTGTGTAGATGATTAAAACTCCAAGAAAAATAATGGTGCTAAAAGGAGCTCCGGGTGATATTACTGGGAACAGAGATTATGTTCCATTTCAGACATATTTTTATACAGAAGATTGTTGTTATTGTTGTTGTTATGTGCCATCGAGTTGCCCATAACTCAGAGCAACATTATGTACAACAGCTCTGAAGCCTGCCCTGTCCTGAGTCAGTCTCACTGACACCGACACACCTACACCCATTGCCCCAGTTATTGCATCAATCCATCTCATCCTGGGTCTTCTTTTCCTGCACTTTCCTTCCACCCTTCCGAGCATGATATCCTTCTCCAAGGAATGGTCTCTCCTGGCCACATGCCCAAATTATGTGAGACAGAGCTTCAAAATCCTAGCCTCCAAGGAGAAACTTAGTTCCACCCTCCCAAGAAAGGCTTATTTGTTCTCCTGGCTGTCCACAGTATGTTCAATACTTTTCTCTAGCACTGCAACTCAAAGGAGTCATTTTTTCTGTCATCTTTAGTCATTTTCTAACTCTCTGATGCACAGCAAGTATTTGCAAAGACTATGGCCTGAATCGGGTGCACCTTAGTCTCTAAACAGACATTATTGCTATTTAAAACTTTGGAGGGGTCCCTGACAACAGACTTCCCCAAAGTAATTCATCTTTTGGTTTTCTGACTGTTGGTGTCAAGGGTGTTAAATGTAGGGCTGAGCAAGCTGTAGTTGTTAACAATCTCAATCTCTTCTCCATCCATCATGGTGCCACCAATTGGCCCAGTGGTGAGAATTTTTATCTTCTTGATAATCTTCGATCTATATTGAAGACTAGAGTCCTTGGCCTTCTGCAGCAAGTGCTTCAGGTCCCGCTCAGTTGGATTAGAAATCATTAACTTTTGTGCAGTTACCAGTTGTGAAGCTCTAAATCTTTTGGTGTCTCAAACTTTAGGCCAAGACCTCCCTTCTCAGAAACAAACCCATCCCCAAAAGCCTCCAGTCATTGTGATGGACAGAAAAGCCAGATGGAAGATCATGAAGTTAAAACATTAACTTCATTCATTACTGATAACGGCATTAACCATTACTTCAAGTGTATTTCTAGGAGGATATAGGAGGGAGTCAGTAATTAAAAGAGAAATGATAACAGTAATGTAAATGAAACATTGGGCACCAAAACACTGACACACTGGGAACTGTGGGCAATGTTGATGGTAGGAAGGAGAGGCAGGATATAACTTAGAAGTTAACATGGATCTGTCCTCAGACTGGCCTAAATCTACTGTTTACAACTGAGTGATCTTGAACAATTCCTCTTACAAGATGAACTGTGTTTGCCAACATTATGTTTTGAAGGCCTAACCCCTGTTTCTGTGAAAGTGATCGTGTTTGGAAATAGAGGTTTTCTTTCTTTGTGTTACTGAAGTCATGCAGAACACAGTGGGTGCCCAACCTAATCACTTTCACATGATGTCTTATAAAAAGAGTAGAATAGATACATACACATACATTCACAGGAAAGGCAGATGTCATGGGAATATATTCTCCTAGCAGAAAAATACCAGAGATCATCAGAAATGATGATGTATCATCAGAATGGTGATCTATTTATCTTTTTTTGTAAATATATTTTTAATGTTAGTTTGAATTGTTGTCTTTCTATCTAGGTCATAGTCTCAACCAGGAATTATATCTTACCATGAATGTTAACCCAGATGAAACTTTGTGTGTGTGTGCGCGTTTCAAGCTATTCTTCATTCACTTTGTGTTTCATCCAATCATTCTCATGTAGGATGGTGATATATGTTTGCTACAGCAGTGCTACATAGCAAAGACAGTTAGCATCTTTGGATTCACCAATAAACTGTACAAGGTATTCTTAGTTTCTTCATTGAAGTCAGAAAGTCAAACTAGAATATCCCTTAAGAACATTCTCTTTCAGTTGGAAGAAGCCTAATGTCAGGAAGAGGCGATCAAGGTCATAATGTTGTAACTCTGCCTGTGTTTGGGACAGATATGGGAATGTCTGTTTCTGCTCTCCTGTGTGGAACCTGTGAGGATTAAAGAGTAAGCTTGCCTTCTTGGGACCTATCTAGGGTTTCCATATGTATGTCATGTCTTCAACCTAAATAGCCCATTGCTGAAAATACTAGCAATAAAGGAATATTGTTCTCTTTTTGTTTCTAATTCATAGTAATATTTCATTAGTCATATTTATGCTTTTTTGGAATATCTTATTTTCCTCCTTACTGCCTTATAGACCAACCAGCTAAATTAGAGACACCATACATATTCTTGTGATAAATAAAAGAACATGGTAAAAAAAAAGTCACTTCCTTGAATACCTTTAGTATGAAAGAAAAGCATTGGCATAAAGAGCCCTAACCAATCTTTGCCTCTTTTCTAAAATTTTTTCTAATTTTGTATTAATTATTATTTCTAAACATTCACGAATATTTCTTCGTATTTAAACTGTTAATACTTGAAAATAAGCAAATGAAACACAATCCATCGAGAAACAATTAAGTACCATTTCTTTTGTCTCCTAGAAAAGTATCCTGAAGTACCTTAACTCCAATAGACAGCTTGGAGCTGTTGTTGAGAGTAAGGACTGCATGCCCATAGCTGCTAAGGAGCCTTGGAAGAAGCCCACTGCAAAGTGTGGGAGTATCCCAGAACACCCTCATTTACGATGCCAATTTTCAAGGGTTGCTAAGACTACACTCCAGCTTGTAGTTCAAAGAAGGATGCACAAAACCCCTGAAAGCTATTCTACCCATTTAATTAGTTGTTGTCAAATCAGTCATAACTCTTATTATTATTGTTATGTGCCACTGAGTCTACCTTATGAACCAAACTGTGACCTGTCCTGTACCATCCTCACGTTCTCAGACATGCTCCAGCCCATTGTTACAGTCACTGTGTCAGTTCTTCTTGTGGAGGGTTTTCCTCTCTTTCTCTGTCCCTCCGCTTTTCCCATCTTCCCCTTTCACCAAGCCCAGCCTCTCCTGACAACATGCCCAGAGTGTGAGAGACAGAGCTTCACCACCCTGATCTCTAAGGAGCAACCTGGGCATACTTCCTCTAACACAGACTTGGTCTTCCATATTCATTAAAGATCATTGTTGGGATCAGTATTCATCTCAACTCACGGAGACCCCGTATGTGTCAGAACAGGATGTGCTCCATATACTTCTCAGAAGTAGATCTCTAGGGGTTTTTTTTTTCCCAAATTGCCTCTGGATGACTTGCATCTCCAACCTTTCAGTTAACAACCAAGCATGTTAACCATTTGTACCACCTTAGGACTAGACTATGCTGATGGTTACAGTTTATTACAGTGAAAAAATACATTAAAATCCCCTAAAGGAAGAAATGCATGGGGCAGAATGCAGGGAAGTTCCAAACATAAACTTCCAATTCTCTTTTCGTGTTTGGAGTTGTGTTCAGAGTTAATTACTCTCAGAAACACCATGTAACAACAAAGACAGAGTCCTGCCATCCAGGGAAGCTCACCCTAACCTTGTTGATGAACGTTTTTTCAGATGCCTGCTTATCTAAACACAGTGAGACTGGCCTTTAACCTTCAGCCCTTTCAGTGTTTGAACCTTGAGCTTTTTGCTTGAGGGTCCAGAACAGTCTCCATAAATCACACTCTCCCATGTGGCCCAATGCCCTCAGGGAGGATAGTGCAAGGTCTTAGAGATCTTCTCCCAAGAATCAAGGGTAAACTTCTCTCTGGGTAAGGTTAACTTGTACTACAATTATCCTTGGATATCTAGAAATTCAGGAAAGACAACAGGGGCAGCAGATCTCTATCACCATGGAGAGTGGGGTCAAAACATGTCCTGGTAGGAAGACATCTTGTGATGGACTAACAAGATAATTAGAACAAGATCCAAGAGAGGATCTAGCTAGGTGGACACTCACTCACACAGTCTCAGGCAGGCCTGATGGTTGCTGTAGCAGCATTTTGAAAAACTTTAAAGCCCAACTACAAACATTTCAGTTATATTTGCTAAGAGACTCTCAAAAGAGTTAAATGCATGGTGAGTGTCAAAAGTACTCTCTTTATCCTCAAGCTTCCTCCCTACTAAACTATGAACTAAAGTTCATACACTAAAGTCTCAGTATAATAAAATCTGGATTAAGCTGTTGTAGAGTTTAATGGAGCCAAGTCACAATGCCAAGTTTCAGTTAATACATTTTAAATGAAACCACACCAGCAAGATTTAGAACAAGGGTCAGGAATCATAAAATAAATACCACAAAATAATTCTGCATTGTGAAATGACGGGTGTCATGCCCCTGGGAGTCTGAAATCTCTTCTGAATTAAATATTATTTTTGCTTCAAGATAATTAGCAAGCTATTGGCAGGCTCTATTCTTACTTCTAGAGAGGGAAGAAGAAGAAAGCGCAAAGTGGAGCCAGAAACTCATCTACCTTCATTCCTTAGTTTGGCTCAAAGCATTGTCAAATATTATTTCTCTGGTTCCATGAAAGAAGCAGATCAGCCAACAACTTGGTGGTAATACAAGGTTTGTGGTCGGGGAAAGAGAGCCTGGTTGTCCAAACAACACTGAGAAACATCTAAAAGCTGGATAAATCCAGATCTCTGGAGATATCTTTATTCTCTGAGGACTTCAGGTGGTAGAGAACGTCACATCCTCTTAAATCAGATCTCATTGTCCTTTGTGAATATGCCCCTTTCTTATCTCTACAGTCTTCCTCCAATCTTCAGAGGCACTACTTCTCTTTTCTAGCTAATACTGGGAGTTAACTATATCTGAAAGTCCATGCTGGGTCTTCTCCTCAGCTGTAGGGAGCTCTGTGCTCAAAGAGGCACTGGCCTTCAGGCAAACAAAGGCCATGACTTGAGGCCATGTTTAAATACTTAAAATAAAGCCCATTTCAGAGTCTGGCAGAAATCTTTCGGGAAAAGTCTTGAGCTCCCACATTTCTCAAAAGGAAGGAGGCTAGTTAGGTGTGATTGTCCTGGGCCTTCTAGAGGTTTAGCCTCCCTGCTCAATCTATCTCTAAGATGCCTTCCATGCTGCTCTCCCCAGTTTGGTGTCTTAGGAAGAACTGAGAATGGTCAGTAGTCTAACCACCTTCCCCTACCTCTCCTGCATTATAACAGATTTTGTCCCCCAATGTCACAGCTTCTTCTTTACCTCACACAGTGGTTAGAGGTGCCTATTCTTATACACAATCCAGGATGAACCATTATCAGTCAATGCTCTGATGAGTTTTACTACTTGGATGTGGGTACATAGACATGAGTGAACAGTTTAATTCTGTGAGCAGAAAGGCCGGGAATAACCAGAATCTAAACTATTTGTGACACTGTCCTGCCACTGGACCAAGGTTGGAATAAATGTGACCCGCACATCAGAATTGAATTTTGACAGGACCAGAAGTTCTGTGGTCCTTTTGACAGATTCTTCTGTGTCAAAGGCAGCCATATTGACCATAACATGGGGATCATGCTTATGGGAAAATGGAATTACATCAAAGACAGACATGAGCCTGTGAGCTATAACTAAAACCGTGTATACGCATGGCTCTCAGAACCACAGATGATCCTCAGCAGTTGAGGTAGATGAAGAGGATTCTTTTCTGAGAATTTACTTGCCCCGGGCCTCATAAATTAAAAGTTAGCTGTCAGAGAAGCACAATAGTCAAGTCATGGCACAGTATGGTGACTCCCAGCCTCACAGTCAGGCAAATGGACCACAGCAGTCTCCAGGCCAAAACATTAGTATCATTTACCCTAATTAAATCTTCTCTGAAGGGGGCCTGGGGCATGGCCATGATGACTTATGAGAACCTTTGGAAAGCTTAGCAGCTTGTAGCCACCCCATCTGGCTCTGAGAAAATAAACAGCAACCAACATCTTGGCCCAGAATGTAAACCTAAACTTGGAGGAGAGTTATTTTCCAAGGTTGGATCAGTATTTGTCTTCATTACTATATATTTCTTTTTTTTTTTTTTCATTTTCTTACACATTGCTACCACTGGCTTCAAGCCAGGGTTGCTCTGCCAAGGGTAGGAAAACCATGAGAAAGGCTACATAGGGGTTTATTTTGTTTTAACATTTCTAAACTGACTACAAACAGGAAGTACTAAAATCTAGACAGTAGTTGGCAAAAGACTTTGGGAGCCATTGGGCATTGCAGGGGAAGATTACCTAGTACTCAAAAATGAATCCTAGTGAGGATGTATCCAATCTTAATGGTTCCAGAAAACCTTGAAGGTTGTGCTCTTTTGAAGAGTTATATATGGGTGTCATGGACTGAATTGAATCTCCTAAAAATGCATGTATTTAATGATGCAATGTGGAAGTCTTGCAATGATCTCCCATAAATGATCCTATAAACCAAGCAGTTTTATGGGAATAAACTTGGATATAACACCTTTAACCCATCATATCCCTGAGATTAGATATAAAGAAAGTTTCTCTGGGGTGTGGCTTGCATTACCTTTCATCTTAAATAAAAAGAGACAGTAGGGAGTGGACAGGGGTGGAGGGTAGTAAGGAGAACCCAAGTACCACAAAGAAAAAAATTCCAAGAATGGAGTTTGTCTTTTTAGACTCAGGTTCCTGTGCTGGGAAGCTTGTTCTTACAGAAAGGCAAAGATATGTGGAGATCTGCAAGAAATATTTCACCTACAAATGCTGAAGGAAATAAAGACTTTCTTCTAGAATCAGTAGAGAAAGAATGACCTCCCCTAGAGCCAGCTCCCTGAATTTGGACTTCTAGCCTCCTATACAGCACTGCAATTCCAAAGGTATGTGGTTCAAATCCACCATCTGCTTCATGGGGAAAGGAATGGTACTCTCCTCCTGAGCAATTTACTGACTCTTAAAACCCATTGGAGGGGCCATTAGGAGTCGATTCTGACTCCACAGCACACAACAACAACAACATACTGAAAGAGAGGGAGCACCAGTGACTCAGTGGTAAGGAATTGCTCCGCCAACCCAAAGGTATATGGTTAGAATCCACAAGTTGCTCTTTGGGGAGAGGCACATAGGTAATCTCCTCCAGTGCCAATTACTACCTTTGCAAACCCACTGAAGGGACAGTTACAGGTCAGTTCCTCCTCAATGGTACACAACAACAGCATTTTAAGAGAATAACTTTGTTTATTAAAGCCATTAGAGTGTTATGGGTTTATTGTTTGAAGTGACTTTCCTAGCCATTGAATTTGACTTTGCCATGTGGATGGGCAAGAATATATGAATAAGGTGTGTTAGCCCAACCATAAGGGCTGGTTTCGCCACTATATTGAGCAGACCTGGTAGCAAATTCAAGAGTCTCACCACCAGCAAAGAAAGGCAGTGTGTATCCTTCAGGGCCAGAGATTCCTGCACCAGCTAGACTTGACAGAAGCCGTGGCCAAAGAAAAGAACCATAGACCCAACATGAGAGATGAAGCTGATCTTGGGACTAATACCCACCCCGGAACCAAAGCTAATAGTCTTTGCCAAAATTGTTAGAGGATTTGGGGTGGGAAACCCATAATTGGCAGAACTGAGAGCTTTGTAACACTGGCTTAAAGGCATAAGGCTCAAGGCTTAGGTGCCTGTAAGCACATTTTAGAAGTTGTCCCGACTTTACTCTGCTACTAACTTGAATTATTGCCTTTGTACTTCCCCAATATGGTTCTGTGTGGTCTGCGAGCGATTGCATTAGATTTTGGACCCAGTAAAGCAGTAAATTGGAGTTGAGATGAATTAAAAGATGTGCAGGAGTATGGAGGGCATGTCTGGTCTCGTGGAAGTTGGTCTTGTGTTATTGATGTTGTTGACAGGGACAGATCTTCTTTGTGAAGTTGGTAAAGGTCATATATGGCCGTTCCCGCATAGCCCTTCCTCCTTTGACAGTGCCATCCATTGTGATATATCTCTAGTGACAGTGTCTATAGGGAGTTGTGCTCCTAACCCAAAGGCTGTGACTACACTGGTTTGAATCCACCAGTGCCTTTGTGGAATAAAGAAGGGCAATCTCCTGTCATGCAATCTACAATCTTTGAAAACCTACTGGAAGGTTAGCTATGATTCAGCTTCAATGTGACAGCAATGAGTTTGCGTTTCCATATTTCATCTTGTTGAGGTAGAGAGTCAACCAAGGAGAAGATTCACACAGATGAAATTGTCACTGTGACTGCAACAATATCATAAGCACAGCAGATATTGTGAGTACAACACAGGATTGAGCAATTTTAATATGTTGTACATAGGTTACATTTGTAACATAGGTTACAATGAGCAGAGTCTGTGGAGATAGCACCTAACAACAACATATCACATAGTACTCCTTCCATGTCCATGTCCATGTCCATGCTCAAATAAACAGTAAGAAAAGAATTTCTATTCTCTAGTCTTTCTATCTCTTTATTCAGGACTTTTTACTGGCTTGTCCTTCCAAACCCTTCAACTTCCCTCAGTCTCAAAGAATTTCATCTTGTTCATTTTCTATCTTGATTCTTCCCTTCTACTTAACCTTTGCCAACTGGTAACATTTCTGAGTTGTCTAGATGGCTTTGATTTAAAATCATCCCCAAGCTGTTTTCTATGATCCATCCCCTGATCACTGTACCCATTACTATTCCAGATCATACATTGAAGATTTGACAGGATAAAGCCCAATCTGTTCTTACTGGAGGATACATTGTAGACCAAGCTCATTTGGGGTTCCATTTGCCTAGACCAAGTGAGAAGAGAAGGGAGTAGGGGACAAGTGGGGTTCCATTTGCCTAGACCAAGTGAGAAGAGAAGGGAGTAGGGGACAAGTGGGGATCTAGGAGAAGATAATATAGGTTTGTCTTCAAACAGCCTTATGACATGGTGGTATATCTAGGTGTAGATGATTTTCTGCCTTTCCAAACATAATGTACCCTGCCAAGGACATTTAGAAATTAGATCTGAGGTTCAAGAGAAGTCAGAGCTAAAGTCAGAGTGATAAGCATAAAATTCAACATTGAGTCCATGATGATGTTTGCAGTAAACTATTTCAATTTACATCTATACTTACAAATTTTATACTCACACTCATTTTTACCTCTCACTTCTACTCTCCATGATCAAAATAAATTGCTCATCTGGTAACGTAGGCGTAAAAAGCTGGGCTGCAATCTTGAAGGCACACAATTCAAATCCACCGACATCTCCATGGGAGAAAGATGGGCAATCTACTCCTGTACGATTTACTGCCTCTGAAAACCCACCAGAGGGTCAGATATGGGTTGGTTCTGAAATGATGGTAACAACAACATAGTCCTACTACATTTTCCCTATAACCTTAGAAGCTTTGTCTCAACAAGCAACCCTTTTCTTGCATCTTCAATTATCTTTTACTACTAGCTCTTAGTCTTTAGTCTATAAAGATGTTCAATTCCCTTATCATTGAAGTAATAACAAAGTAACTAACAAAAAAGTCCCTCTGATCCTAACTGCCTTGTTCTCCACGTCCTTGGCCTTCTCAAACTTTACTTTCTCATTTCCCATCAACTGCGTTCTGAAGGTCACCAATAATCTCCATGTCTCCCACTGTAAAGAATATGTTTCAATTATCATCTTTTCAGATGTTTCCACATTTAATATTGCTGTTCCTTGGAATTCTCTGTTTAACCTTGATGACCCCTATTTTCTAGTTCTCCATATATTTCTCTGACATTTGTTCATTGATCTGCTGAAGACTTTTCTTTTTCTGCTTCTGGGATGCTGGTCCTTAAGGTTTTAATCATTAGTATCAGCTTCTCTAGGTGTATGTGTGCACCACTTTAAAAAAAAATCTTTGTGTTGTTGTTGTTATGTGCCATCGAGTCACTTACAACTCATAGCAACCCTATGTACAACGCAGCTCTGAACCCTGCTCTATCCTGAACCAAATTCATTGTGTCTGATACACCTACCCCCTTTACCTCAGTCACTGAGTCAATACAACTCATCCAGGGTCTTTCTCTCCTGAGCTGTCCCTCCACCCCTCCAAGCACAATATACCTCTCCAAGGACTGGTCTCTCCTTGCAACATGCCCAAAATATGTGAGACAAAGTTTAAAAATCCTTGCCTCCAAGGAGCAGCCTGATTTTGCCCTCTCTAGGACTAGAAGAGATCTATATTTGTTCCCATTACAAAGAAAGGTGATCCCACAGAGTGTGGAAATTATTGAACAATATCATTAATATTACATGCAAGCAAGATTCTGCTCAAGATTATCCAAAAATGACTGAAACAGCACATCAACAGAAAACTACCAGGAGTGCAGGCTGGGTTTAGATAGGGTCGTGGTACTAGGAATATTGTAGTTAATGTTAGATGGATCTTGGCTGCAAGCAAAGAGTACCAGAAGAATGTCTATCTTGGTTTCATTAATTACACAAAGGTATTTGACTGCGTGGATCATAACAAACTGTGGCTAACTCTGAGAAGAATGGGAATCCCGGAATACTTGATTGTACTAATATAAAACCTAAACTTGGACCAGGAGGCAGTTGTCAGAACAGAGCAAGGAAACGCTGCATGGTTCAAAATTGGGAAGAGCGTACACCAGGGCTGTAGCCTGTCTCTATAACTTTTCTTTATACAGAACAGATTATCTGGGAGGCTGGATTCTATGAGGAGAAGTGTGGCATCAAGATTGGATGAAGTATCATCAACAATCTGTGTTACGCAGATAACACAACCCTGCTTGCTGAAACTGAGGAGGACCTGAAGCACTTGCTGAGGAAGGTCAGGGACTGCAGTCTTCAGTATGGATTGAGGCTCAATATCAAGAAAACAAAGATTCTCACCACTGGGCCGATTGGCAGCATCATAATGGATGGTAAAGAGATTGAGATTGTTCACAGTTTTGGTTTGCTTGGCTCCACAGACAACACTCTTGGCACCAGCAGCCAGGAAATTAAAAGATGTATTGTGATGGGAAAGTCTGTGGTTAGAGACCTCTCTATAAAGTGCTGAAGTGCAACGATGTGAGTCTGGAGACTAAGGTATGCCTAATATGTGCTATGGTCTTTGCAATCACTTGCTATGCATCAGAGAGCTGGACAATGACTAGGGATGATAGAAGAATTGATGCCTTTGAGCTATGGTGTTGGAGAAGAGTATTGAGTACACCATGGACTGCTAGGAAAACAAACAGGTTTGTCCTGGAGAGGTTGAAGCTGGGCTGCTCCTTGGAGGCAAGGATTCTGAAGCTTCATCTGACATACTTTGGATATGTTGCAAGGAGGGACCAGTCTGTGGAGAGGGACGTCATATTGGGAAGGGGGGAGGGACCGTGCAGGATAGGAAGACCCTCGATGAGATGAATCCATTGTGACTGGGGTAATGGGGGTAGGTGTGTAGGAGATAGTGAGGTTGGCATAGGATAGGGCAGAGTTTAGGGCTGTTGTACATAGGGTTGCTATGAGTAGTAGGCGACTCAAAGCACATAACAACAACAATAAGACAAACCTATTTGTTCTAATAGCAGTCCATGGTATACTTAATATTCTTCTCCAGCACAACTCAAAGGCATTAATTCTTTTTCTATCATTCTTAGTCATTATCCAGATTTCTGATAAATAGAAAGTAATTGTGATGACCATGACCTGGATCAAGTGCACTTTAGTATCTAGACTGAATCTGTTGCTCTTCCGTACTCTGGAGAGGTCCTTTACAACAGATTTTGCAAGTGCCGTTTGTCTTTTGATTGTCCTGGCTGCTGGTACCAAGAGGGTTGACTGTGGAGCCAAGCAAACTGAAGCTGTTAGCAATCTCAATCTCTTCACTATTGGTCTAGTGATGAGGACCTTTGTTGTTTTTTGTTTGTTTTTATATTGAATTTAATCCATATTGAAGGCTGTAGTCTTTGACCTTCTGCAGCAAGTGCCTCAGGTCCTCCTCAGTTTCAGCTAGCAAAATTGTGTTATCTGCACAATGCAGATTGTTGATGAGGCTTCCTCTAATCCTGATGCCACATTCCTCTTCATAGAGCCAAGCCTCCCAGATCATCTGTTCTGCATATAGATTGAAAAGTGTGGAGACAGGATGCATCCCCGGCATACACCCTTCCCAATTTTGAACCATGTCTACAGCTCTAATTTTGGCTTTCTCAATTTTTTCCATTCATTTGTTATATATTTTGAAGCTCTGTTATTGATGCATACACAAGGGATGTGTGTGCAGGAAATGTTGTAACAAAGCACTCTTATGAATCACAGTGTTTGGAGATAGAAATTTTAGATGAAAGAATCAGAGAAGTCTTCTTGCGAGCAGTATCCATTGAACTGAGTCTTGAAAAATAGGAAAAATTTGAGTAAGTAAACATTCAATCACTAGAAAATATCTCTGGGCAGATCATAACGCCTGTGAGATGTTCAGTGCTAAAGAGCATGACCAATGAAAAGTCATTGCCTTCAAAGAGCTGCTACCAGAACCAAGAAAGGGTTCTCAGAAAGAAGAAAAAGTGGAGATAATTCATGAGAAATGTTCAGGTGAAAATTTAGGGAACATGGGTGAGCTCAAGATTTTTCAACCAGAAATATTAAAAGACTGATGTTTTAAAATGAGCTAGCCATCAGAATTTATCAATCCTGGAGAGGTCAGGAGTCTGAAAGATGAAGGGCAGGGTCACATCTGTAAAAGGTCTTAAATGGAAACTCCTGATATTCTTCCCAAATAAGCTTATATATTTACTCAAGGTAATAGACTTTATTGAGAAAAGACAGTGTGTATCCATCTGGTTGTACACATACAATCTCACATTGAGTCATACAATTTATAATTTCCATAAAATTATACTTTTTATTAGTTTCATAATAATCTTGTCAACAAGACTAGTAAATTAAACATAGATTGCTATATTTTAACTATTAATTTACTCAATATAAATATGTTTATAATATCCTGTTACTTAGGGGAACTTGGAGTGTGTGTGCATGTGTGTGTATGTGTGTGTATGTGTGTGTGATATACCTAACTAGTTGCCTAGTCCTCATCAAGTTCATTCTTACTTATGACAACATAATGTGTGTCAGAGTAAAACTGTTGTTTTCCAGTACTAATTTCTCAGAAGTAGACAAACAAGTCTTTCTTTCAAGGCACTTCTGAGTATAAACAAATGTCTAATCTTTCAGTTCGCATCAAGCACAAGTACCACCCAAGAACTCTATTGTTGTTATTGTTTGCCATCAAGTCAGAAATGACTTATAG
>NW_006399801.1:11859589-11861015 GCF_000299155.1 Elephantulus edwardii
AGTGACCCTATGTACAACAGCCCTAAACTCTGCTCTGGCCTGTGCCAATCACACTGTCTCTGACACACCCATCCCGATTACCCCAGTCACTGAATCAATCCACCTCATAGAGGGCTTTCCTCTCCTGCCCTGTCCCTCCACCCTCCCAAGAGTGATGTCCCTCTCCAAGAACTGGTCCCTCCTTACATGTCCAAAGTATGTTAGATGAAGCCTCAGAATCCTTGCCTCCAAGGAGCCGGCCTGTTTAACCCTCTCCAGGATGAATCTGTTTGTTTTCCTAGCAGTCCATGGTACTCTCAACACTCTTCTCCAGCACAAAGCTCAAAGGTGTCAACTCTCTTTCTATCCTCCCTAGTCATTGTCCAACTCTCTGATGCATAACAAGTCATTGCAAAAGCCATGGCCTGTTAGGTAAGAATTTTCCCAGTTAAGAGGAACCACATCCAAATCTGAAAGATAGCAAAATGTTACCACCCAGGGACCCTGGACTTGTAACTGGATATGATAACTGTGTGGATCTAAGGTTGACTCTCTTTGAGAAGAGAAGATATCTTCTAATTTGAGTATGAGATACCTAATAATTTTTTAGGAAGAGGTGAATATTTTTTAAATAAAATTTTATTTTATACTGATTTACTTCCCACTTCCTTTACCCACCACTCATCAAATTGTGAGACCCTATGATTAACTCCCCCTCCCCCATCCCTATACCTATGCTCCCTCTCTCCCTCTGCTTAGATCCTCATATATTTTTTCTAGATTATTTCACTTTTATGTAATATGTTGTTGTTGTTGTTATGTGCCATCTGATCCTCATATATGTTTTACTAATTATCTATCTCTACAATGATGGTCTTATACAGCAGCTGTCCTTACTGAGTTAGTTCAGTCAGCATAATGCTCTCCAGTCCCTCCCAAGTTAGGTAGTAATTTACAAAATCATTGCTCCTGCGTGCTGCGTAGTATTCTAAAGTGTGAATGTACCATAATTTCTCAGTCCATTTGACTGTCGTCAGACATTTGGGCTGTTTCCATGTTCTCATGCCGGTGAATAACATTACTGTGAACATTGGTACACAAGTCTCCATGTGTGCCTCAGTTCTCATTTTGTTGGGGTATATTCCAAGCAGTGGAATAGCTGGATCATATGGAATTTCTATGTTCAACTCTCTGAGGAAACATAAAACTGCCTTCTGGAGTGGTTGCACCATTTTACAATATCCCACCAACAGTGTATGAGGGTTTCCATCTCTCCACAATCTCTCCAACATTTATTACTTGTTGTCCTGTGCTACTGAAGTGATGGTATCTCATGGTTTTGATCTGCGTCTCTCTTATTGCCAGTGATTTTGAAGATTTCTTAAAGAGTTTGTTTGTCATCCAAATATAAAGAGGTATATTTTACTATAGGTATGAGAAGAATGGT
>NW_006399801.1:11872919-11874061 GCF_000299155.1 Elephantulus edwardii
TACGCCAGGGATGCATCCTATCTCCATACCTTTTCAACCTATATTCTTTTCAAACCATCGTGCTAGTACCCCATTCTTCATATTGCAAGGGTTGTGCAAGACTGAGTCTTTTCCTATCATTTTTCAGTTAAAGTTAGAATAAAATCATTCAGGAGGTTACAGATTTCAAACAGAATGCAGAATACAAAGGAATAAGATGCTACTCTAACTTTCTGTGGAAATGAGTGGAGTTTGGGAGAGTCTAAAAGCAGAGGCAACTGTACACAGGAATTGTACTCTAGTTGATAAAGTTAATTCTCATGAGCATATATATTAATTAAATATCATAATAGGGAGCTCTGGTGGCCTAATGGCAAGAAGCTGTGCTGCAGTCCCAAAGGCTTGCTGTTCAAGGCCACCAGCTGCTCTGTGGGAGGATGGACAATCTCCTCCCATGTGATTAACTGACTCTGAAAACCCTCCAGAGGGTCAGCTATGGGTCGGTTCTGACTTGACAGTAGACAACAACAACATGTTGTTGTTGATTGCCATTGAGTGGAGTGCAAATCGTAGCAATTCTATGAACAAAAGACCTAATGCCTTTCCATAACTATCATCATTTCTGAGTCCATAGAATTTCCAGAGGCATGTGCTTTAGGAAGTGGATGCCACTCCTGCTTCCAAACCTGTTTTACAACTGGGAGCTCCACCATACACTGTCCACAACAACATATGTGTTAATAATTTAGAAACCACTATGTGTATATAATTGAACTATGTAAATGTAAACCACTATGTATGTGTTTACCAACGTATATGGGCAGAAGTTTATAAATAAGGAGTAGTTAGGGAGATATGTGTGGTAATAGATTTGAGTTAGAAACATTAAGTATGGATTCCTGCTTATCTTAATATCCAAACAGATATCACCATATGAAATTTTTGTTATTGTTGTTAGTTGACATTAACTCATACCAACTCTATTACAACAGAATAAAATCTTGTCCAATCTTGTGGCATCCTCACAATATCCCCTGCGCTTAAGTCCGCTGTGATAGTGTCAATCCATTTCACTGAAAACTATCTATACTTTGACTCTACCTTTCCAAGCATGACACTTAACTTTAGATACTGGCCTGCCACACCAACTCCAAGGGAGTCTG
>NW_006399801.1:11875366-11897171 GCF_000299155.1 Elephantulus edwardii
TGTTCCCTCTTCGAGACCCTAGACCTCAGGCTTATAAGCCCCTCCCGACTGGAGTAGCCCGGGGCACTGGCCCTTCCTAATAAGAGGTAAGATAAATTCTTACCTCCATTGCCTATAAGGAGCACCCTAGTTGTACTTTTAGGTCATGTTTATTTGTTCTTCTTTGCACTGTATAATATATTCAATATTCTTCGCCAACACCACAATGGAAGCCATGATGATTTTTTTTTTAATTCATTGTCCTACTTTTACATGCATGTGAAGCAACTGAAACAACTATGCTTTGGGTCAGGCCCATCCTAGTCTTATCACTGTCATCTCTTTAGCACTTTACAGAAGTCTTTGGAAGCAGATTTGCCCGATGCAATACATGTCTCTTTATTTCTTTACTGTTAACCATGGGTTATGGTTAAGTGAAATCCTTGACAATGCCAATCTTTCCTCAGTTTATTATGGTATTGCTTACTGTTTCAGTTGGGTGGATTTTTGTTTCCATTATGTTGAAATGTAACCCATACTGAAGACTGTAATAATAGTTCACCTTCAGTAAGTGCTTCAAGTTTTCTTCATTTTCAGAAAGCAAGGTTGTGTCATGTGTGTATATACATAGGTCGTCGTTGTTAAGTGCCATTAAGTCAGCTCTGATTATAGGAATATTTTTATAGCAAAAACCATGGTCTCTTTGCATGCAGGCAGCTTCTTAGCACCAGGCCACCAGAGCTCCCTGATAGCAAAAAACAATGGTCTCTTTACGTGTAAGGGAGCCCAAGTGGTGTAGTCCATAAAGAGCTGAGCTAAAACGGATTGATTCTAATCTGAGGAAGAAAAACAAGCCATTTCCTCCTGTGCAGTTTATAGCCATGGGAAATCCACCGGAAGATCAGCTCTGACTGAGTCAGCTCTGACTGGACAACAACGAGTTGCTATGTTTTAGAATTTTTTTATGTACAACAGAATGAAACACTGCCTGATCTTGGACCACCCTCATGCTCTGTGTCATCATCTTTGTTAACAAGACAGCCTAGAAGAAACTACACCTCCCAAGAGCAATGAGCAGACTTATACCTAAATCATGGTGTTTCACTAATTCTTTTCTTAGTCTCCAGGGCTGTTTGGAGACATAACTGATTTCAGGACTCAGAAAATATACAAGACAAACACAGAGCATCCTATAGTGAGAGAAATAAGGTATTCCTCAAATCAAATAACAAAAACATTTAAATAATACAGAAACCAACTGAAAGAGAGACTCATGGTAAAAGTTGGAACAGTTTTAACAACAAAATAAATAATAGTACCTAATTATAATGCATTCTGCAAAGGTGTATTTTCTAGTTTTTGTGGAGCTCCCAAAAAAAAACAAGCTTGGAAGCAGGAGTGGCATCCACTTCCAAAAAAGCTTGCCTCTGGAAACTTTATGAAGTTGGAGAAAAGATCAAAGTTTCATGTTTAAGACTTTCATTCATAGGGTCACTATGAGTCATCTACGACTTGACAGGACTTAACAACAGCATCATCAATAAAAATATATTCCTTCATAACAAGTGAATGAGAATAGACACATTTCTCATGCAGAAGAGCCACAATAAATTGCTTTTTTAGATACATTGCCTGTTAGGCAGTATAGTGGGGCTCCACAAGCCATAGACATGAGTTGTTGCACATGGTGGCTATTTCCAAAGCATATGATATGGAAAGGTGTGTGGAGAATGACCTCACAGTGAAGAAGCATGAACACCACTCCCCTGACCAAGGAATGAAGGTCAGCACCAACAGTGGTAAGTTATAGTGATTGTATGTATGAGACGATGAGAGTAACACTTATATAGAGATGTCAAAAACTACAAATGCGGTCCAATCATGAGGAAAAACATCAGACAAATCCTTATTGAGGGGCATCCTACAAAAAGCCTGAACAATGCTCCTCAGAACTGTCAAGGTTATTAAAATCAAGTGAATTCTGAGAAAGTCAACAGCGAGGAATGTAAGGAGACATGACAGCTGAGTGTAGTGCGGTACCCTGAGTAGGAACCCGGATCAAAACAAGGATATTCACCTGAGCCAAGTGTGGATTTCAGTTGAAAACAGTTTGTCAATATTTGTTCATTATGCATAACAAATATACTGGGGTAATGTAAGATGTCACAATAGAACAAACTGAGGGCAGGATATGCAGAAATTCTCTGTGCTGTGTTTGCAATAAAAAGCCTTGGTGGTGCAGTAGTTGAATGCTTAGATGTTAATAAAAAAGTGTATGGTTTGAACCCACCAGAGACTCCAGGGAGAAATGACCTGGAGGTCTGCTCCTATAAAGAATCCAGCCTAGGAAACCCTACAGGATAATTCTGTTCTGTCACATGAGGTTGTATGAGTCAGAATCAACTTGATGGTATACCACAATAATCTTTACCACAATATTGTAAAACTCAAAGGGCTCTAAAACTCATAATTTTTACTTATTCATTATTGCACATTTTCTCTCCCATTCTCTCCCTCTCCCTTACTCCAGAGTGTTCTCATATGTATAATGCATAACCACATTTTAAAAAATAGCATCATCACAATTTCCTCTCCCTCTCCCTCCCTTGGTGATTTCCAGGTTCAGGGCCTTCTGAGTCCTCTCTGACCAGCTGGGCCTGCTCTCATGCTGTCTCTAGATATCCTTGACTTCCACAGTTTTCTGCAGACTGGCAGGGTTTTGCACCTGAGACTCTCAAGCTTTGTTGTTGGATCCACCAGGCTTCCTCTTCTCCCACTCCTTGGACTTTATAAAGCCTGGCAGAGGGTTGCTTTCTCCTCTGCAGATATTTCCATCCATAGGTCCGATTACCTAGGACAATACATACAATTGATGCCAACTCTCCCTTAGAGTCAGACATTGCTGTTTGCTGTGAATTCCATCCTGACTCATGATGAACCGTGCACTTCAGAGTAGAGCTGTTTTCTAAAGTTTTCAAGGCTATGACCTCTCAGGAGCAGATCACCAGATTTGTCTTCTCAGGCTCCTCTGGGTGGTTCAGCTTCCTAATCTTTCAGCCTGTAAAGGAATGCTTAGCTTCTCATGCCACTCAGGGACTCCCTCGAGGTCAGTAAATTGTAGAACTGTTGTATTATTACTCTCTCCACTCGCTTCCACTGCTGCATACTTTGGACAAATCATTTTTCTACATAAGACACTGAGACCATCCCTTGACCATCAGTTTGTGCTGCTGTGGTGGTTTATGTGCTGCTATGATGCTAAAGGTTATACCATCAGTATTACACATATTTGTAGATTCACCCATAGTTAAGAGGTTCCAGTGGAGCTTCCAGGTAGAGAGAAGCAGGGAAGAAGGACCTGCTAATTCACTGAAGAAAAATGTGGTCCATGGGAGCCTTCCAGAGAGCAGTAGAATATGAGCTGACATTAGTGCTGGAGGACAAGTCCCTCCTGTCACAAGGTATTTAAATGTGCCTGGGGAAGAGCCGCCTCCTCAAAGCCAGGTTTACCTCAATGATATGGGTGAAGTAAAGCTCTTAGGAACTTCATTTGCTGATGTGGCACAAGTTAAAGTGAGCAGAAAGAGCTGTGAATATCAAGTCATAATCAGAACAACATATGTACAAAGTATGAATCAAGGAAAATGAAAATTTGTGGGTTTAGGGGTTTTTAAAATTTTTTTATTTTATTATTTTGTGCATGTGTGCCTCTGGAAACTCTACAAACTCTGTTATAAATGTACAGAAATGATGTTAATTATAGAAAAGATCTCAGGTCTTTTGTGCAAAGCTTACTCTCAGTCATATTCAACTCGACAGCACTTAGCCACTGCTGATTGAGACTAGTGCTGTTATATCTGGAGGAACATTCTTCCACTTTACACATCACTCTTTGGTAATCTGGGTTTGCTGTGATGTTGAACCTTATGCCATTGCTATCAAATATCATAATGGTTTCCCAATGTGGACAGTGTTTTTGGTGGAGTTCTCAGTTTGTAAAACAGGTTGAGAAGCAGGAGTGTCACCCACTTCCTAAACCACATGCCTCTGGAAATACTATTAACTTGAAAAAAACAACAATAGCTATGGAAAGACATTTGGTCTTTTGTTCATAGAGTCGCTATGAGTTGACTTCGACTCAATGGTAATCATCAGCAACAACAAAAACCATCAAATTGGATCTGACTGGCACAGTCAGAGATTCTCCAGCAGAATAGCTTCTTGAGACTAGGCCACCATTGATATCCTAAAATAAACTGATATTGTCAGTTTGCTTCAGACAACCACATGGTTTACTATGCTGAGAATGACAAAATGAAGAGGGACAGTATCACGTTGGGCATCATCTCTACGCCAGAATTTGACACTGTTAGTAACAAGATTGTCATTCTACATCTACAACATCAGTTAAAACAATTATTATCCAAATTTATACAATAATCACTAATGCCAATACTAATTAAGAATTTAGAAAGTTAAAAATGTCTAAAAGAAATAACTGGTCAATCAAGATCACTGATAATTACTGGTTTTTGAGGTGCAAACGTTGAAAACAAAGAAATAGAAACACTAGACAGAAATGATGTGTGGAGATTATATTATGGAAGTTTGTAAATCCAATGACTCATTCATTGTAAAATGGTGATTATACAGGTGGACTTCATCAGCTAGAATACCCAGGACTCAAATAAGCTACATTTGTGAAAAGAGATGATGCAGAAGTAGAACATTACTAGTCATAACTAGGCCGAAAATTTAGAAGACAGCTACTCAGTCAACTGACTGGAAGGAATTCATATTTGTACCCATCCAAAGAAAGATCCATCAAAATATGGGGATTATTAAACAATATCTTCAATATCTTGTTGTAAATGTAACACAAAATCTTGCTAAAGATCATGCAAAAATGTTTCAGCAAGGAACTGCCAGATATTTAAGCTAACTTCAAAAGAGAATGTGGGGACATTACTGCTGATATTAGAAATTATCAGCTGAAAGCAGACAGTACCAGAAAGATCTGTGCTTTATTGAGTATGCAAAGGCCATCTGACTGTACAGAGCACAGCAAATGGTACATAATATTAGGAAGAACGTGAATTCCACCATACTTAATTGTGGTCTTGCATAACTTAAGGGCTGTCATTTAAACAGAATAAGGGGATATTGAGTGGTTTTAAAAAATAGAGAAGATGTTTCAAGGTGATACAGTTTCACTGTATTTTTTCATTCTGTATGCTGAGCAAATGATCTGAGAAGCTGAACTACATGAAGAAGAGAGTGAGATCAAAATTGGAGGAAGGAATATTTACAATCTTCAAGATGCAGATGACACAAATTTACTTGCTGAAAGTGAAGAGGATTTGAAACATTCACTGATGAAGAGTCAAGACTATGGTCTTTAGTGTGGTTTACACCTCACCAAACAAAAATACTCACTACTGGATCAATAAACATCATGAGAAAGTAAAGAAGAAGAAAAAATTGTTAAAAATTAAATTTTGATTGGATCCACAATCAACACCTATGGTAACAACAGTCAAAAATTAAAATTACATATTGTATCAGGGAAATCTGTTGCAAAAAATGACACCTTGAGCATTAAGAATGCTTGGCTCAAGTCATGATATCTTCAATTACTTCATATGCATATTAAAGCTAGACACTGAATAAGGATGACCAAAGAAAAATTAGTGCAATGGGGACAGGGTATTTGTGAAGAATACTGAATATAACATATATTGTAAGAAGAATGAACAAATCTTTTTCAGAAGAGATATAATCAAAATGATCCTTAGAAGTAAGAGTGGTGAAATTTGTCTCACATACTTTTGATGCGTTATCAAGCATGACCGTCTATGGAGATGGCCCTCATGCTTGGTAAAATACAAAGTCAACAAACAAGAAGATTCTCAGTAAGATAGTGGCTAAAATGTAGCAAAGATTGTGGGGATAGTGAAGGACCAGACAATCTTTTGTTCTGTTATACACACAATAGCTATGAGAAAGAACTGACTCAATGACACCTAATAACGACAAGACACAGAGAAGGATTTATCAAACAGAAAGCTTGGGCTGTCCACAGGCTTTAAAGACCCAGGACATTTTCAGACTCTGAAGATCTAAAATACTTCCATCTTTGCCTAAGGCAATGCACAAAATGCTTGGAGTTCTTATAAACAGCTTTCAAAGAACTGCATGTCATGCATTTTGCCATAAAAGCAGTCCTGGCCCTATCCTCATGTTCTGTCTCTCCATGCTCCCTTCCCTACCACATTCATACCTGCATCCCACAGCACCAACTTAGTATGCGATGCCCCAAGAGAAACAGGTAAGGGAGGAGACAATGTTGAAGATTATCAATAGAGGGATTATCATTATTATTATTATTATTATTTTGCATACAAAATTTGTATACACTGTGTATCATCCAAGTACATTGTTTCACACTTTATTCACATTGTGTTTCACACAATCATGCACATACATTTTGATTTATAAAATTAATCACTATTGATGTACGTTCACGATCATCCCACCTTTTCAGGCCCTCACTGATCTTTCCTAATTCCAGACCTCATCATGCCCTCAAAACTCTTATCCTAGTGATTCTTGTCTGATACAAATTAGAAAATAAGTCAGTTGAGATCTCAAACAGAGGACAATAGTACTGCTGCTGAGCCAGAGAAAGTTATTCCTCAGTAAAGAGAGAAATCCTTTTTTAAAAAAAGTTACTTTTAATCTGGAAAGGAGAGGGTGGCTAAATAAAGAGGTCTAACTAGAGTGTATATGTCTCGTATTAGTGGGTCATGGCAGCTTTGCCACTGCCTTTTTTGCAGGAGAGTCCTGGCCAGCACACCACGTTTACAGTTACTACTTAACCAACACTGGAGGCTTACATGCTACTATGATGCTCAACAGGTTTCAGCAGAGCTTCTAGACTAAAACGAACTAGAAAGGACTGAAAATGAGCCACTGGATCACAATGATCCCATCCACAGTCAACAGCACGGAAAGACTCCTTTTTTCATGTTGAGATCATTTTGATTTGGAGGTTGACTCATTAGCAGATGACCAACATTTCTTGAAGCTGCTGTAACAAGTTACCACAAACTTGGTGGTTTGCATTAACATTGTGATTCCAGCACTAGAACTCAATCCCCTCACAGTTTTGGTGGCTGCAGTTCTGAAATCAAGATGCTTGCAGGACCACGCTCGTTCCAGAGACTCTAGAGGAAAAGCTGCTTCGTCTCTCCCAGATGCTGGTGGATCGAGGCACAGGCTGCCTTGGGAGGGCTTCACGGCAATCCTTTATCTTCACACAGCCTCTCCTGTCCTTGTCTTAGCCTTTTCTGACTCTTATAAGAACACTTGCAACAACAGTTCGTAGCTGTCTGAACTGTGGCAAGTGTTCTTAATAAGAGTCCGAAAAGGATAAGGCAAGAAGAGGCCATGTGAAGATGAAGGAGAGATTGCTATGATGCTCTGAACGACTGGTGGAAAGAGGTGTGGATGTACGTGAGCTGGCACGTCTGACCAAGCAGTTATCTATTTGCTGCCATGAATATTATTAGTGGGGATTGTTCCCGTCTGTGAAGCAGATAAAAGTCAGACTCAGCTATGTAAGTGCATTGGCTCCTTTCACATCCTGTATGCTCATTACAAAGAATCCAATTCCCTTTACTCAAGTGGGCAATATTAGGGAGCTATGTTTTAGGCTTAATTTGTGTTTGATTCCAACATCATGACGTACATAAACACTCAGCAGTAAACACTTACAATGATCATCATTTTTGTAATTATTCGTATATTTTTATAAAAAGGAAGGCACTGATCAACAGGCCAGAGTGAGGTTTTAGTCATGAACTTGATACACAGAATCATTGGTTTGGCAGAGTTGGCCAGTTTATTGTTATTTGTCTATTCTTCTTACCAAACTTAAACATGGTTCTAACCAACTTATAGTCTTTAGTTGGCACAGAACCCTCTTTATGTAAAGTAAAATAAAACAGGCTGAACTACCAAAATAAAAAGGGGGTGGGGAAGAATAGCTGCCATTGGATTGAAGATCTGCCTGGGTAAAGCAGGAGAATTTCATTTAAAGATTGCCTACCTTAATTTAGTTACATTTACATCAGACTTTTTTTCTGAAATAAAATTACATTCACAGAGTCTGTTATGTTGACAAATGTTTGAGGGATCAATTTAGGAGAAAGAGTATAAAATAGCTGCCTGAATTATGCGTGACCACAACATGTCTTTCAATGGACCATGCTGTATGTAGCAATTTACATGTTGCTTTGATTACAAAAGTTCTGCCACCAGTTTTTTAAATACCCAGCCAACAGGTTTTGGTGGAGTTTCCAGATTGAAGAAAGATCTGGGAAAAAACTTCCAAAAAGTAGCCAATAAAAATCTTACAGAAAAGAGTGGCTAGATAATGAACAATGCATTGGAATAGAAGACAGGAAGATTGAAATGGAATATATGGTTAACAACAATTACACCAGCATAGAGATCAGCTGGCCTAGTGGAGAGAAAGTAATGCTACCAAGCCAAAGGTGGGTGACTTCTAATCTGCGACCCTCAGGCCAGTTTTTCATTGTTTTTGTTCAAACACTCTTCTAGGTCATATAGCACTGTTGAGTCCACTTGCCGTACAGCAGTAACTTGTGGTTGCTGTGAAGCTGAACACTGTCACACTGATGTGTCAAATGCATTAATGGTTACCCATGGTAGACAGTGTTTGGTGGAGCTCCCCGATTAAAACAAGCTTGGAAGCAGGAGTGGCACCACTTCCATAAATAGCTTGCCTCTGGAAACCCTATGAACCTGGATAAAGGATGAAAGTCACACAAGTGTTGAGGACTTCCATTCATAGGGTCCCTATGAGTCACCTATGACTCGACGGCACTTAACAACAACAACAACAACAACAACAACAACAACGTGTGAAAGTTATACAAGTGTTCAGGTCTTTCATTCATAGGGTTGCTATGAGTCATCTGCGACTCGATGGCACTTAACAACATCAACAACAACGAAAGAGCACTGCTGGCTTAGTGGATAGAAAGTTATGCTACTAAGCCAAAAGTGAATGATTTTAATCTCAGACCTGGTTTTAATTGGTTTTGGTCAAACATTCTTCTAAGTGGTGGAGCACATTGGTCTGTTCATTTGCTGTCCAGAGGTAATTTGTGGTGGCTGTGATGCTAAACACTGTGACACTGATGTGTAAAATGTGATAATAGTTAGCCCTTGTGGACAGTGTTTGGTGGAGCTTCCTCATTAAAACAAGCTTGGAAGCAGGAGTGGCATCCACTTCTGAAATAGCTTGACTCCAGAATCTCTATGAACTTGGAGAAATGATGAAAGTTATTATACAAGTATTCAGGTCTCTCGTTCAGAGGGTTGCTATGAGTTATCTATGATTCAACAGCACTTAACAACAAAAACAATGTGTTACAACAATCTGGAACAAAGGGTGCATTGCAAAGTGGACTGGGGGCGTGGAGGAATCGAGGCGGAGGGCGAAAAATGTGCAATAATGTATGAATGAAATCCCAACCTTTCTGTACACTTCCTTTAAAATCACAATTAAAATATTTTTAAAACCCGTTACAGATCACAAGATGGAGCATAGAGAAGCCAAAGCACAAGGAAGAATTCAAGATACTAAAAAGCTGAACAGAAGATTCCAAAAGGCAGCACAGAATGATAAAGCAAAATATTACAATGAAATGTGTGAGGAGCTAGAGTCAGAAAATCAAAAGGGCCGAACTCGCTCAGAATTTCTTAAGCTCAAGGAACTGAAAAACAAATTCAAACCTCGAGTTGCTATAATCAAGGATGCTTTAGGCAGAATATTAAATGATCCAGGAGGTATCAAAAGAAGATAGAAGGAATATACGGAGGCATTGTATCAAAAGGAATTGGCAGATACAGAAGAATTTAATGAAATAACATTTGAGCAAGAGCCTATGGTGATGAAGGAAGAAGTTCAAGCCGCTTTGAAGGAAGTAGCAAAAAATAAGGCCCCAGGAATAGATGGTACACGAATTGACATATTTCAGCTCACAGATGCTGCCCTGGATGTGCTCACCAAGTTGTGCCAAGAAATCTGGAGAACAACCACTTGGCCAACTGACTAAAAGAGATCTATATTTGTTCACATTCCAAAGAAGGGTGACCCAACTGAGTGTGGAAACTACAGCACTATATCACTGATTTCACATGCAAGCAAGAGTCTAATGAAGATTATCCAAAAATGACTGGAACAGTACATCAACAGAGAACTGCCAGAAGTCCAGGCTGGATTTAGAAGGGGTCGTGGTACTTGGGATATTGCAGCTGATGTTAGATGGATCTTAGCTGAAAGCAGGGAATACCAGAAGAATGTCTATCTGTGTTTCATTGATTATGCAAAGGCATTTGACTGTGTGAATCATAACAAACTGTGGCTAACTCTGAGAAGAATGGGAATCCCAGAACATTTAATCATGCTAATGCGAAACCTATACTTGGACCAAGAGGCAGTTGTCAGAACAGAGTAGGGTAACACCGCATGGATCAAAATTGGGAAGGGTGTATGCCAGGGATGTGTCCTATCTCCATACCTTTTCAACCTGTATGCAGAGCAGATTATCCAAGAGGCTGGACTCTATGAGGAGAAGTGTGGCATCAGGATTGGTGGAAGATCTATTAACAATTTGCATTGTGCAGATGACACAACCCTGCCTGCCGAAACTGAGAAGGACCTCATGCACTTGCTGCAGAGGGTCAAGCACTGCAGCCTTCAGTATGTACTGAGGCTCAATGTCAAGAAGACAAAGATTCTCACCACTCGACCAATTGGTAGCATCAGGATGGATGGCAAAAAGATTGAGATTTTTCACAGCTTCAGTTTGCTCGACTCCACAGTCAACACTCTTGGCACCAGCAGCCAGGAAATTAAATAACTTATTGCGATGGGAAAGTCTGCTGTTAATGACCTCTCTAAAGTACTCAAGAACAACGGTGTCTCTCTAGAGACTAAGGTGTGCCTAATACAGGCCATAGTCTTTGCAATCACTTATTATGCATCAGAGAGTTGGACAATGACTAGGAAGGATAGAAGGAGAATCGATGCCTTTGAGTTGTGGTGCTGGAGAAGAGTATTGAATGTACCATGGACTGCAAAGAAAACAAACAGATTCATCTGGGAGAGGATTAAACCAGGCTACTCCTTGGAGGCAAGGATTCTGGGGCTTCCTCTGACATACATTGAATATGTTGTAAGGAGAGACAGGTCATTGGAGAAAGACATCATGCTCGGTAGGGTGGAAGGACAGCACAGGAGGGGAAGACCCTCATGAGGTGGATTGATTCAGTGACTGGGGTAATCAGGATGGAGTGTCAGAGGCAATGCGATTGTCACAGGATAGAGCAGGGTTTAGGGCTGTTGTACATAGGGTCGCTATGAGTCGCAAACGACTCGACAGCACATAACAACAACAACATAGATCACAACAGTCATACTATATCGTCTAATAAATTGCTGGGAGATAAGACCCTCAGTTGGAAGGTCCCAATAATGGATTCAATTATATATTGACCATAATGAAGGTCGTGTAGATCAGGCAACATTTTATTCTGTGCAGAGAATTTTCATGAATCAGAGCAGGTTTGAAGGCAGCTAACAACAATGATACACACACAACAACAGATATTCAAAGTATGGTTGGTTGAATTTTAAGAACAGGTAGCTTGGGTGTAAGCAGAGCTATAAAACACATGTGGTTCACTGGAAAGATTAATCCTGACTACACATCAAAAAAGTATCAGTGCTTAGGCTTAACCCTCAACCAGTGGACTGATCGCTGGAGGACAGATGCTTTTCCTAGTGGTTCTATTGGGCAACCAGGGCTGAGAACCAAAGGGAAGCTCAGTGGAGTTCATTCCTGAAAGACAAGATGATAAGCACTGCTCTTCAGAATGAGATCATCGTGCCACACCCTGCCCTGCTGTGCCATGGAAGAAAGCCTTACTGGCCCAAACAGAAATCTCATCATGACTGGTCATCAGATTGCTGTTGTTGTTGTTAGGTGCCATCAAATAGAGACCTATAGAGACCCTATGAACAGCAAATTTGAACCCTGTCTTATCCCATGCCATCTACACACTTGCTGATCATTGTAGCAGTCAATGTGTCAAGTCATCTGGTTGAGGGTCTTCCTTTCTTTTGCAAACTAAACAACATGCAGCCAGAAACTCTATGAAATTAGATAAATGGCGATGATTAAAGAGTCTTCAGGCCTTTTGTTCATAGGGTCGCTATTAGTCATGCTCAACTAAAAGGCAATCAACATCAACCACCTTTCTAAGCATGATCTTCCTCATCAGGGAATAGGCTTTCCTATCAATATGACCAAAGTATGTGAGACAAAACTTTATCATCCTTGCCTCCAAAGAGGACTCTGGTTGCAGCTTCTCCAAGACATATCTATTTGCTCTTTTGGCATGAGGCTTTCAGTACTCTTCTCTAACACCACAGCTCAAAGACATCAATTCTTCTTCTCTTATCCATATTCCTTGTCTAGCTCTCAGATGCTTAGCAGGTGATTGAAAAGACTATGGCCTAATTCAGGTGCACCTTAGTCCTTAAACTAACATCATTACTTCTCAGTAATTTGTAGAGGTCTCTGACAGCAGACTTTCCTGATGCAGTAAGTCTTCTGATCTCCTCCTGACTGCTGGTACTAAGGATGATAATTATGGATCCAAGTAAGATAAAGTTGTTGACCTGTTCAATATTTTCTCCTTCATGATATTGTTTGTTGCTACAGTGGTGAGAATTTTTGTTTTATTGATGTTGAAATGCAATCCAATTTGAAGACTACAGTGTTTGATCTTTTACAGCAAGTGCTTCAAGTCTTCCTCACTTTCAGCAAACAATGTTATGTCAAGCAAGATTGTCTAAAGCAATCATAACACATGTTATTAATGAGTCTTCCTCTGATCCTGATGGCACATTGTTCTTCATAGAGTCTAGCTTCTCAAATAATTTGCTTAGCTGCAAAATGAATGGGGATGGGGAAAGGATACAATCCTGGCACACCTTTCTTCATTTTAAACCATGCCATGTTTCCTTGCTCTGTTCTCACAATAGCCTCTCAGTTTAGGTATAGGTTCCTCATGAGCACAGTCTACTGGGATTGCCATTCTTTTTAATATTAGCCTTAATTTATTATAATGCATATAGTCAGATACCTTTGCCTAGTCAATGAAGCATAAATAGAGATTCTTCTGGTATTTGGTTTTATCCAGGTTCTATCTTACATCAGCAATGATATTTCTGGTGCCACAGCCTCTTCCAAATCCAGCTTGAACTTCCAGATGTTCCATTTCAATGTACCGTTCTAGCTGTGCTGGGATAATCTTCAGCAATATTTTGCTTGCATGCTGTATTAATGATATTGTTTTATAATTTCCACATTCCGTTAGATCATCTTTCTTGGGAATGAAAACAAATATGGATGTCTTCCAGGCAGCTGTTCTCCGACTGTTTCCTGGCATAGATGGGTTGGCGCATCCAGGGCTGTATCTGTTAGTTGAAACATGTCAATTGATATCTCATAGATTCCTGGGATCTTATTTTTCACCAATGCCTTTAGGGCAGCTTCAATTCCTTCCTTTATTGCTCTTGGCTCTTACCTGAATGATAGTTCCTGGAATATGTCAGTGTCAGCCAATTCTTTTCAGTACAGTGACTCTGTTATTCCCTCCATCTTCTTTTGATGCTTCCTTGGTCATTCAATATTTTGCCCTTAACATCCTTCAATATTGCAACTCAAGGCTTGAATTTCTTTTTAAGCCTGAGAAATGCTGAGAGAGTTCTTCCCTATTTATTCTCCAATTCCAGCTCAATATCCACTGGAATTCCATTATAATACTTCACTTTACCTTCTCTAAGTATACTATCATGTCATCAGCATAGAGGGATAATTTTACCTCCTCGTTGCCTAACTTTACCTTCTCAAGTTGCCCTTGGAAATCTTTAGTTCAGCTATTTTACCTCAATATCTCTGCCCTTTGTTTTGGCTTCTCAACACTCTAGTTCAATTTTCTGAGTCTCTTCTGGCACCCATTTTGGTATTTTCTTTCTCTGTAAGGACCTTTTGCTCTCTTCATGTGGAATATCCTGATATCATTCCACAAGTCATCTGGTCTTTGATCATTGGTATTCAATGCTTCAAAACTGTTCTTAAGATGATTTTTACATTCAGGAGGAATATATTCAAGATCATATTTTCTTTTTGTTTTCATTTTCTTCAACCTCAATTTGACCTTGCACATGAGTAACTGATGGTCTGGTCCACAGTCAGTACCTGGTGTGCTTTTGACTGCTAATATTGAGTTTCCCAAGGATTCCTTCCACACATATAGTCAATCTGATCTCTTATGCAGACCATCTGGTGATGTCCATGTATAAAGTCACCATTTATGTTTGTTGGGTTTTTAAAAAAAATGTATTTGCAATGAATAAGTCATTGAGCATACAAAATTCAATCGTTTTATTTCAGGCACCATTTCTGTAACTAAGTCGGTACTTTCCTTCTTCACTGTTTCCAACTTTTGCATTCCGGTCACCAGTTATCACTAATGGATTTTGATTGTATGTTTGGTCAATTTTGAACTGCAAGATTTGGGAAAAATGTTCAGTTTCCTTCTCTTTGGCTTTAACTAGTATATTTGAATAACATTAATAGGTATTTCTTGTATCTTATTACTCACAACATTGTACTTCAGGATAGAACTTGAAATTGTCTTTTTAGCTTGAATGCAACACCCTTCTTCTTTTGTTTTTTATTCACAGCATAGTATACTATGTGATTGTCTGATTCAAAGTGGCCAAAGCTAGTCCATCTCATCTTACTAGACCGTTAATGTTCATGCATTCCATCTCATTTTTCACCTTCGAGCTTTCCAGCTTTCATACTCTATACAACCCATGCTCTGTACATTAAAGAATGGTTACAGCTGTTTCAGCTCATTTTGTTTGACATCCAATCTGGGCTCTATTCTTAACATTGTTCCTCTACTAGTCATAGAGTATTTAGAGGCTTGCTATTTAAGAAGTAGATGGCCAGTTCTACTTCATAGTCTGTCTTAATCTGGGAGCTCTAGTAAAACCTGTCTATTATAGGTAGCCCTTGTGGCATTTGACACACCACTGCCATAGCTTTCAGCATCATAGCAACCTACAAGTTACTTATGTATAGCAAAGTGACAGACAAGTGCTGTACTAATTAGAATAATTAATTGCCCCAATACAAAAAGTACATCAGGTATCTCCCAGAATTCAGCAGCAAGAGATTTTCTTTAGGGGTTTTCCCTTATAAGCTGGATACAACATGGAATGGGATGGACTTTCTCAGCTTCGTTTGTCATTCTCTATGTGCCCTCCAGATATATGCACACTCACACTCACATATGCACTCAATCTCCTAAACACATGGTAATGAAATCTCTTCCTGAATAAGGAATTCTCCTCCTCAGACATATTGTGAGTACTTGTGTATTGTGTGCACACTCACATATGCATTCAATTCCCTGACCACATGGCAATGAAATCTCTTCCTGAATAAGGAATTCTCCTCCTCAAACATGCATTTTGCAACCAAATGCACTGTTGTTTCTGTTGGTTATCATGGAGACCCTGTAGCTCACAGAATGAGCCATTACTGAGTCCTGTACCTTCTTTATGATCTTTGAAATGTTTGAGGCTGTTATTGTGGCTATTGTGTCAAATTACCTCAGGGTGGGGGGTGGACCGTTGTTGTTGTGTGTCCTCTCCCTTAACATAGGATCCCTGGTTCAGTAGTGTGTCATGTGTTGTTCTGACCTTTGGTTTAGAAATCAATCTAATTTTCCTGAACATGCTTCCTCAGTTGAGAATCACATTTTTATTTAATAAAAATGTTTATTTTGTAACTTGTTTATGCATGAAGAGCGACATCAGTTGAGAAGGGCAGGAAGTAGCTAATTAGATTCATCAGACTTATATTAAAAGAAACTTAAGATGTGCACTTACCTGAAGTAAGCATACATACTCTGTCAGATAACGAAAAAGGCACACATGGCTTTAGAAAATTGGATGCAGAGAGATTATCTTTTTTTAAAAAAATAACATCCTTTTGTACACAGATAGCGTGAAAGGAAGTACCCGTTAACCAGAAATGAAGACAAACTGGATAGTTTTTGAAAGGGAACAAGTAATTCACTGTCCTGCAGTCACTACTTGGATCCATTGAGATGTTCACTCAGAGTGATACCTTGGGCTTCACACCAATTAGTCTTGAAGCTGCAGGCAATAACGGAGAGGACACAGTCCCATTGCTGAGAGTAATGAAAGACTATTGGATATTTTTCGAGGTTGTCATTCTGACTTAGAAGAAAAAATGAAAAGCAAAGACGAAGTAAAAAAAGACTCCCAAGTAAATGCTGAATGAGATGTGGAAAGAGGGAGGTCCACCTTGGAGTCCTGTGCCATGGAGATTCAAATTCATAATGTTCCCAGATCTTCTAGGAAAGAACATAATGCTTTTTCTTTTTTTCTTTTCTTCAGAATCACTGTCCAACAAAAAATACTCAAAGAATCAGTCTATTTATAAAGTCCCCCAGTTAAAAGCATTTGACATACAGACAACTCTTATTTACCCTTGAATGTTTTGTAAACTTGCCCTCACTTCAATGTTTTGCAAATTTGCCATCACTTTGAAATGACTGAAACAATTCATAACAAATTCTTTATCATAGGCAACTTTATTTGCTGCACTTGCAGCTTTTAATTCATTGAAAGGCTTCATGCTTTTAATTGCAGTAAAATAAGTCTAAATAAGAATGGGGTGCCCCATTTCTTACGACTTGTTGATAAACCTGACTAAAAGAGAATCTCACTTAAGAATTTATCTCTTTCATAACGCAGGGACTGTTTGTGTAACAAAAAACTGCTCTCCAGATTTTCCTAGATCTTCTCTTGGACACATGGTGACATTGTAGCTCTCTTGACATTGAAGTTGGGCATGGTCATGTGTCTTATTGTAGCCAATGAAATTGTGAAAAATGTAAAAAGCTCTAGATCAGTGTAAAATGGTGCAACCACTGTGGAAGGCAGTATGGTGCTTTCTCAAATAGTTGCAAATAGAGATACCATTTGGCCCAGCAAGTCCACTACTGGGAATATACCCCAAAGAGACCATAACTGTCACCCAGGCAGATATATGCACACCCATGTTTATCATGGCTTTGTTCACAATAGCAAAGAGTTGGACGCAACCTAAGTGCCCCTCAACAAACGAATGGGTAGAGAAGCTGTGGTATATCTGCACAATGGAATACTATGCTGCATTGAAAAACAAGGAACTCATGCAATATTATTCAAAATGGGTGACCCTGGAGGACATTATGCTGAGTGAAGTATCTCAGTCACAAAAGGACAAATACTACATAGTGCCACTGTTGTAAAACAAGACTGACCTTGGGGTTGGGGGGAGACTGAAAAGGATGGATTAAATAGTGTATACTGCATTGAAACAGATGAGGGAGAAAACGGTTTTAAAGGGATATATGATTGGCTATTTTGTCATGATGGGAGTCCAGAGTGAAGGCTGCATAGTGGAGTGGACATGAGGGGGAGGGATTGTAAAACAATGAAAGAATTTTTCCTTCACTTTTCCAAGAGGGGAGTGTACTGGGGTGGGGTGGGGTGGGGAGAAAAGTGCAACAATAAATGGAAATCCAAAGTCTCTGTAAATTTTCATTGAAATTAATAGCAAAAAAAAATTTTTTTAAGCTTGAGATCAGACTATTTAATTGGCCTGCATATAATTTGCTACATTCTCTATTCCTCTGACCTCCGTGACCAGCCCATATCTGTGGTGTCTACTCTGTCAGCCTGGCTCTCAGAATGAGGACATGTGGAACAAAGTCAGTAGTCCACACATAATGCAAGTGTAGCACAAGCAAGAAATAAACCTTAGTTGACTTATGTCAAATATTTCAAAAAGTGTTACCACACCTTAGCCTACCTTAACTAGTCTATGTATGGAATTACCATTATTAGGTGCTGTCAAGTTAGCTCCAACTCAGAGTGATCCAACAGACAACAGTACAAAACCCTGCCTGGTGCTGGCTGGTCATGACACTTGCTGTGGGTGAGCCCATTGTTGTTGTCACTGTGTCAGTCCATTTCCTCCTTTTTGCTGCCCAAGCATGATGCCTTACTGTTTTCTCTGAAGAGAATTTTTATTATACTTTGTCCAAGAGGGACTTGCTTGTTCTTTTAGAAGTCTATGGTAGATTCCATATTCTTTACCAACCACACAACTCAAAAGCATTGATTCTTCCATTTTCTTTAGTCATTGTTCAATTTTCACCTCTTATGAGGTAATTGAAAACACCAGGCTTGTGTCAGGCACATCTTGGTCTTTAAAGTGGTATCCTTCTTCTTTAACACCTTAAAGAAGTTGTGGGAAACATATTTACCTGTTGTAATACTTCATTTGCTTTTTTTGACTGCTGCTCCTATTAATGTTAATTGTAAATCCAAGTAAAACGAAATCCTAGACAACTTCAATCTTTTCTCCACTTATCATGATGTTGTTTATTGATCCACTTATGAGAACTTTTGTTTTCTTTATTTTGGAGTGCAATCCATACTGAAGTCTATAGTCTTTGAGTTTGATCAGTAGGTGCTTCAAATGTTCTTCATTATCTGCAAGCAAGGTTGGGTCAACTGCATATTGCACTTTATTGATAACTCTTTTTCCAATTCTGATGTCACCTTCTTCTTCCCATAGTCTGTCAGCTTGTCATACTGCAGTGGCTTGTGTGTTACTGTGATACTGGAAGTTGTGTTCCAGTATTTCAAATACTAGCAGGGTCACCATAGTGAACAAATTTCAGTCTGTAGATTACAAAGCATGAGTGTCCATCAGTCTCTGAGATGTGGGTCCTTGAAAACCCCTATGAATAACAGCAGAACATTATCTGATATAGTGCCAGGAGATGAGGCTAGGGTGGAAGACACTAAAAAGATGATTGGGATAGAGCTGCTTCCTTGGATTACAATCTATCTTAATGGCATGAATGGAATAAAGCTTTCACACAGTGAAAGCCCTTCATTTGCCGATTTAGCATAACTCAAAATAAGATGAGACAGCTATAAATATCCATAGTAATTGAAAGTTGGAATGAAACAGAAACTTAGGAAAAATGGAAGTTGCCAAAAGTGAAATTAAATAGATAAAGTTTAATATCATATGCATTAGTGGGCAAAAATGGTCTAGTATTGGCCATTTTGAATCAGATAATATGCTCTACTATGGCAGGAATTGCACATTGAAGAGTGATAGTTTAGTTAACATCAAAAGTGAACATTTCAAAATCTATCCTGAAAAGCAATATTATCAGTGACCGGATAATATCCATAAGTATACAAATGAGTTCTGGTAATGTAACTCTTTAGATTTGTGCACCAAGTATAGCCAAAGATGAAAACATTGGGGATTTCCACAAATGTCTGTAGCCTGTAATTGCTCAAGCATGCAGTCAGGATGTATAGTAATAACTAAAAATTGGAATGCAAAAGTTGGGGGAAAAAGGACTGGCATGTGAAAAATATGACCTTGCTAATAGAAATGAAGCTGGAGATTACATAATAGAATTTTGAACAATCAATGATTTTTTTCATTGCAAATACCTTTTAAAAAACAACAACATTGTAAATACCATATTTTTTTTAAAAAAACTTATAAATGGAAAGAAGAAAATTTGTAAACTTGTCAGTGCCACTATACCAGCAGGCATGAAAACTTTTCATTTTCTGTGAAGTGCAAGGACCTCTCCAAGGTGCTAGTGAGCAATGACATCACTTTAAAGACTAAGGCACACTCAGTTCAAGCCATGGTCTTTTCATTCACTTGCTATGTATCTGAAAGTTGGATAATTAACAACAATAATGAAGAATAATTGATCTTTTGAGTTTTAATATTGCAGTAAAGTACAAACAACCATGCCTTGCAGGACATGCAGCCAGTGTGCTCTTTAAAGTTATCTAGAGGCAAGGATGGTAAAATTTCACCTCACACGCTCTGGCATATTGTTGCCAAAGACCAGTCCTTGGAAAAAAGCATTCTGTCAGGAAAGATGGAGAGCCAGAGGAAGATAGGAAGATCCTCAACAAGATTGAGTGACACAGTGATTTGAACAATGGGTGTGTGAATATCAGAGACAGCGAGGATGGCTCAGAATATAGCAAGGTTCGGATGTGTTGTCCATAGGTTTGTACCTAGTAACATAAACAACAGTAATTGCATTATTGTTCATTTGTGTGTGTTTTATTTCCCTATTGTTGGCTTTTGAAGTTTTGTTACAATTTGTCTGGATGTGCTGATCTATGTGAGTTGTTATATTTTTGAATCTTAATGTTTCTCACTCAATTTATGAAGATTTTAATCATTATTGCTTAAAATATTAAAAATAACCCAAAAACCTGCAATGGCTATACACACAGACCTCAGAAGATGAATACAAGATGAAATTCAATTGATTACACCTCTGAAAAGAGATAATAGAGAAATTAAATATCATCAGTCAGAACAAAGCCAGGGTCCAACCATGAATCTTGTATCTCAATTGTTCATATCCACATTCAAATTGAAACTAGAGAGAATAAAAACAAGCCCATAAAAGATTAAATACAGCCTTGAGTATATCCCATCTGAACTTAGAAATCATCTCAATAATAGATTTGCTGTATTGAACACTAATAACCAAAGATCAGATGAGTTTTGGGATGACATCAAGTACATTATCCATGAAGAAGCAAAAAGCCATCTTAAAAAAAATAAACAAAACCAGGAAAGAAATAGAAGAACAAAATAGGCGTCAGAAGAGACCTTGAAATATGCTTCTCAATATTGTTGTCGTTGTTGTTGTTAAGTGCCATCAAGTCTTAGGGGACTCATAGCAATCTATGATTGAAAGTCCTCAACACTTGCATGACTTTCATCTTTGTTCAAAGTTCATAGGGTTTCCGGAGGCAAGCTATTTACAGAAGTGGATGCCACTCCTGCTTCCAAGCTTGTTTTAACTGGGGAGCGCAACCAAACACTGTCCAACATGGGTATAGTTACCACATTTGACACATCAGTGTCACAGTGTTCAGCTTCACAGCAACCACAAGTTACCTCTGTACAGCAAGTGGACACACCAGGGCTATACAACCTAGAAGAATGTTTCACAAAAAAAAATTGAAGACAGGCCGAGGGCCTGCGGCCTCAGGGCCTTACAGGATTTTAAGATACGGCCTGGAGTAAGCTCCGCAGGCTCTGCCCTTACTTTCCCTTAGTTTAAGGCTCTGGGCAGCCCACACACTTTTGAAGGGCAAAAAGTACAGTGACACACAGCAAAAACAACCCCAGAAATTTCCCTTGCCTTGACTGCCACCAAGTCAACCCCCTTTGAGATGCCAGCCATCCTGCCAGTCAGCCGCCAGCTGACTTCCCAATGATTGTTGTTGTTGTTGTGTGCCGTCCAGTTGCTTGCGACTCATAGCGACACTATGCACAACAGCCCTAAACTCTGCTCTGTCCTGTGCCAGTCACACTGTCTCCAACACACCCATCCCGATTACCCCAGGCACCGAATCAATCCACCTCATAGAGGGCCTTCCCCTCCTGTGCTGTCCCTCCACCCTCCCCAGCCTGATGTACTTCTCCAAGGACCGGTCTCTTCTTACAACATGTCCAAAGTATGTTAGACAGAGCCTCAGAATCCTTGCCTCCAA
>NW_006399801.1:11898515-11927739 GCF_000299155.1 Elephantulus edwardii
ATCATTTAATATTCTGCCTAAAGCATCCTTGATTATAGCAACTCGAGGTTTGAATTTGTTCTTCAGTTCCTTGAACTTAAGAAATGCTGAGCGAGTTCTACCCTTTTGATTTTCTGACTCCAACTCCTGGCACATTTCATTGTAATATTTTACTTTGTCATCATGTGCTACAGGAGACATCACCTTCACTCGGGAAACATTACCACTAAACTTTGGAGACACTAGTCCCAACATAAGAAACTACCAGAAGCCAATGTGTTTGGAATCACAGAAGCCAAGGATGCTTCATATATAAGCTACTAGATCAAGGACTGGTCAGTGGGAGATAGATGTGAAGGGAGTGGGTAGAAGTGAATGGGTATCCTGGTGGATGGTGGAGCAGGGAAATAAGTGGGAAAAGACGTGTTGCAAAGGCAGGGACATCACTGATACTAATGGTTAACTCCACAATAAGGGATATAGCTTTCACTTTTTCTCTAAAATGCTGGTCTGTCTGATACTTCTCCAAATCGGAACATTCAAATTATGACAGACTAGGAAAAAGGATTGGCCATCCACTTCTGAAATAGCAGGCCTCTGAAAACCCTATGTCCCAATGATTAGGTAAGATTAAGTAAATTACAGTCATTAAAAATTTTAGCATGTAAACTACTAAAGCCTATAGAATAGTGCATAAGGTGTAATAGTGGGAAAAGTAGCTTAGCTTTGTATATTTTTTCCATTAAAATACAAGCCACATTTGTGCCTAAATGTCCTTGTTCTTGTTTTCTGCCACATTACAAGTACTAGACACTAGACACAATGATTATCACAAAGAATACTCTTGGTCATATATTGCTTTAGTTTATTAATTAGATAATTAAGTAAATTTCACAAAAATCTTCTAAACACAATGAGTGGTTAATATGTCTAAAGCTAGGCGGCAGAAAGGGGCCCAGGCCAGAACTGAACAGATCTGAGCTTTTAGAAACACTGCATCAGCAGACAGAAGCCTTAGAGGGATAAATATACTTGTTTAATGTGAAAGGTGAAAGGGTTATATATCTGTTTTGTGGGATTATTTTTAATCTTTTTCTTTGACTTTATTTCTCCATTTTTTAAAGAACTCCCTTTGAGAGAGAGTGACTGTTTCTCCTTCTGACCAGGTAAGTGTTTTCTCTCTGACCCTCAAGAGTCAGTCTCAGAGGCTCAGGTACTGGAAACCAAGCAGCAAGTGGTAAGAGGCTCTTTCTTCTGTCTGAAGTCAGGGTCCACCCCACACAGATTCTCCAAGACCAAATACAATGTCTCAGGTGAGATGGTCAAATGAACAGACTTCCAAATCAAAACAAGCCATACTTAGTTTCCACATCTACCTGGAGATTATAAATATCCAAAGACATCCATTCCAGTGTGGCATATGCTCGAACGTTCTGCCAAGACTTTAAAGAGACAGAATCAGGGTATTGGGGTGGAGAGAGTAAAAGGTAAAACTTTATTGGACAACTGTGGTTCCTCATGAGCCTGAATGATACCTTTTCCAAGATCAGTGTGAAGGACAGAGAGCTGCTTAGCACCCTCATCGCAAGCATACCATTCCTTCCTGCCAGCTTTGAGACATCAAGTAACACTCTCACAGTTCAGCACACACTCAGGAAGTACCAAGGGGAGCTGACTGACCAATGTTTATTCCATCAAAGAACCTTAGGGAATATGTTAAAAGTCGCTCAAATGTTCCCTGTATTTTTTTATTTATAACACAATTTCCCAAAATGTAGCAATTGAAAACAAAAATATTAATTCATAATTTCTACTGATCAGAAATCCAGACAGGCTTAGCTAGGATCCTCTGACTTAAGGTGTTATCAATTGAATTATGTCCCCCCAAAGATATATGACAGTCCTGACCCCTGTACCTGGGAATGTAACCTGGTTTGGAAATGGAATTTTCTTTTTTATGTTAATGAAGTTAGTCCAGGATTCATTGCCCTGTTTCATGGTCTTTGTTTTATTGCCCTCAAGCAGGAAACTGACTCATAGATGACCCAGAGATGACCGCTCAGCTTTCACCTGTGGACCTATTGGTGGATTTTAACCACTTGCCTTTAGGGTGACAGTGTAACTTCTTGTCCATTAGGCCACCAGAGCTCCCTAGACCAGCGTATGTTGTTGAGTTTTGGGTATACATTGAGTCAACTGCAACTCATAGTGCATCCCAAATCTAATCCCTTCTGAGCGTTGTTGTCTTATAAAAAGAGCAGAATAAACACACAGAAAAGCACACAGACACACCCACACAAGGGGATGTAATCGTGTGAGAACTTACCATGAGCAAAAGAACCCTCAACTCAATCCTAGTTCTTTCTACCTCAAATAGATACAATATAAAATAAAATGATGGATTTGTTCAAGAAAAATAAATAGTAGCTAGGAGTGTGCATTCTAGCATCAGATGATCTAGGTTTGAATTTTGAGTGGTGGGAATGAGTGCGTTTGATGCGTTTGAGATGGCTAGGTTGGCCCAGGACAGAACGGCGTGTAGAGCTCTTGTACATAGGGTCACTATAGGTAGCAAACAATTCGATGGCACATAACAACAACAACAACAACCACTTAAACAGGTTACTCAACTACCTTGAGCCTTAGTTTTCTCATTTATAAAATGGATTCTATCTCATAGGATTTCAGTGAGCATTAAAGTTAACAAAAGGTAAAGTACTTATAATTGGGTCTGGCATATAGTAAAGTCTCAGTGCTCTAGTGTTGGAAATTTAAAGAAAAAAAATCTGTCCCAGGAAAGGGTAGGTGCTGATAATTTTGCCCAATTCAGCAAATGTTTTGACATACTTTGCAGGAAGAAAAAAAATAATTTTCAAAGGAAGAACATGTTTCATTTCCTGCATGTTAGCATTCTACCACGATAGCTTTGTATGGGCCGCTGTGAGCCCTTCAAGTGGTAGAAACACAATAGTTTGCTTTGTGTATGTCTCCTAATCTGTAAAACAGATGCTGCCTGGATGGTCTCCACCCCAGATCATCTTCATGAGAAGTTGCCTTCCCAGGGGAAGGGCCCCCCCATAAATCAGGATACTGATTCTGACCCCAAAACCCACAGCATAGAGTCTGTTGGCAGAAAGTTCCTATTTTGTTAGTTTGTGGCTTTTGGTCTAATTCTTTTATCTTGTAAAATCACATTGTATGAAATAAAGTTGGCTATAGCTAGAGTAATACTAAATTTTTAAATATGTTCTCATTCACTCTGAGCATATTTCTCCTATTTCTATGTCTTGATGCGTTCAAAAGGAATGATATTAATTCCTCTGAATGAGTTCTAGTTCTAGAGAGAAAGTGAAGAGAGATACTAAACCCAAACACCCAGACCCAGAGCTGGCATTGAAAAGGAGACAGGAGCAGTCTGTAGCTCTCAGCCTGCTAAGCCCTCCCCCAGAACCGGGGGCTCCTTCAATGTAGACCTCAGAGATTAGGAACTGACACTCAGATCTTTGGTCCTGTTTACTTCTCAACGGCTTCATTGCACCCAAAATTGTGTGTATATTTGTGTGCATGCGAGATAAACATTAACTATAAACTTGTAAATTCAACAATTTTATATATATAATTCAAGGCAATGATTATACTCTTTATGTCGTACAGTTAGTACCACAATCCTTTTCTGAACTATTCCACCACCATTAACAGAGATTCAGTGTCCCCTAAATGGTAATTTCACCTTTTCCTTTTCCTCTCAGCACTAGTAACTACTAATAAGCCTTGTTTTCTACACTTTTGCCTTTTTTCATGTTCTAAAAATGGCATAGTGGAGCATCTGACCTCCTTTGACTTTATGAGCTGGAAAAGAATCATCCACCAATAACAGCCTCAGGTTGATTTCTATGAGGAAGAGGCTACTTTTTGGTCATACTCTCAAATAATCCTCTCCATCAGTACTGGAACCCCTGGGCCTGGCCTCTGACCTGCTTGAATATGTATTACAAAGCTCTCTGGCATTGTCAGAAAGTGCCCAAGGCCTGTCACTCCACTAGGAAGCCTCCTGCCTGAAGACTCAATTTGAGTCAGCACATTACAGTTGCCAACTGACTTTGTAAACCAGGAAGGCTATCATACTATCCTGCACCAGTTTCCTGGTTCTACTGCTGCTGTTTCTCTGTCACTACCTCTCTATGTTTTTGCATTGCCTCTAGTATCATAGGGTATTCTCTCTGTCTTCTCAGTCTAGGAGGTTCTATGCTCAGGAACCTCAGGTCCAAAGGACAGGCTCCACTCCTGGCTCTTCTTTCTTGATAGTAGTGAGGTTCCCTACTCTGGCCTTAGCTCTATTTTAAGTCTAATGGGATGGTAAAACTAAACAATGCTGGTGTCTGTATACCATGGACCTAATTTGCTCTGGTGGCCTTGTGTATAGGGAGATGTACTGTCAACTCAAAAGCAGGTGATTGGAATCCACCAGCTGCTCCTAGGGAAAACAATGGTCAGTCAACTCTTGTGCAGTTTACAGCCTCTAAAAACCTGCTGGAGAGTTAACTGTGATGACTCCACTGCAATGAGTTGAGGTTTTTGCCTTTTATTTGCCAACACAAAGATACACAGTTCAAATCCACCAACTTCTCTGTGGGAGAAAAAGAAACATTCTCCTTCTTTGTGGTTTCTTGCTTTTGCTTTACTGGAGAGTCAGTTGTGGGTTGGTTCCAACTTGACAGAACATAACAACAGCCCCTACAAAGAGTAGAAGGCATCCTTGGAGGCAAGAATGTGAAAGATACATTTTATGGTTTGGGCTTGTTGTTATGAGGGGCTTTTGCTTGGAGTATCATGTTTGGAAAGGTAGAGGGTGAGCTAAAGAGAAGACGATCCTTAGTGAGATGAACTAACACAGTGATGATAGCAATAGACTTGAGTATGTCAGAGATGATGAGGGTGGCACAGGTTAGGTTAGGGTTCTTATCCGTTGTTCGTAGGGTGGCTATGAGTTGTACTTGACTCGACGGAACCTAACAATAATAATAACAACCCGTACAAACATTCTGTAGGGCTTCCATCTAAAATCTACTAGGAAGAACGGCCTAATGAGTTACTTCTGAAAATCATCCAAGTAAAATCCTGTGGATCATAATGATGCAGGACCATGCAGTGTTTTATTTTGTTGTGCATTAAGTAGCCAAAAATCAAGAATTGTTGACTGAGTGAAAATAAAAACAACATTGCAATTATGCAAATAATGTTCTTGTTACTATTTAGGAAGCACTATTAGGTCATGCTGTGATGTCTGCGACTTATTTGCAAATAGTTCAGTAAGTAAGAAGGAAAAAGAAAAGGAGGAAGACTATCTATGGAGAGGCATGAAGCACACACAGCAATGCCAACAATTACTCAATGTAGGTCAAGGGAAGACATACATCTATTTGCACCATTCTTTTCCTTTTGCTTGGAAATCTTCATAATAAAAATTTAAAAAATTAAGTAAATTTTAAAATTAAACATTCAGAGATCCTCCCCCCCCACACACACACACACACACAACAGGCTCTCGGTATTAAAAACAGCTGGTGCAAGGGCAGGTGAGTACCTCTGGTTCTAATTAAGTTCACTGAATCTCTCTGGTTTCAACACATCACATATCAAGGGCCAAAAAAGCTGAGCTGGCCTTGCACAGATGTGTTTCACTGAAGGGAACCCGGTAAGGGAGACTCAATCTGCCCTCCAAGGGTCCACGGTCAAGGAGAGAGAAAGGTAGCCACAATAATCACCAATCACAACAATGCAGCAAATGCCAGGTTGAAGGGCCTCCTAACATGGTCACCATGCAGAGGGGTAACCCCTTCAGTTCCAGATGTTTAGAACTTGTGTCCAGTTGAGGAACATCTATTCTGACTCCTTCAAGTTGCAAACTAGATTACAAGGACAAATCGCTTTCCTCCCTCCCCACCAAACCTCAGTGCTTGCTTCTTCCATACCTGAGCCTCTGGTGTGACCCTGGTGAGGCTGTGCCATCACACTAAGGGACCGTACCCTCCCACATAGCCCAAGTCACCACCATTTGTTGGTCAAATTGTGTTACTGTGGTCTGAATGGTTTTAATAGCAAGTCAGGAGCTTAATCCTCTTTCAAAAGGATTAAACAACCACACGAATTATCAGTGTGGCTTCTTCTGAATCACTGTGACAAGCCCTGTAAAGAAACATTAAAGTCTTCAAGATAGCAGGAGGAGCCTGGGCTGGTGAGTGTGCTGGGCTGCTTGCTCACAACCAGGAGATTTGGAGGGCAGAAGCATTCTCTTTGGCTCTTTCCACATTCTCAGCAAGACAGCACCACCAGCTTAGCCTCATGGGGGTCTGGAACATTCTGTCCCATCTGAATCTGCTTCATTTCCTTCTTCACTCACTCAGCTTTGCACATCTTGTGAATTCCTTTTGGTCTAAAAAAGAGCTAAAAATGGGCCAACAAGAGACTACAAATGCAAATCCTGGTGCATGTCTTACCTGGCTGTGTGTGACCTCATTCCATCCAAGAAACCACTGCAGGGTTCCACAGGTCCTGGCCCCTTTCTCCTTGGTCCAGTGATTCCCCCACAAGACCACAAGAGGGAGACAGTTCAGCTTTCCCTGCCAAGATCAGGAGCCTGTGAACCCGATCCTTTGTTCCACACAATTGCTTGGAGATGAAAGAAAGAAATTAAAAAGGCAGAAAGAAGAGACATCAGCAGGGAATGACCTCCTTAGAACTCATGGCACCAAGAAAATTTTCTCCCATCACACTCTCCCATTCTCTACCTATATATTAAGTCTTGAGAATGAATCAACCTTTTGGACTAATTCATTATTTGATCCCAGATTTCAGACTGTCCATTCTAATTTGTGTCTCTTATATAACAACAACAATCAGTCCCCATTCCAGGCTTCTTTGCTTTCTTTTCTCCTTTTGATTTCCATTGTTTTGTTTTGTTCAGTAGCATCCCACTGATATAACAAAAACCAAAACCATTACTGTTGAGTCAGTTCTCATTCAATGTGACCTCCATTCAGTTTCCAAGGGAGGAAACTATCTTTCTCCCTTGGTGTAGCTAGGATTTGAACCCACAGCATTTAAGTTCGTAGCCCAGCATGTAACACACTACATACAACACAATGGCTTCTTTACAATAAGTGTGAGCGTTTTCAATAAACAAGGCAAACAAAGGCTGATTTACTAATCTATAGTGAATAATTTCACTTCCCCCCCCACACTACATCAAAGATTCTACTTCTAGATATGGCTGGCCTCTGGCTCTCTCTCAATTCCAAAGCATCTGCCTACAAAAATAAAAGCATCTTTTCAAATTTACAGTTACTGGCAAGAACAGGGAACTCACTAACTAAGGTAATATGCATGGGCTTTCTTGTGCTTACTCACTAATTTAAAGTGAAAATTTCAGTGAATAATATTTTCATGAATGGGTTTCTCATATGAGATTGTTCATGGCAGATTCTGACTCATAGAAAGCCTGTGTAATACAGGTTGAAACCTTGCCCAGTCGTGAGCCATTCTCTTAAACTCTGCTGCTCTCCAGCCCACTGTTTTCGTTACTGTGTCAATCCATCTCATTAAGGGCCTTCCTCTCCTTCAACAACCCTCCACTCTTCTGAGCATGATGTTCTTTTCCAGGGATCTGACCCTCCTGATACATGCCCAATGTGTGTGAGATTAGGTGTCACTGCCCTTGCTCTCTACTTCTTCCGAGACATATCTGTTTGTTCTCTCGACAATCCAAAGTATATTTCATACTCTTCAATGTTATATTTCAAAGGTATTAATTCTTATTTTTGGTCTTATTCATTGTCCAATGTACACATACATAGGAAGAAATTGAAAATTCCATGGCTAGGTCCAGCACACATAAGTCTTTAAACTGACACCTTTCCTCTTTGATGTGGTTGTTGCTATGTGCTATGCAGTCCACTATCACTCTTAGCTACCTCATGAACAAGATATAGAAAAATTCCCTTATTCTGCACCATCTTAAAAAAATATTCATCATGCTAAGCCTATTGTTATCATCACTGTGTCAGTTCATCTTGTTGAAGGTTTTCCTCTCTTTCTTTGATCCTCTACCTTTCCCAGAATGATGTCTTTTTCCAAGGACTGGCCCCTTCTGGTAACAATCCCAAAATATGTAGAATAAAATTTTGCCATCCTTGACTCTACAGAGCACCCTTGATGTACTTCCTCTAAGACAGACTTGTTTGTTCTTTCACTAATTCATAGGATATTCTTTATTCAACACCACAATTCATTGGTATTGATTCTTCTTATGTCATCCTGAATCACTGTTGAACTTTCAGATGAATAGGAAGAATTGAAAATAACAGAGATTGTATTAAGTGCCCTGTGGTTTTTAGTCTACAATAGTTTCTTTTCAGTACTTTGGAGAGATCTTGACAGCAGAGTTCCCCAATGCAACACATCTTTCTTTGAGTTGGGAAGCAAACTCAATCCACTAGGCCATCATACTTCAGTGCAACATGTCTTTCTTAGCTACTAACAACATGAATGTGTCATAACACTTAAAGATGCTATGGGCAAAAATACTGTGAGTGATATAAGAAGCTTGAAAGGAAGGAAGAAATACACAGAATCATTGTATCACAAAGAATTTGCTGACACAGAAACCATAACAGAAAGTAGCATATGATCAAGAGCCACTAGCAAAAAGGAGGAAGTTTAAGCTTCTCTGAAGGAATTGGCCAAAATTAAGGCCCCAGGAATTAATGAAATACAAATTGACATATTTCAACAAACAGATACAGCCCTGGATGTGCTCACCAGTTATGTCAGGAAATCTGGAGAACAACTTGGCCAAATGCCTGGAAGAGATCCATATTTATTCCCATTCCAAAAAAAGGTGATTCAACAGAATATAGAAATTATCCAGCAATACCACTAATACCACATGCAAACAAAATCTTGCTGAAGATAATCCCAAAAATACTAGAACTATATATTGACAGAGAATTTCCAGAAATACAAGCAGGGCTGAGAAGAGTCAATAGCATTAGGAAAATCACTGTACATGTCAGATGGATCTTGTCTGAAAACACAGAGTTCTGTGTCTATTTGTGTTTAATCAGCTATCCAAAAGCATTTTACTTTATCGATCATAACAAATTGGGAATAACATTGAGAAGAACGGGAATCTCAGAATATTTGATTGTGTTCATGTGAAACCTGTGCTTGGACCAAGAGGCAGTCATCTGAACAGAGCAAGAAAACGGCATGGTTCAAAATCAGGAAAGCAGTGTGTCAGGAATGCATCCTATCTCCATATCTTTTCAATGTATATGCAGAACAGATCACTGAGGAGACTGGACTTTAAGAAGAATATAGCATCAAGATTGGAGGAAGACTCATCACCAACCTGCATTATGCAAACTTGCTCACTAACCTAGTTTGTTAAAACTGAGGAGAACTTGAAGTGTTTGCTGCAGAAGGTTAAGGAGTGCAGCCTTCAATATGGATTGCATATCAACATCAAGTCAATAAAGATCCTCACCACTGGACAGACAGCATCATGATAAATGGAGATAAGATTGAGGTTGTTAACAATATCATCTTGCTTTGGCACTAGCAGTCATGAAATCAGAAGAAAAGTTGTTTTGGAAAAATCTGCCATCAAGATTGCTAAAGAGCAATGGCATAAATCTAGGGATTAAGGTATGCCTGATCTAGACCATGATGCTCTCAATGGCTTGCTATGCATCAGGGAGATGAACCGTGAGTAAGAATGGCAGAAAAAGAATCTATGCCTTTGAATTATGGTGTTGGAGAAGAACATTGAACATACCATGGACTGCCAAGAGAAAAAATAGGCCTATCCTCATGAGGGTAAAACCAGGTTTTTAAGCTCTGTCTCACATACTTTGAGCATGTTGCCAAAAGGAACAAATCCTTGGATAAAGAGATCATGCTTGGAAAGGTAGAGGGTTAGCACAAGAAAAGATGGCCCTGCATGAGATGGATTGCTTCTGCAACTGGGGCAATAGGGTCAGATGCGTCAGAGATGGTGAGATTAGCTCAGGATAGAACAAGGTTTAGAGTCATTGCTCATAGGGTCACTATGAGTCATAGTCAATTTGACAACACATAACCACAACAACCATAATTGTGGATCCAAAACACAATCTTTGATACCAATCATGACATTGCCTATTAGGTCACTGTTGAGGATTTCTTGATTCTGAGGATTTCCTGATGCTGAGTTACAATCTCTATCAGAAGATGTAGTCCATGATCTACTTCAATAAGTGCTTAAAGATTTTTACATTTTCTTAAGCAAAGTTGTGTCCTTAATGAGCAAGGACTAGATGAGCTGTGGGGAAATATCAAGAATATCATCCAGGAAGAATGCAAAAGATCATTGCAAAGACAGAGGAGGAAGACAAGACCAAAATGGATGTCAGCTGAGACTCTGAATATTGCACTAGAGTGCAGAGAAGTCAAAACAAAGGGAAGAAAGCAGGAAATGAAGGAGCTGAACAGAAGATTTCAAAGTTCAGAGAGGAAAGATAAAGCAAATTATTATAAAGAAATGTGCAAAGAATTGGAGTCAGAAAATCAAAAGTCCTGAACTCACTTGGCATTTCTTAAACTGAAGGAACTACAAATTTAAATCTTGAGCTACAATACTTAAAGATGCTTTGGGCAGAACATTAAATGATTCAGGAAGTATTAAAAGTAGATGGAAGGAATATACAGAGCCTCTGTACCAAAAAGAGTTAGAATTTCATGAAACAACGTATGAACAAAACAAAGAACCAGGAATTGACGGCATACCAATTGGCATATTTCAACAAACAGATGCTGCTCTGGATGTGCTCACCAAGTTGTGACAAGAAATCTGGTGGCCAACTGACTGGAAGAGATCCATATTTGTTCCCATTTCAAAGAAAGGTGACCCAACAGGGTACAGAAATTACTGAACAGTGTCATTAATATCACATGCAACAAAATTCTGCTGAAAATTATCCAGAGACGATTGGAACAGCACATCAACAAACAAGGCCAGATGTGCTGTTGGGTTTAAAAGAGGTCATAGTACTAGGGATATTATAGCTAATGTTAGATGGATCTTGGCTGAAAGCAGGGAATATGAGAGGAATATCTATGTTTCACTGACCATGCTAAAGCATTTGACTGTGTGGATCATAACGAACTGTGGCTAACTCTAAGAAAATGGGATTCCCAGAGTATTTGTTTTTTGTTGTTGTTGTTGTTGTTATGTGCCATCGAGTCGCTTGTGACTCATAGTGACCCTATGTACAAGAGTTCTAAACACCCTTCTATCCTGTGCCAACCTAGCCATCTCAAATGCACTTATTCCCACCACTCCATCTCAAATGCACTTATTCCCACCACTCCAGTCACAGAATCGATCTATCTCATCAAAGGTCTTCCACTCCTTCGCCACCCCTCCACTCTCCCAAACATGATGTCCCTCTCCAAGGACCAGTCCCTCCTTGCAAAATGCCCAAAGTATGTCAGACGAAGCTTCAGAATCCTTGACTCCAAGGAGCATTCCGGCTTCACCTTCCCCAGGACAAACCTGTTTGTTCTAGCAGTCCATGGTATATTCAACACTCTTCCCCAGCATCACAACTCAAAGGCATCAATTCTCTTTCTATCATCCCTAGTCACTGCCCAACTCTCTGATGCATAGCACGTAATTGCGAAGACTATAGCCCGGATCAGGCACACCTTAGTCTCTCCAGCCTGATGTCGTTGCTCTTCAGTATTCTTGAGAGGTCCCTGACAGCTGACATTCCCAATGCAATTCATCTCTTGATTTCCTGGCTGCTGTTACCAAGAGTGTTGATTGTGGAGCCAAGTAAACTAAAACTGTTAACTATCTCAATCTCTTCACCATCCATCCTGATGCTGCCAATTGGCCCAGTGGTGAGAATCTTTGTTTTCTTGATGTTGAGCCTCAATCCATATAGGAGGCCGCAGTCCTAGACCTTCTGCTGCAAGCGCTTCAGGTCCTCCTCAGTCTCAGCAAGCAGGGTTGTATCATCTGCATAACACAGGTTGTTGATTACTCTTCCACCAATCCTGATGCCACATTCCTCCTCATTCAGCCCAGGGTCTCAGGTGATCTGTTCTGCATACAGATTGAAAAGGTATGGAGACAATACATCCCTGACAGACCCCCTTCTTGATTTTGAACCATGTAGTGTCTCCTTGCTCTGTTCTGATGACTGCCTCTTTGTTCAAGTATAGGTTTCGCATCAGCACAATCAAATGTTCTGGGATACTTACACGAAACCTATCCTTGGACTAGGAGGCTGTGGTCAGAACAGAGCAAGGAAACATTCTATGGTTCAAAATCTGGAAGGGTGTACACCAGGAGTGTGTCCTCTCTCCATACTTTTTCAATCTATATGCAGAACAGATCATCCAGGAGACTGGGCTCTATGAGGAAGAATGTGGCAACAAGATTGGAGGCAGATCAAAAACAACATGCATTATGCAGATGACACAACTTTGCTTGCTGAAACTGAAGAGGACCTGAGGCATTTGCTGCAGAAGGTCAAGGACTGCAGCCTAAGTATGGATTAAGGCTCAAAATCAAGAAAAGAAAAGATTCTCACCACTGGGCGAATTGGCAGCAATACAGATGGTGACGAGATTGAGATTGTTAACAGTTTTTATTTGCTTGGCTCCACAATCAACACTCTTGGTCTCAGCAGCAAAGAAATCAAAAGATGAATTGCCCTGGAGAAGTCTGCTGTCAGGGACCTCTCCAGAGTATTGAAGAACAATGTTGTCAGTCTGGAGATGAAGATGTGCCTGATCCAGATCAGAAAGCTGGACAATGCCTGGGGATGATAGAAGCTTTTGAGCTGTGGTGCTGGAGAAGAGTATTGAATATACCATAAGCTGCTAGAAGAACAAACAGGTCCATCCTGGAGTGAGTGAAACCAAGCTGCTCCTTGGAGGCAAGGGTGCTGAAGCTCCATCTGACATACTTTGGACATGTCCCTAGAGAGGAACATCATGCTTAGGAGAGTGGAGGGACACTGCAGGAGAGGAAGATCCTCGATGAGATGATTGACTCAGTGACTAGGGTAATGGGGGTAGGTGTGTCAGAGACAGTAAGGCTGGCTCAGAATAGAGTAGGGTTTAGAGCTGTTGTACTTAGGGTTGCTTTACGTCTCAGGCAACTTGACAGTGCATAACAATAACAAAGTTATAAGCATAAGGCAAGTTGTTGCTGAGTCTTCCTCCAATCCTGATGCCACCCTCTTCTTTATATAGTCCAATTCTTCAAATTAGTTAATTAGCATACAAATTAAATGTTGTTATGTTGTAGTTAGGTGCCCTCAAGTTGACCTCTGCAGCAAGTATTTCAAGTTCTCTTTTCTTTTGGCAAGTTAAATTGTGTCATTTGCATAAGGCAGATTGTTGATGATTCTTCCTCCTATCCTGATGCCACATTCTTCTTCATAAAATTCAGCCTCTTGAATGATTTGCTCAGCATACAGATTGAATATTGTTGTTGATTTAAACAAGAGGTCTACAGTCCACAGCTGATGTTTAGTTAAATTCAAATGACCAATCAGCTTACAGTCGATTATTAAGAAAGTAAAAAATGACAAAACAGTTTACACTCAACTTTCAATATATCAAAACATCTTACCCTCCAGAATCCACTTTGCTTCACACAGGAGCCTCCAAATTGAATAGATAGGGAGAAAAGACATAGTCCTGATGCATTTCTTTCTTGATTTTAAACCATGCACTGTTCCCTTGCTCTCTTTGGATGACAGCTTCTTGGTCTAAGTTTTGTATGAGCACAATTAAGTGTTTCAGGATTCTCATTCTTTTCAGTATTCGCTGTAATTTGTAATTATCCACAGAGTCAAATGCTTTAACAAACTCAAGAAAACACAAATAAACATCCTTCTGGTATTTTTTTGCTTTTGACAAGATCCATCTAACACCAGGAACGATATCCCTGGTGCCATGGTCTCTTCCAAATCCAGCTTGAACTTCCAGCAGTTTTCTGTCAATATACTTTTCTAGCTGTTTTTTAACAATCTTCAGCAATATTGGCTTTTCTAATCATATGCTACTTCCTTAAATGGTCCCATGTCAGCCAATTCTTCTTGGTACAATGACTCTGAATTTTGTTTTCTTTTGATGTTTTCTGGATTGTCCAAGATTTTGCTCATGTTGTTGTTGTTGTTGTACAACTAATAGCAGCTCTATAAACAACAGATCTGAACCCTGCCCTAGCCTGTTCCATCCTCACAATTTCTGATACACTGCAGCCCACAATTGCATTGTAGTCACTCTATCAATCCATCTGATTGAGGGTCTTTCTCTCTGTCGCTGACCCTCTGCCTTTCCAATCATGATGTCCGTCTCCTAGGAATAGCCGAGGCATCCATTTCTTTTCAAATTCTTACAGTTTGAGAAATTCCAAGCAAGTTCTTCCCTTTTTATATTTTAACTCCAGGTATGGAGAAAAGATATAGCCCTGCAAACACCTTTTCTGATTTTTAAACACTTAAAAATGCCCTTCAGAAAACTGTTCTGAGTGTGTATATATGTTTTGCAGGAGCACAAGGGATTTTTCTGAGATTCTCATTCTTCTCAAGGTTACCTATAATTTGTTATAATCCACACAATCAAATGCTTTTTCACAAAGAGGAAAACACAAGTATTTTTTTTTTCATGTATTCTCTGTTTTCAGCCAAGATCCATCAGACATAAGTAATGGTATCTCTCTTTCTACGGCCTCTTCTGAATCTAGCTTGAATTTCTGAAAGTTTCCTGCCAATAAACTATTCTAGATATTTTTAAATAATCTTCAGCAAGATTTTACTTGCATGTGATATTAATGATATTGTTCAATAATTTCCACATTCTTTCAGATCACCCTTATTGGGAATGGGAACAAATATGGACCTACTCCAGTCAGTTGGCCAGGTAGCTAGCTGTCTTCCAAATTTCTTGGCATAGACTGGTGAGCACATCCAGGGCTGCATCTGCTTGTTGAAACATGTCAGTTGGTATCCCATAAATCCTTGGGACCTTGTCGTTCGCCAATGCTACCAGTGCAGCTTGAAGTTCTTCCTTCATCACTATCAACTTTTAATAACATGCTGTCTCTTTAAATGGTCAATCAGTTATGTTTGGTACAGCGAGTGTGTATATTCTATCTTCTGATACTATCAGCATCATTCAAGACTTGCCCACAAAATTGTAACTCAAGTATTGTAACTCAAAGCTTCAATTTGTTCTTTTGTTCTCTCAGCTAGAGAAACGCTGAACGTGTTCTTGTATCTTGATTTTCTAACTCCAATTCCTTGCTCATGTCATTACAGTACTTTGTTTTACCTTCTTGAGCTGCCCTTTGGAATCTTTTGTCCAGCTTTCTTATGTCAGCATTCCTTCCCTTAGTTTTAGTTTCCTTTTGTTCCAGTGTTTTTCAGAGTCTCTTCTGTCATCCATTTCGGTCTTATGTTTTTTTCCCATCTTAGTAATGACCTTTTGCTTTCTTCATGGATAATATCCTTGCTGATATCCCACATTATCTGGTCTTTATTCGTATTCAATGCGTCAAATATAATCTTGAGATGTTTTTTTAATTTATTTGGGATAGACTTAGGACATATTTTGGACTTGTTTTCATCTTTAGCACTTTAAAAACATCTTTACTAGCAGATGGATTCAATGCACTGTCTTTTGATGCATTGACTGCTGCTTCAATGAGTGTTGATTACAGATCAAAGCAAAATGGAATCTTTGAAAATGTCAATTTTTTTCTCTATTTAATATGATGTTGTTATTGGTCCAATTGTTAAGGGTTTGTTATCTTTATATTGAGATATAATCCATATTGAAGACAGTCTTTGATCTTCAATAATTGTTTCAAGTCTCTTTCACTTTCATTAAGGAGGGTTGTATCATCTGTATATTGCATGTTGTTGATGAGTCTTTCTTTAATCCTGATGCCACATTTTCTTAATGTCATCAAGATCCTGGGATTATTTTCTCAGCATACAGTAACACCATAGTAGCATGTGAACTTCACTAATTGATGGGTGGTAGCTTCACATGAGGTATATTGACCAGGAATTGAACCAAGATCTTCTGTGTAAAAGTCAAGAAAGGTATTCCTGAAACTCTGAATCATGAGATAACATGTTAATACTTCTACTTCACATCAGACTCTTGGTAATGTGTACAGTGCTTATTGTCCTTTTATTCTCTTCCTTCAAAAACAGATGATAGTTGTGAGGCTTAAAGGAAAAAGTATTCATAAAATCATATTGAATTGAATGAAGAGGTTAAATAAGGCAGTGTTGCTTTTCTTGTTATGTGCCATCAAGTCAGATCAACTCATAGCTGACCCTCCAGCAGGGATATTCAGGGGCTGTAAATAGCATTGGAAGAGACGTCCATCTTTCTTTTGCGGAATAGCTGATGCCTGCCACCACAATTGGACTGATACATCATGATACATAGAGAAAAGATTGGCATTTTCTAAGATGTCATTTTGCTTTCTAAATGCCTGTCTTTGGACTAGCAGTGCAATATCTTACTCACTAGGCCCACAGAGCTCCCTTGAAGTGCTATTACTAATTCATCTTTTCAAACAAAGACTTCATCTATCCAAGTTCCCAGATTTTTGAAGACACGCACCACAAATGCTTCATCAGTCTAATCCTGTTGCGTCTGCCCCCTAGATCAGAGTCTCTGCAGTCACCTTTCATCTGATCTTGTTTTTTAAATTGTAGATTCACATGCAATTTTAAGAAGTCATAGAGAGCAATAACTTTACCCAGTTTCCCCCAGCTTTTACGATCCTTATCATCTTTCATATACATTGCACAATATCATAATCAGGAAGTTGGCATTAATAGAGTATCATTCTCACTCCTCTGCTTCCACACACCCCATTGGATCCTCATACTCACTCTACAAGAATGGTTTTACATAGTATTTGTCCTTACGAGACTGAGTTAGTTCACTCAGCATTGGGGGTTGTAAGGGAAATGGGAAGGAGCTGCTGTGAAAAACAATTAAGTCAAATTTTGTAAATAAACAAGTATAAAAAACGTAAAATAGAATATATGTGAATGATTGAATGAAACACAATGTATGTGAATGAAACATACTATAAAGGTATTAGTATGGAAATCAATAAAAATATTTAAAAATAAATAGAATACAATTGACCTTATTTCCACTTGACCAGTTTTACAAGTACTCGTGTGTGTGTGTGTGTGTGTGTGTGTGTGTGTGTGTGTTCTCTTGTTAGCAGATGACAAGAGTAAGACTCATCTTAGGGAAACCTGAGTACAAAGGAATGAAATGCTACTAGGACCTGCACCATCTTCAAGATCGGTTGAAGATCAGATTGTTGTGATCTGTAGGGTTTTCAACAGCAGATCTTTGGAGGTAGATCATTGACTCATTCTTTTTTCGCCTTCTTAGTTTAGAAACACATTGAAACCCATTCAGCAACCTAGAAATATGCAAGCCTCCACTGATAGGTAGGGGTGGCTGAAGAGTAGGTGCATTGGCCAAGAATTGAACTTGAATCTTCAGTGGGATGGGAAACAATTTTACCACTGTCTCACAACTAGTCTATTGAATTTTGTCAAGCATGTAGAACAGTCTCATTACAAAATCACATGAGTTTCTCATGCTACACTTGTATAGACACAGCCATCTCCCCTATCCTCCTTCCTTCCATCCATCTCTAAATAATGGCAACTAGTAAGTTCTTCTTCATCTATATAAACATATCATATCAAGAATATTACTTAAGTGGAATCCCTTTCTATGTAATATTCTGATACTGTCTTTTAAAAAAATTTATATCTTCATAAGAAATGGATCAGTAGTCCAATCATTTTTGGTAAGTAGAAGTCTGTGAACAACAGTGAAACACTGTCTGATATAGTTCTGGAAGATGAGGCCCTCAGGTTGGAAGGTATTCAAAATACAAATGGACAAAATCTAACTCCTCAGAATACAGTCTACCTTAATGACATGGATAGAGTAAAACTTTCAGTCAATGAAAGACCTCCATTTGCTGATATGGCACAACATAAAGTGGAGATAAACAACTGGAAATATCTATTAACCATTGGAATAAGAAATATTAATATAGGGAAACTATAAATGGTTTAAAAAAAAAAGAAAGGTATATGCTTAGGCATTGTTGTTGCTATGTGCTACTGAGTTGGAACCAACTCATGGCTGATCCTGCAGTAAAGGCTATCAATTGCACAGAAGGAGACATATTTCAACCATGGAGCAGCAGGCAGATCTGAACGACCTTGGAGTTGGCACTACAATGAGGCCACCAGAGTTCTCTATCCTAGGGTGTGGTGGTGTTGTTAGATGCTATTGAGTCATGTACAACTCAAAGCAGCCCTGTGAACAACAGACCTAAATCCTGCCCTACCCTGTGCTGTCCTCATTATCTCTGACATACTTGAGTCCATTGCTTGCAGTCATTGTAAATCTTTCTCTCCTTTGCCGATCCTCAAGCATGATGTCCTTTTCCAAGGAACAGCCCAGCGTCTCCTAAAAACATCATCAAAGTATGAGATATGAAGTTTCATCATCTTTACCTCCAAGGAGCATGCTGACTGTACCTTCTCCAAGACTTATCTGTTTGTTCTTTTGGCAGTCCATAAGCATTCAGTACTCCTCTCCATCACCACAACTCAAAACCATCAATTCTTCTTCTATCATTTTTAGTCATTGTTAAGCTCTCTGATGTGTAGCAGGTGGTTGAGAAGACTGTGGCCTGAATCAAGTGTACCTTAGTCATTAAATTGACATCATTGCTCTTAAGCATTTTGGAGAGGATTTGCCCTATGCAATATGTCTTCTGATTTTCTTACAGCTGATACCAAGTGTGTTGATTATTGTCCCAAGCAAGATGAAATCATTGACAACCACTATCTTTAATCTATCTACCATGATGTTGACTGTTGAAGATCTTTGTTTTCTTGATGTTGAGATGTAATCCACACTGATGGCTGTAGTGTTTCAAGACCTCCTCACTTTCAGCAAGTGAGCTTGTGTCATCTGCATAGCACATGTTGGTGAGTTTTCCTCCAGACCTGATGCCACATTCTACTCCATAGAAATCAGGTTCATGAATTATTTGCTCACCACACATATTAAATAGGGATAGAGAAGTGAAGCAACTTTGACACACACCTTTCATAATTTTAAACCACATGGTATTCCCCTGCTTCATTCAGAAAACACCTTCTTGAGCTAGGTATATCTTTATCATAAGCAAAATTAAGTGTTCTGGGATTTCCATTCTTCTCAATGTTAGTCATAATTTGTTATAATCCACACAGTCAAATGTCTTTGCATAGTCAATAAAACACAAATAAAGGTTATTCGGGTATTCTCTGCAATCATCCAGGATCCATTGGACATCAGCAATGATATTCCTAGTGCCACAGCCTCTTCTAAACTCAACTTGAACCTCTGGGCAGTTCTGTCAATGTACTGTTCTAACCACTTTTGGGTAATCTTCAGCAATATTTTGCATGCATATGTTATTGTTCAATAATCTTCATAGATCACCTTTCTTAGGAATGGCAACAAATATGTATCCCTTCCAGTCTATTGGCCAGGAAGCTGCCCTCCAGATTTCCTGACATACGTTGGAAATGCCCTTCAGATGCCTGGCATAGATAGCCCTGGAATAGATGCAGGGCTACATCTTAGAGGTGAATCGTGTCAATCGGTATTCCATCAACTCATGGAGCCTTATTTTTTTTGGCCAGTGCCTTCAGTGCACCTTGAACATTATAATTCCTTACCATTAGCTCTTGTCCACATGGTACTTCCTGAAATTTTTCAGTGTCATCTAATTTTATTTGGTACAGCAACTCTTTGTATTTCTTCTTTTTTTTCATAAGTGTTGGATTATTCAAGATTTTGCCATGGTCTTTTCTGACATTCATTGTAAGTGGATTTGTTTTTCTCTTCTGTTTTCATAATGACCTTTAGCCCTCTTAATGGATAATATCTTTCCACAGTTCCTCTGGTCCTCAATTGTTGGTATTCATTGCCTTAAATGTTGAGATGATTCTTAAATTTAGCTGAGTTAGACTCAAGGTCTTATTTTGGTTCTTGTGGACTAGTTTTAATTTTCTTCAGCTTCAATTTGAACTTGCACATGAGTAATCGATGATGCCCAGGGAAAGACTGGTATTGGCCATTTTTAACCAATTGTATAATCTGTTGTGCCAGAAATGATAAATTGAGGTGAAATGGCATTATATTCATAATTGCAAAGAAAATTTTAAGATCTATCCTGAAGTACCATGTTGTCAGTGATGGCCTAAGAATCAAACATATACAAAGAAGGCCTATTCAAATGAAATATTTATGCAAATTTATGTACCATCGTAAATCCACAGATGAAGAAATAGAGAATTTCTACCAACTTCCACAGGATGGAATTGATCAAATATTTAATTAAGATACATTAATAACATCTGATGATTGGAATTCAAATGTTATAGGATTAGATAATTGAACATGTGGCCTTGCCAATAGAAATGAAGCTGGAAAACATGTGAGGAAATAATGTGTTCATATAAATACAAAAATCTTAAATGCCGACTATGTATATAGACCTCACCTGAGGGAATGCACAGGAATCAAACAAACTATAGATGTGGAAAGAATAGTGAAAAAGCTCAGTATCTTAAGTCAGAACAAGATCAAGGGTGGACTGTAGAACAGATAATCAATGATACCTATGCAAGTTCAAATTGAAACTGAAGACAATTAAAATAAATCCATGAAAGCGAAAATACAATTTTGAATTTATCCAATCCATGGCATTTTCAATTGCTTCCTATAAATCATAAAGTTATAATAATGAAAAAGGATGACAGAAGAAAAATTGATACCTTGGAATTAGTGGTATTGGAGAAGAATACGGAATATCCCATGGAATGTCAAAAGAACAAACAAGATTGTCTTGGAAAAAGAGCAACTAGGGTGCCCATTAGAGGCAAGGATGAACTTGGTCTCATATACTTTGGGCATGTTGTCTGGAGGGGCCAGGCCTTAGAAAACAACATCACACTGAGAAAGGTGGAGGGTCAAAGAAAGAGAGGAAGACCAAAAAGATGAATTGACACAATGACTTCAACAATGGGCTTGAGTACACTGGAGAGCATGAGGACAGTGCAAGACAGGGCATGATTCAGATATTGTTCATAGGGTGGCTGAGAATCACAACTAACTCAATGACACATGAAAACAGCATGTCTAGGTCACTTCTCCATGAAGCTCTTTAGAGTGAAGGTGGAGGGAGGTGATCCCTAGGACAGGAACGGGGATTTGCTTTCATTCCAGATCAACGCTGAAGACAGGCAGACCCTCAGAGCAGAGCATTCTGGCATTGCAGGCACAAAGCTAGGAATCACAGCTCTGGATTTTATTTATTTATTTATTTATTTTTAAAAAAACACATCAGAATGTAAAAATATAAGAACAATATTTTTCATGAAAAAAATTTTATTGTTATAAAAATGTGGCTAAGACATTGGCCAATTCAGTATTTTTTTTCCAGCTTCATAATAATCAGCTTTATTAATGACACTGGGAAAGCATATCTTAAAATCAAGATACCGGCCCTTTTCAATTTCCTCCTATGACTAGCTCTCAGAACCACCTTAAAGAAATTCAGAGTTTCCATCTGTGTGCCTCAGAATCTCCTAGAAACAAAAGCTATTCAAGTGGCTGCCCTTGGAACAGCTTTGCAGGTTGCCATGGGGCAATCTTCCCACCTCTTCCTGGACTCAGGGCAGCAGAAATACCCAGCAACTAGGGTTCATGGGGTGAAGGCTTCAAGAATATGACAGAGCAAAAAAGAATAAATGACAAAGTTGTCCCCTCCTCTGACCCCCGTCCATCCCCAGATGTGCTTAAGAAGAGTGTCCCTGGTGAACTGTCACAGGGCAATCTCTGATCGCTGCTCACAAGACCAGCCAGGAAGGCAGTCATAATTAGATTGCTACAAACACACCACAGTTAATAAGTGACATAAATAACCATATAAATGTCAAGCTGCGAATCTGCAACTTGACAAGACCTTTCAAATCCAACAGAGCTTGGCACTGAGAAGCATTCCCTGAATTTGCACGTAATCTGCTTTTTCTTTTTTTGCAGCTCTTTTGAGAAGGAGCTATTTATCCAGTAAGCATGTTATTCTCCACCGGAGATTACAGTCATTCCAAATTCATTAACTGCATTCCAAAGAAAACAGGAGGAACTTAATATTTTTAAGAAATTAAGATTTCAGAGTTGGAAAGAGAAGAAATGAAAGGGCCTTGTAAATTGTGGTTACTATAGGTTGACTGCCCCAGCACTCAGAACAGCACACAGCACCAAGACATGTATTTAATTCTTTTTTAAAATCAGCATTGTCTCTAGAATTGTTGTGTGGCCAGCTCCGTGCAGGCTACTAGGCTGACCACAGGGTGTTTGCCACACAGGACGACAATGTCAGCAGCTTGCTTTGACAGGCCTCCCAGGAAGCCCAGATCTCGCCTCAGAATGTACCCCCTACAGAATTACACCATGACCATAGTCCTGAAGTACTCACAAGAATTTCTTTTCTTGCTTTCTTCCTTTTCTTTGCAGCAAAATTCACTTAACATCAAACCAACATAATCCAGTAGCAATTAGTGCATTTACAATGTTATGTAACTATCACCTCTTTCTAATTTTAAAACATTTTCATCACCGCAAAGAAAACTCCTCATTCCCTCTCCTGTTCCTTCTTCCCCTGGCAACTGATGGATTTACTTGTTAGTTTCATGCATGGTATCATATGGTATGTGACTTTTCTTTCATGCCTGGCTTTTCACTTAGATGGGGCTTTTGAGGTTCTTCCACATTGTGGCAAGCAGCAGGACCTAACCTTTTCTATGACTGAGTAAATTTCATCGTATATATGCATCATATTTTGCTGATCCATTCATTCTCTGGTGGGCATTCTAGTTATTTCCACTTTTTCTGTTATTAGTGTTTGTTAGGTTCCATCAAGTCAACTACGACTCATAGTGACCCTATGAACAACAGACCATCCAGATAGCATGCCCAAACTATGTGAGACAAAATTTCACCATCCTTGCCTCTAAGGAGCAATCTGGCTGCACTTCATCCAAGACAGACTTACTTGTCCTTTTGGGCAGTTGATGGAATATTCAGTACTCTTTGCCAACACCACAATTCAAAGACATCAATTCTTCTCTGTCATCCTTAGTCATTGTCTAACTTTCAGATGTATAGAAAGACATTGAAAATACCATGGCTTGATCAGGTGTCTCTTAGCGTTTAAATTGATATTACTGATTTTCAGAACTTTGGAGAAGTCCTAGATGGCAGAGTCTCCCAATACATGTCCTTTATTTCTTGGCTGCTGTTACCATGGGTGTTGGATTACAGAGCTGAGTGAAATGAAATCACAGCTTCAATCTTTTCTCCATCTATCATGGTGTTGCCTGTTGGTCCAGTGGTGAGGATTTTTATTTCCTTGTTGTTGAGATGTAATCTATATTAAACATACAGTCTTTTTGATTTGCTTTTTAGGCTTTTACAAATAGTGCTGTAACAAAAATTCATGCGTAAGTTTTTAAAGTCCTTGTTATTAAATTTTATATATATATACAGCTGCTGGTTAACAGTTCTAGGTTTATTTTCTTTTTTTAGAATCCACCAATCTATTTTGCCCCTTTTTACGTTTGAGTGTATGTGTGTCTTAAGTTAAAACCCTTCCTTTGTTTTTGTTTTGTTTTATAACCTGTCATGCTGTTGTAATTGGTGTTTTTTTTTAGAAAACATTTATTATACACTGGTTTACTTAAAAGCTCGCATACATTGTTTTTCACACCAGATCTATCCCATTTCCTTTACATCTCTTGAAGATGGATCAAAACTATTCAAAATTAACTAGAATGCAACATCCACTCTCATTAATAAATATGATTAAGTTCCAAGAGTCAGTCCGTGGTCTTATGACTGAGGTTTCCTTTGAACATGGTCGAAGAAGGCTGACTCTCCCTCCCTCTGCTGAGCTTTACAGAAAGTGCCATCTGCTTTTGACTTCACATTCCCGTCACATTTTGGTTGAGGGAGTAATCCTCATGTCTGCTATTCCTCTGACCCTCACTAAAGGTACACAAGATGAGGTTTCCTTCTATGCTCTTTTGCTCTTAAGGAAATTCCCTTCCTGGAGGATCGTTAGGACCCTCAGCTTTGAATCCTCATGTCACAGCCAGGACAAACCACTTTTCAGAGATGAAGCAACGGATCAGTATTACCTGTTCACTCACCTAGGACCAATCCTGTCTGAGTTGATTCTGAAATAAATATTTATGGTAAGAGGTTTAAGTTGAGGGGAAATTTCATGACCTCTTATCTTTCAGTTTAGCGGGGGAGAACCCAACACCACACTTAATTGACTAGTGACCCCATGACACCTGTATTTTCACCCATCACTCCTGGGAGTCGCACTCCTGAGCCCTGGCTGAACCTCCATTGCACTGCTCACTTCCTCCTCAGCTCCCAGAGGAAGGCTGGGTTCTCACGGACATGCCCTGTCTGTGGAAGGTTCTCTGAGTTTCCCAACTTGAGGCTGGCACTGCTCCATCGTCCAAGTACATGGTGACAGCTCCCAATTCTAAACCTTCAACCAAGTCACCATGCAGCTGAGTCACTGAGCTTGAAGGAGGCTTAGAGAAGAGACCCCACCCCTGGCACCCCAAGTGACAATGTCCAGTGGCTACACAGTGCACCAGGCCAATACATCTGTATCCAGGCTCCAAACACATCCCCCCATGCACACCTAGACCCTGTTTTTCTATGCATTGCTTCCGGTCCATGATCGGACTCATTTATTCTACAACAGACTTCAAGGCACAGAATCTCCAGTTCCACACCCAACCACTGTCCCCTACCACCATGTCTCCCTGATAGTCCCTTACAGAATTAAACTTTAAATAAAAATCAGTACACTCAACCACTCACTTTTCTCCATAGAATCATGTTGGATTCATCAACAGCTCATAATCTTCCTTTCCTCAGTGTTAACTAGAGCAGAAATCTCTGTACTCTCCATCTCTCCCCCTCTTCCTACCATGTAGCCATCTTCCCTTGACACAATACCTCTTTTCTCTCTCTCTCTCTTTCTATGCTGTTCACTATGTTCCTGCTCCATAATGGGCAAATTCCTCATGCCCTCAGACAGCTCTTCAAGTATTTCTTTAGTTCCCTGCCTTCGTTCTGTGATTCTCTGCCCAAACTACACATTAGAAGCCCTTAGAAAAAAAATCTAAGCCAAATCATCGTACCCGTCTGTCAGTTTGAGGCACTTTGGTGGTTTGTGTGGTAGCTGTGGTGTTGAAACTAGGCCACTGGTATTTCAATTACCAGCCAAGTCAACCATAGTGGACAGGTTTCAGTGGAATTTCCAGCCTAAAACACACCAGGAAGGAAGGCATAGGGATCCATTTCCAAATACAGCCAATGAAAACGTTATCAATCACAACAAGATACTGTCCCATTTAGAGCTGGAAGCTGAGGCCCCTTGATTGGAAAGGCACTCAAGATGGATAGTGGCTGCAACCACAGGCTCACAGTGATGATGAGATGTCACACAACGCGACAATATTCCATTCGGTCATACGTGGAATCAGCATTGCATTGAGTCGGAGCCCACTCAGTGACAACGGCCAATAACAAACACAGTGCAGAAAGAAAACCAGGGCCTCTTAATAAAAAGTATTAAGATTGCTAGATGGTGACAGCAGATCATTCATCCAAGCTCAGGGCCTTCAGAGCACAGGCCCTGTGCCCTTGCAGGTTCCCCAAGGATTGTGATTTCATTAGACTGGGTGGGGTTTTCCCCACTTTCAGTGACCCTCCACTTTACCATGCATGATGTCCTCATTTGGTCCTGCCTAATAGCACATCCAGAATGTCCCAGAGAATGGAAGGCTTGGACAATGGTCTGGAGCCCAGAGGGTTTTCATTAGTTAATTTAAACAAGCAGATTTCCACACCCTCCTTCTCAATCTGCTTTAGTCTAAAAGTTTCACTGAAACCTGTCCCCCAAGGATGACTCTACTGGTATATCAGATATCAGTGGCATAGCTTCCAGCTTCACAGCAACAGGCAAGTCACCACCAGATGACAAGCTGAGAAATGAGTTGTGGACCTTTTCCTTACCCTTTTCAAATAATAAATATCCCTTTCTTCCATTCTTACATCTTACTCATCTAGCAACACTCAAGTCTCGGATGAACATCAACATCCATCTTCTCTATGCCCGCCATCCACCAGCAGAGCATTACTGAAAGAGAATCATACAACTATGCCCAAGTCCATTGTTACAGTCACCATATCAGTTCATCTCATAAGGGTCTGCTAGCAGTTATAGTCACTTAGCGTTCCTCTGTTCAGCTTGGACTCCAGCTTCACACAAATAATCCTACAAACATGAACACATCTGCAAATGTGCCTCCCTTCAGGCTACACAAGTGGTTTCACCTTTTGTTGCACTGTAAAAAGAGAACCAACTCCCAACAACCAAACCAGCATACGTGACTTCCTGGGTCTGTACCCTATCTCCTCGGCTCTTCCCAAGGGCAATTCTTTCAGAAATTCTCTCTGTATCTTTTGCTTCCCACTCTATCAGGAACTTGAAGCTACTAATGATTTTCTCTATCTCCTGTTTCTCCCATCTCTCTGTTCTGGTTTCTTCACATCCATATTTAAATATCTGAGACTCTTCAATCCTTTAAAAAGGGGCAAGGAAAAGTGTATTTAAAAAAAAAGGTTTCTCCAAAGACACCACATTAATAGGGAAGAAAGAGAGAGAGGCTTTGCTGGGCAGTAAAAATGCAGACATGGTCAGCTGCTAATGAAAAGGTTGGTGGTTCAAGTCCCCCCAGAGGTATCTCAGAAAGCTTAGCTATCTGCTTTAGAAAAATCAGTGTTTGAAAGCCCTTCAGAGTACCGCTCTAATTTGATGCACATGGGTTCACCATGCATCAGAGCTGACTGCATGGTAACTGGCTTGTATATATGTTAAAGGAATCCTTTATTCCATTGTGGGGACTTGCAAACATGAAATCTACAAAGCAGGTAGACAGGCTGATAGCTCAGGCAGAGTGTCCCAAACAGGATCGTCGCCCCCACAGAGCTGGTACCTCCCCTTGGCCAACCAAGCAAGCCCATGATCCCAACAGTATTCTGTCTTTCTGCCTCAGACGGCCTCGATGAGTAACTTAGAACATGACCCAGGAGACCAGGCAGAATGACCTTGAGGGATGCTGGCCAGTGTCACCTCAATGGCATACTTGTTCTCACAAGAGTCAACATTTTGCCTCTGATGTACTTGGAAGGGAGTGCCTCCTGAGATCATTGCTCCTCTCAAACCAAGCCATCTCAAGTCCCATCTACACTGCTCTAAGGACCTCTAGAGCTCTTATGACAAAAGACCAGCCCTGCTAGCCCAAGGCCCCAGGTACTCATACTAGTTGAGTCATGGAATGGAAGTGAAGCTAAGGACTAAGAACTCCCCCTGACGTAGGGCAATCGTGTGGCCCCTACACTCTTTTCATCTGTGATTTGGGGGTTCAGAGTAAGCTCTTGGCTGTTATTGCAGAGAAATTTTGACTGGGTTTGTTTCTGATCTATCCATGTTCTACCTTTTAGAAATTATTCACTCACACATATAGTGCCTCCCCACCACTAATTGCATATCACCAAACTAGAATTTAAGATTTATTCCCCTTAAGAACTATTTTCCCTTCCCTTGTCCTCTTCCTCCTTCTCTTCCTCTTTCTCCTCCATCTTATTTTCCCCTCTTTTTCCATTCAGACCCTGTTGCATCTGAATGCTAGAATTTCAGTGCAGAAAAGTTCATAAGAGCAACCCTTTAGTTTTATAGTAGTTTAGCAGTAAAGGAGATTGAGCCCCACAGAAAGGTGATTGCCAAGGACTCTTAATAGGCAGCTGTAGGGTCAAGGTCACAGGACTCGACACACTTGGCTGGGCACACTAAAGGGCCTGAGAAATTGGACAAGGAGCCTCTTGGTCTGGGCGTGCGAAGGGAGCCTCTCCTTGCTCCCCTGCTCTTAGTCTTCAGTGCCCTCCCTGCCAAATGGAGTTAATAAACAGAGAGCAATGGCACAGGAAATTCTCATGAGAGCGCTCTCCGAGATTCGTTAAGAAAATTTTCTTTTGTTTACAGCAGAGTGCATCCTCGATGCAATGCCAACAGCTTTTGCTCTGCTTTGTTTATTTCAGCCTAGAAGGAGATCAGTGGCAAATGAATATTTTGATAATGAATGGAAAGTTAGTCATGACATTTTTGAGGGGAGACACATAAATAAACTGTTTTTTAAACAAGAACTGTCTCAACAGATGAGGGAGGAAATCCATGAGTCTTGGCCTGTTTTAAAAGATATTTGGGGTGCCTGGATGGTCTGCTGTTGGTCTCTGTTTCTCCCGGAGATGTAATGTATGCCTGTGGGACAGGGCGAGTGTGGTGGAATGTGTGTGCTTGCTAGTGATCTCCTAGAGTAATCATAGTTAATGGAAAGGTTTTTAAATATTTGGAAATGGATCCTTAGAACTTTACAGAACACAACGATATCTATTTCAAAACAACCTGGGAGTATTTGGTGTCTGCTTTGGCCTGGTAAATTTCCATTGTGGGCAGTGCCACACGGCTTTGTCATTCCAGCCCAACTCACTTCAAGTGGCATGATTTGATTAAGCATTTCTTCACTTTTAAATGCATGCCAAGGCTCCAGGGCATCATTTGTTGGGTGGCCTGTGTGGGTTGAGGTAGGGGCAGGAAGATGTGTAGATCTATAAAAGTTCATGCCTGACCTTGTCCTTCAATGTCATTCCACCCAGTGCCTGGTGAGACGTTTCATTAGTGTGAACTAGCTGGTCTTTGCTGATGGTGGCTTTTTGTAGGGCAAGACAGGGGCTCACCAGGGAAAGCTGTGCCCAAGGAGCTCTTGGGCTGCCTCTCACTGTATTAGTCTCTGTACAGGCTGAGCTCTGGTCCCCACCTGGGAAGTTTCACCCCTGAGTTGTCTACATGCAAACTATTATCACAGTTTTCTATGGGGGAAAAATTCCCCAAAGCCCAAAGATGTGTGTG
>NW_006399801.1:11927839-11983065 GCF_000299155.1 Elephantulus edwardii
TTTATTTATTTATTTATTTTTAAAAAAACACATCAGAATGTAAAAATATAAGAACAATATTTTTCATGAAAAAAATTTTATTGTTATAAAAATGTGGCTAAGACATTGGCCAATTCAGTATTTTTTTTCCAGCTTCATAATAATCAGCTTTATTAATGACACTGGGAAAGCATATCTTAAAATCAAGATACCGGCCCTTTTCAATTTCCTCCTATGACTAGCTCTCAGAACCACCTTAAAGAAATTCAGAGTTTCCATCTGTGTGCCTCAGAATCTCCTAGAAACAAAAGCTATTCAAGTGGCTGCCCTTGGAACAGCTTTGCAGGTTGCCATGGGGCAATCTTCCCACCTCTTCCTGGACTCAGGGCAGCAGAAATACCCAGCAACTAGGGTTCATGGGGTGAAGGCTTCAAGAATATGACAGAGCAAAAAAGAATAAATGACAAAGTTGTCCCCTCCTCTGACCCCCGTCCATCCCCAGATGTGCTTAAGAAGAGTGTCCCTGGTGAACTGTCACAGGGCAATCTCTGATCGCTGCTCACAAGACCAGCCAGGAAGGCAGTCATAATTAGATTGCTACAAACACACCACAGTTAATAAGTGACATAAATAACCATATAAATGTCAAGCTGCGAATCTGCAACTTGACAAGACCTTTCAAATCCAACAGAGCTTGGCACTGAGAAGCATTCCCTGAATTTGCACGTAATCTGCTTTTTCTTTTTTTGCAGCTCTTTTGAGAAGGAGCTATTTATCCAGTAAGCATGTTATTCTCCACCGGAGATTACAGTCATTCCAAATTCATTAACTGCATTCCAAAGAAAACAGGAGGAACTTAATATTTTTAAGAAATTAAGATTTCAGAGTTGGAAAGAGAAGAAATGAAAGGGCCTTGTAAATTGTGGTTACTATAGGTTGACTGCCCCAGCACTCAGAACAGCACACAGCACCAAGACATGTATTTAATTCTTTTTTAAAATCAGCATTGTCTCTAGAATTGTTGTGTGGCCAGCTCCGTGCAGGCTACTAGGCTGACCACAGGGTGTTTGCCACACAGGACGACAATGTCAGCAGCTTGCTTTGACAGGCCTCCCAGGAAGCCCAGATCTCGCCTCAGAATGTACCCCCTACAGAATTACACCATGACCATAGTCCTGAAGTACTCACAAGAATTTCTTTTCTTGCTTTCTTCCTTTTCTTTGCAGCAAAATTCACTTAACATCAAACCAACATAATCCAGTAGCAATTAGTGCATTTACAATGTTATGTAACTATCACCTCTTTCTAATTTTAAAACATTTTCATCACCGCAAAGAAAACTCCTCATTCCCTCTCCTGTTCCTTCTTCCCCTGGCAACTGATGGATTTACTTGTTAGTTTCATGCATGGTATCATATGGTATGTGACTTTTCTTTCATGCCTGGCTTTTCACTTAGATGGGGCTTTTGAGGTTCTTCCACATTGTGGCAAGCAGCAGGACCTAACCTTTTCTATGACTGAGTAAATTTCATCGTATATATGCATCATATTTTGCTGATCCATTCATTCTCTGGTGGGCATTCTAGTTATTTCCACTTTTTCTGTTATTAGTGTTTGTTAGGTTCCATCAAGTCAACTACGACTCATAGTGACCCTATGAACAACAGACCATCCAGATAGCATGCCCAAACTATGTGAGACAAAATTTCACCATCCTTGCCTCTAAGGAGCAATCTGGCTGCACTTCATCCAAGACAGACTTACTTGTCCTTTTGGGCAGTTGATGGAATATTCAGTACTCTTTGCCAACACCACAATTCAAAGACATCAATTCTTCTCTGTCATCCTTAGTCATTGTCTAACTTTCAGATGTATAGAAAGACATTGAAAATACCATGGCTTGATCAGGTGTCTCTTAGCGTTTAAATTGATATTACTGATTTTCAGAACTTTGGAGAAGTCCTAGATGGCAGAGTCTCCCAATACATGTCCTTTATTTCTTGGCTGCTGTTACCATGGGTGTTGGATTACAGAGCTGAGTGAAATGAAATCACAGCTTCAATCTTTTCTCCATCTATCATGGTGTTGCCTGTTGGTCCAGTGGTGAGGATTTTTATTTCCTTGTTGTTGAGATGTAATCTATATTAAACATACAGTCTTTTTGATTTGCTTTTTAGGCTTTTACAAATAGTGCTGTAACAAAAATTCATGCGTAAGTTTTTAAAGTCCTTGTTATTAAATTTTATATATATATACAGCTGCTGGTTAACAGTTCTAGGTTTATTTTCTTTTTTTAGAATCCACCAATCTATTTTGCCCCTTTTTACGTTTGAGTGTATGTGTGTCTTAAGTTAAAACCCTTCCTTTGTTTTTGTTTTGTTTTATAACCTGTCATGCTGTTGTAATTGGTGTTTTTTTTTAGAAAACATTTATTATACACTGGTTTACTTAAAAGCTCGCATACATTGTTTTTCACACCAGATCTATCCCATTTCCTTTACATCTCTTGAAGATGGATCAAAACTATTCAAAATTAACTAGAATGCAACATCCACTCTCATTAATAAATATGATTAAGTTCCAAGAGTCAGTCCGTGGTCTTATGACTGAGGTTTCCTTTGAACATGGTCGAAGAAGGCTGACTCTCCCTCCCTCTGCTGAGCTTTACAGAAAGTGCCATCTGCTTTTGACTTCACATTCCCGTCACATTTTGGTTGAGGGAGTAATCCTCATGTCTGCTATTCCTCTGACCCTCACTAAAGGTACACAAGATGAGGTTTCCTTCTATGCTCTTTTGCTCTTAAGGAAATTCCCTTCCTGGAGGATCGTTAGGACCCTCAGCTTTGAATCCTCATGTCACAGCCAGGACAAACCACTTTTCAGAGATGAAGCAACGGATCAGTATTACCTGTTCACTCACCTAGGACCAATCCTGTCTGAGTTGATTCTGAAATAAATATTTATGGTAAGAGGTTTAAGTTGAGGGGAAATTTCATGACCTCTTATCTTTCAGTTTAGCGGGGGAGAACCCAACACCACACTTAATTGACTAGTGACCCCATGACACCTGTATTTTCACCCATCACTCCTGGGAGTCGCACTCCTGAGCCCTGGCTGAACCTCCATTGCACTGCTCACTTCCTCCTCAGCTCCCAGAGGAAGGCTGGGTTCTCACGGACATGCCCTGTCTGTGGAAGGTTCTCTGAGTTTCCCAACTTGAGGCTGGCACTGCTCCATCGTCCAAGTACATGGTGACAGCTCCCAATTCTAAACCTTCAACCAAGTCACCATGCAGCTGAGTCACTGAGCTTGAAGGAGGCTTAGAGAAGAGACCCCACCCCTGGCACCCCAAGTGACAATGTCCAGTGGCTACACAGTGCACCAGGCCAATACATCTGTATCCAGGCTCCAAACACATCCCCCCATGCACACCTAGACCCTGTTTTTCTATGCATTGCTTCCGGTCCATGATCGGACTCATTTATTCTACAACAGACTTCAAGGCACAGAATCTCCAGTTCCACACCCAACCACTGTCCCCTACCACCATGTCTCCCTGATAGTCCCTTACAGAATTAAACTTTAAATAAAAATCAGTACACTCAACCACTCACTTTTCTCCATAGAATCATGTTGGATTCATCAACAGCTCATAATCTTCCTTTCCTCAGTGTTAACTAGAGCAGAAATCTCTGTACTCTCCATCTCTCCCCCTCTTCCTACCATGTAGCCATCTTCCCTTGACACAATACCTCTTTTCTCTCTCTCTCTCTTTCTATGCTGTTCACTATGTTCCTGCTCCATAATGGGCAAATTCCTCATGCCCTCAGACAGCTCTTCAAGTATTTCTTTAGTTCCCTGCCTTCGTTCTGTGATTCTCTGCCCAAACTACACATTAGAAGCCCTTAGAAAAAAAATCTAAGCCAAATCATCGTACCCGTCTGTCAGTTTGAGGCACTTTGGTGGTTTGTGTGGTAGCTGTGGTGTTGAAACTAGGCCACTGGTATTTCAATTACCAGCCAAGTCAACCATAGTGGACAGGTTTCAGTGGAATTTCCAGCCTAAAACACACCAGGAAGGAAGGCATAGGGATCCATTTCCAAATACAGCCAATGAAAACGTTATCAATCACAACAAGATACTGTCCCATTTAGAGCTGGAAGCTGAGGCCCCTTGATTGGAAAGGCACTCAAGATGGATAGTGGCTGCAACCACAGGCTCACAGTGATGATGAGATGTCACACAACGCGACAATATTCCATTCGGTCATACGTGGAATCAGCATTGCATTGAGTCGGAGCCCACTCAGTGACAACGGCCAATAACAAACACAGTGCAGAAAGAAAACCAGGGCCTCTTAATAAAAAGTATTAAGATTGCTAGATGGTGACAGCAGATCATTCATCCAAGCTCAGGGCCTTCAGAGCACAGGCCCTGTGCCCTTGCAGGTTCCCCAAGGATTGTGATTTCATTAGACTGGGTGGGGTTTTCCCCACTTTCAGTGACCCTCCACTTTACCATGCATGATGTCCTCATTTGGTCCTGCCTAATAGCACATCCAGAATGTCCCAGAGAATGGAAGGCTTGGACAATGGTCTGGAGCCCAGAGGGTTTTCATTAGTTAATTTAAACAAGCAGATTTCCACACCCTCCTTCTCAATCTGCTTTAGTCTAAAAGTTTCACTGAAACCTGTCCCCCAAGGATGACTCTACTGGTATATCAGATATCAGTGGCATAGCTTCCAGCTTCACAGCAACAGGCAAGTCACCACCAGATGACAAGCTGAGAAATGAGTTGTGGACCTTTTCCTTACCCTTTTCAAATAATAAATATCCCTTTCTTCCATTCTTACATCTTACTCATCTAGCAACACTCAAGTCTCGGATGAACATCAACATCCATCTTCTCTATGCCCGCCATCCACCAGCAGAGCATTACTGAAAGAGAATCATACAACTATGCCCAAGTCCATTGTTACAGTCACCATATCAGTTCATCTCATAAGGGTCTGCTAGCAGTTATAGTCACTTAGCGTTCCTCTGTTCAGCTTGGACTCCAGCTTCACACAAATAATCCTACAAACATGAACACATCTGCAAATGTGCCTCCCTTCAGGCTACACAAGTGGTTTCACCTTTTGTTGCACTGTAAAAAGAGAACCAACTCCCAACAACCAAACCAGCATACGTGACTTCCTGGGTCTGTACCCTATCTCCTCGGCTCTTCCCAAGGGCAATTCTTTCAGAAATTCTCTCTGTATCTTTTGCTTCCCACTCTATCAGGAACTTGAAGCTACTAATGATTTTCTCTATCTCCTGTTTCTCCCATCTCTCTGTTCTGGTTTCTTCACATCCATATTTAAATATCTGAGACTCTTCAATCCTTTAAAAAGGGGCAAGGAAAAGTGTATTTAAAAAAAAAGGTTTCTCCAAAGACACCACATTAATAGGGAAGAAAGAGAGAGAGGCTTTGCTGGGCAGTAAAAATGCAGACATGGTCAGCTGCTAATGAAAAGGTTGGTGGTTCAAGTCCCCCCAGAGGTATCTCAGAAAGCTTAGCTATCTGCTTTAGAAAAATCAGTGTTTGAAAGCCCTTCAGAGTACCGCTCTAATTTGATGCACATGGGTTCACCATGCATCAGAGCTGACTGCATGGTAACTGGCTTGTATATATGTTAAAGGAATCCTTTATTCCATTGTGGGGACTTGCAAACATGAAATCTACAAAGCAGGTAGACAGGCTGATAGCTCAGGCAGAGTGTCCCAAACAGGATCGTCGCCCCCACAGAGCTGGTACCTCCCCTTGGCCAACCAAGCAAGCCCATGATCCCAACAGTATTCTGTCTTTCTGCCTCAGACGGCCTCGATGAGTAACTTAGAACATGACCCAGGAGACCAGGCAGAATGACCTTGAGGGATGCTGGCCAGTGTCACCTCAATGGCATACTTGTTCTCACAAGAGTCAACATTTTGCCTCTGATGTACTTGGAAGGGAGTGCCTCCTGAGATCATTGCTCCTCTCAAACCAAGCCATCTCAAGTCCCATCTACACTGCTCTAAGGACCTCTAGAGCTCTTATGACAAAAGACCAGCCCTGCTAGCCCAAGGCCCCAGGTACTCATACTAGTTGAGTCATGGAATGGAAGTGAAGCTAAGGACTAAGAACTCCCCCTGACGTAGGGCAATCGTGTGGCCCCTACACTCTTTTCATCTGTGATTTGGGGGTTCAGAGTAAGCTCTTGGCTGTTATTGCAGAGAAATTTTGACTGGGTTTGTTTCTGATCTATCCATGTTCTACCTTTTAGAAATTATTCACTCACACATATAGTGCCTCCCCACCACTAATTGCATATCACCAAACTAGAATTTAAGATTTATTCCCCTTAAGAACTATTTTCCCTTCCCTTGTCCTCTTCCTCCTTCTCTTCCTCTTTCTCCTCCATCTTATTTTCCCCTCTTTTTCCATTCAGACCCTGTTGCATCTGAATGCTAGAATTTCAGTGCAGAAAAGTTCATAAGAGCAACCCTTTAGTTTTATAGTAGTTTAGCAGTAAAGGAGATTGAGCCCCACAGAAAGGTGATTGCCAAGGACTCTTAATAGGCAGCTGTAGGGTCAAGGTCACAGGACTCGACACACTTGGCTGGGCACACTAAAGGGCCTGAGAAATTGGACAAGGAGCCTCTTGGTCTGGGCGTGCGAAGGGAGCCTCTCCTTGCTCCCCTGCTCTTAGTCTTCAGTGCCCTCCCTGCCAAATGGAGTTAATAAACAGAGAGCAATGGCACAGGAAATTCTCATGAGAGCGCTCTCCGAGATTCGTTAAGAAAATTTTCTTTTGTTTACAGCAGAGTGCATCCTCGATGCAATGCCAACAGCTTTTGCTCTGCTTTGTTTATTTCAGCCTAGAAGGAGATCAGTGGCAAATGAATATTTTGATAATGAATGGAAAGTTAGTCATGACATTTTTGAGGGGAGACACATAAATAAACTGTTTTTTAAACAAGAACTGTCTCAACAGATGAGGGAGGAAATCCATGAGTCTTGGCCTGTTTTAAAAGATATTTGGGGTGCCTGGATGGTCTGCTGTTGGTCTCTGTTTCTCCCGGAGATGTAATGTATGCCTGTGGGACAGGGCGAGTGTGGTGGAATGTGTGTGCTTGCTAGTGATCTCCTAGAGTAATCATAGTTAATGGAAAGGTTTTTAAATATTTGGAAATGGATCCTTAGAACTTTACAGAACACAACGATATCTATTTCAAAACAACCTGGGAGTATTTGGTGTCTGCTTTGGCCTGGTAAATTTCCATTGTGGGCAGTGCCACACGGCTTTGTCATTCCAGCCCAACTCACTTCAAGTGGCATGATTTGATTAAGCATTTCTTCACTTTTAAATGCATGCCAAGGCTCCAGGGCATCATTTGTTGGGTGGCCTGTGTGGGTTGAGGTAGGGGCAGGAAGATGTGTAGATCTATAAAAGTTCATGCCTGACCTTGTCCTTCAATGTCATTCCACCCAGTGCCTGGTGAGACGTTTCATTAGTGTGAACTAGCTGGTCTTTGCTGATGGTGGCTTTTTGTAGGGCAAGACAGGGGCTCACCAGGGAAAGCTGTGCCCAAGGAGCTCTTGGGCTGCCTCTCACTGTATTAGTCTCTGTACAGGCTGAGCTCTGGTCCCCACCTGGGAAGTTTCACCCCTGAGTTGTCTACATGCAAACTATTATCACAGTTTTCTATGGGGGAAAAATTCCCCAAAGTCTGTCTGTGTCTGTGTGTGTGTGTGTGTGTGTGTGTGTGTGTGTGTGTCAATTAAAGATATTAGTCTGTGTTGTTGTTATTGTTGTTGTGTACCGTTGAATTGGCACTGACACATAGCTGACCCTCCAATGGGTTTCCAGAGACAATAAACCATGAGATTGCCCATCTTTCTCCTGCAGAACAGCTGTTGGTTTCAAACTGTGTACCTTTGGATTGGCAGTGCAATTCCTTACCACTGAGCACAGTCTATTTCTTCTGTAAAATGAGGTTTTGATATAGTCTCAGAGTTGAGGTAAGTGATATCAATATTTAGGTCAATTATTAGAAAATGGCAGAAACTCCCTGAATGGTACTCATAGTTGGTGTTCTTGATGGACAGAGACTCTGTTAGCCCTATCCTTCTTCTATAAGAAATGTAAGCAAACAACGTTTTTTTCAGCCTTTCACCCCACTTTCATGCAGCTGCATATCCAGGTCAGGACCCTGGGGAGCGGCCTGGATATTCAAGAGTTCTCCAGCCCTGTTTCCTGGGATCTCCTCAGGATGAGTCTGAGATCTCCTCAGGATGTGCCTTTGACTTGCTTGCTAATAAGATAGGAATCAAAGTGTCCAGTTGAGGGTATAGCGAGGCAGAGTAGGAATATCTTCTCTCTTAAGCAAGGTCACGGAAAGTGAAATCTTCCTTAATTACTCAGAATGTTAATTCTTAGGCTATTGCCCAAGATTCCAGCAGTCATCTTGAAAGCAGCCGAAGGCTGGTGCCAATTACAGCAGAGAGAAGGAAACAAAAGGTGTCCTAGAGGACAAAACCATTGTGCTGGTAATTTAATCAACTGCTTAATCCAATGCCCCTGAACATTGTCCTCCAGAAGCAATATCCCACCTCTTAAAGTTCTGAGACAGAACTGGATCCATTGAGTCCAAATCTCTGGTCAGAAATTTTGTCTTCCCAATGGTGAGCTGCCTCCTTCTCTAATGAGTCTCTCCCTCTCTCACTCCTGACACGTGACTCATCCTCCCACGACATAGCTTTGCCCCAGTCAATGAGCTCTCCCCTACCAGTCACTCACTGAACCAATGGAGAACCACGCCATATTAGTAACCTGTCCCCTCACTAATGACCCTATAATATGGGCATGAGTTGTCTTCTCCCACAAACAGGGACCTGAACTTGAAACACATAAGGTGAGAAGTTTTCCTATTCATTTCCAAAAGAAAGAACATCAAGAAATATGAAAGAGGAAACTTCATTAGAGGGTGGAGGAATGACTTGCTACAGAAAAATGGAGAGGAAATTTCAGAGATAAGAAGATTGTAAAAGACTACTGCTACTGCTGCACGCTTTGTAATACTGGTTAACATTTACAAGCTAGGGGTTTATGGGACATTGACTATCTGACTGCTCTAGCCATTGGGAAAATTTATACAAAAACCCAGCTAGCTCAAAGCAACATAATCAATAAAAAAGGGAATATATTCTCTAATAGAATGTAATTTCCTGCAGGGGAGCTTTGGAGTTGGTTGAATAAGTGACTTAAAGATGTCAACAAGGCCCTGATTCTTTGTTTTGGTGGGTGCTCCAATTTCTGTCTGGTATCAAGCTGACTACAGGAATTCTAGGCATTTCAATAACAAACAATTTGGCTTTGCATTCTCAGCCACTCAAATACTGCTGACTAAAAAGACATGGGTTTTGAGTAAGAGCAAAACAGCATACCCAACATGACACTTGGGTCCAGAGACAAACTTTATAGACTATTAAACAACAGCCACTTGGATTGCTCTCCCCACCACCACCAAAGAAGACTCAATATCATTATGGTGTCCTTGAAATTTGGAAATAATGCATCCCAGACCCCTGGAGATTTTATGGCAGCATTTCTCCAAAGACACTAGACAAATATCCAAATTCGAGGGAACCCCATAACAAAACACTGGGAGCAATCTTATTCATTACTACCTACCTAACTTGTGGTAACCTCGCACACAGTGGAATGAAATACTGCTCAGTCCTGTACCTTGCTCATAAATGTAACTGATCATCAAAGAGACTGTTGTGATCTAGACTTCAGTACCTGGGTTTTGAAAGTAGACCTTTCTTCCTCGACCATCCTAGTTTGAAAGCTCTGTTGAAATCTGTTTAGCAACATAGCAGCATACAAGTCTCTAGTGAAATGTGGGTAGTAACTATGCATGAGGAGAACTGGCCAGGAATCAAACCTGAGTCTCCTTCATGAAAGGTGAGAATTCTACTTCAATAACACCAGTAATTCCTGCCCTGAGCCTCATCTCCAACGTCATCAGATTCAGTGGAATCACAGTCATCTGAAACAAGATTCTGCTGATTATGGCTTTTGACAAGAAGACTCCTTTTCACACTCAAGATTCTCCAGCACTTCTCAGCCCTGGAAGTCAGAATTTGATGGTATCTTCCTTTGGCTGACAAACAAGTGCTTACCTGAAAAAATTTGGGAAAGATACATATGACAATTTCAAGTATAATTATCAAACAGATACTTGTACATCAATGTGCATCATAACAATATTTTCAATGATCCAGAGGGTAGAATATTACTCAGTGAAAAAGTCCTGACACAAGCTTTGAAAGTGTTGTGCTGAGTGAAATAAATCAGTTACAAAAAGATAAACATGGTATGATGCCATTTACATAAAATATCTAAAATAGACAAATATATAAAGTCCACTAGTAGTTAAAGTGATGGGAGAAGAATAAAATTAATTCCTTGCTTAGGTGACACTGAGATTCTGTGAGGGTAATAGGAAACTTTGGAAACAGACAGTGGTGAAGGTTTTACAGCATGATTAGTGCATTAATGTCAATGAGTCATACCACTGAAAAAATGTTTCAATGGTAATTTTTTTGTTATGGCATATTTTTATGTAAATGATATATTCAGATAGATAGATAATTTACAATAATAAAAAAGAAGTTATTAAGAAATTCCAGGAACAAAGAATATGCCTTGCTCATGCATAGGAAAAACTCAATGTTGTGAAAATGACAATACTACCAAAGACAATTTACACATTCAATGCAATCCCAATACAAATACCAATTCCAATGAGATGGAAAAGGCAATCTCCAATTTCATTTGGAATGGAAAGAGGCCCAGAATAAGCAAAACACTCAAAGAGAAACAAGGTAGGAGGCATCTCACTCCCTGATTTCAAATCCTACTACACTGCCATGGTGGTCAAGACATTGTGGTACTGGCACAAAGACAGACACATAGATCAATGGAATAGAAATGAGAATCCAGAAATCGGCTGATTTGCCTAGGTCAACTGATTTTGATAAGGAGATGAAATCAGTTAAGTGGGGAAGCAACAGCCCTTTTAACAAATAATGTTGCCAAAACTGGGAAACTATCTGTAGAACGCTCAAGCAAAATCCACACTTCACTCCATACACAAAAACCAACTCAAAGTGGATCAAGAACCTAGCACTAAAACCAAGGACCATAAACATTATTAAAGAAAAACTTGGAAGAACTCTAGAAACCCTAATCTACAACATAAACAGTCTTCCAAGCATCCTGAAAAACCTACAACCAGGAGAGGATAAAATAGATGAATGGGACCTTCTAAGAATCAAATCCCTTTGCACACCCAAAAACTTCTCCAAAAGGGTATAAAGGTAAGCCACAGACTGGGGAAAAATATTTGGTAATGACATATCTGATAAGGGACTTATATCTATAATTTATAAAATACTCAACATCACAACAAGATAAAGTTAAAGAACCAAATTGAAAAATCGTCACAGGGTATGAGCAGACACTTCACCAAATACGACATTCAGATGGCCAACAAACACATGAAAAAATGTTCAAAGTCTCTATGCAGCATTGAAAAACAAGGAGCTCATAAAATATTATACAAAATGGGTGAGCCTGGACTGAAATATCTCTGTCAAAAAAAGACAAATACTGCATGGTGCCACTGTTGTAAAGTCGGACTGACGTGGGAGTTGCGGGAAAACTAAGAGGGGATAAATAATATGTACTTGCATTGAAACAGATGAGGGAGAGAACTGTTTAGGAGGGATATATGATTAGGTATTATTGTCATGACAAGACTTCAGAATGAAACCTGCATAGTGGAATGGACTAGAGGGAGGAGGATTGTATAACAATTAAAGAATATATATATATATATATATATTTCCCCTTGTCAAAGAGAAAAGTGAGCTGGGGGAAAGGGGTGGGCAGGGAAGAAAGTGTAAAACAGTGAATTAATGGGAAAAAAAATTAAAAAATAATTCCAGGAACAAAGTGGAAAAAATACTTGCTACATACATGACAAGCATTTAATATCCTTATTTTATAATGAATTTTTATTTTGTTGTTGTTGTATGACATCATGTCAGAACTGACCTATATATCATCTTACAGTGGGTTTTCTTCAGAGGCAGCAAATCGCGTGAGAGGAGATTTCTTATCTTTTTCCCACAGAGCAGCTGGTTGATTCAAACCAGCTTGCCTTGAACTGGTTTGACAGTACAGTTCTTTACCAATAGGCCAGCACTTGAAAAGAGATGATGCATGGTTCAAATCCACCAGATGCTCTGCTGGAGAAGGAGGGGGCAATCTCCTCCTGTACCAGTCAGATCTGATTTGACGGTATACGTAAAAATAATACAATAAAAATTTTAAAAAAAGAAAAGAAATGATGCAATGAAATAAAACAAAATTTTATTGGTTTTTTAAAATTTTTATTATTAATGAATATTTACCAAAACTTTGGATTTCCATTCATTCATTGTTGCACTTTTCTTCCTGCCTACCTCTCCCCCCCAGTTTGCTTTTCTCTTTGAAAAGTAAAAGAAAAATTCTTTCATTGGTATACAATTTCCCTACCCACCCCGAGTCCACTCCACTATGCAGTCTTCATTCTGGACTCTTGTCATGACCATAATATCTAATCAGATATCCCTTTTAAACAGTTCTCTCCCTCATCTGTTTCAATACAGTATACATAATTTATCTCATCTTTCGAAGTCTCACCCCAAACCTGATGTCAGTCCCATTCTACAACCGTGGCATTATGCAGTATTAAACAAATAAAATTTTTAAAAACATATAAAACGCCACTACTCATTGGTAATTTTTAAAAGTAAAGTTAAAAAGTAATATGGCTTTGTTTCTTTTTGTTTGTTTGTTTTGTGGTTTTGTTTACTTTTATTTTTACAAAATGATGAATAAAAACATTGTGGTAAGGTAAGTGACACTGCTACCATTAAATACTGCTAAGTGAAGAGGATATGGAATGCTTGCTGCAGAAAATCAAGGACCACAGCTTTTAGCATGAATTACATCTCAACATCAAGAAAACAAAAGTCCTCACTACAGGACCAACAGTCAGTGTTACTAAGGAAGGAGAAAGTATTGAAACTGTCAGTGATTATATCTTGCTTGTATCAATCAATACTCTTGGTATCAGCACTTAGGAAATCAAGAGCAATATTGGATTGAGCAAGTCTGCTGTCAGAGATCTCTCTAAAGTGCTGAAGAGCAATAATGTTAGTTTTAATACTAAGGTGTGCCTGATTCGGGCCATGGTCTTCTCAATCACTGCTATGCATCAAAGAGCTGGAAAAAAGAGTAAGAATTCTTCAGAAGAAGAAGAACTGACGTCTTTGAGTTGTGGTGATAGGGAAGAGTACTGACTATCATGGACTGCCAAAAGAGCAGACCTGTCTTGGGAAAAGTGCAGTCAGAGTGCTCCTTGGAAGCAAAGAAAGTGAACCTTCATCTTTCATACTTTGCACATTTGGGTAGGTGTGGTTATACCTTGGAAAGAGACATCACTCTTGGAAAGGCCGGGGGGAAAGACTTCCAATGAGACAGACTGACGTGATGACTTCAGCAATGTGCTCTAGTCTGTCAGAAATCATGAGTATAGCACTGGACAGGGTTCAGGTCAGCTGTTCATAGGGTCACCTTGAGTCATACTTGACTCAATAGCACCTAACAACAATAACAATGTTAACATGCAGTCCCTAGAACATATATCTACATATAATCGGTGACACTGACTAACTAAAAGCTTTAAAGTTCAAGTTCAGGCAGGACACCACCAAAGGAAGATCTGGAAATCTTCCAACAAATCATCTTTTGAAAACCTTATGAAATACAGTTCAACTCTGATACTTATATGATCAACAGGAGCCAGAATTAACATCAGACTTAGTTCATTAGCTTTCTGTTATTGATCACAGATTAGTAATATCTTCACAACTTTATGTATTTTCCTTAATACTGTCTATCTTATTTTATTAACAGTGAAAAGGTTTAAGCTGCTCATCAAGAAAAACAAAGAGACTCGGCACAACAGTGAGTAAATCACAGGTCTCTGGCTGGAACTTGCAGACCACTGCTGCCACTACTGGGGAGCCTGCACCCTGACTCCCAACCTCAAACCCAGAAGTGTGCAGACCACAGGCTTCCCACTTTAAAGTTAGCTTGCTGCTTTTTAATGCTAAGCCACATTTCCTAGGCCAGCGCAAAAGGGTGCCAAGAGCAAGCCTCCCACCAATGCCCTTGGTCACTGCTGCTGTTGAGACCTACTGAGAAGCTTGTACTAGGAGACTGATATCCTAAAAATAAAGAGCTGGTCCAAGAAGAAACCTATATATCAAGAAAACAGCAATCAGGTGCTTAAAAAAAAAGCTAAATAAGTCTTCTCCTAAAAATGTAGACCAGATTAAGAACCCAATGAATACTCCAGAGACCAGAAGACAGAAGACACCATTGATGAAATGGATTGACTCAGTGACTAGGGTAATGGGGGTAGGTCTGTCAGAGACCATAAGGTTGGCTCAGGATAGAGCAGGGTTCAGAGCTATTATTCATAGGATCACTATGGGTCACAAGCAACTTGACATCATATAACAAGAACAATTCAACCTAATAGATGTATTCAGGGTACTTCACCCAACAAATATTTTTTTTTCTTCTCAGTTGCACATGGTACACATTCTCCTGTCAATTTGAGTCTCAAGAAATTAAAAGCATTGAAATAATACAAAGTATCTTCTCAGACCATAGTTCCATAAAGCTAGAAATTAAGAGGATAAAGGAAAAGAGAACACCCACATTGAAGCCAAATTAACATCTTGCTGAACCACTAAATAAAAGAAAGAGATACTAGAACTTTTTTTAAATTAAGACAAGCTATTTGGCTTCTGAGATAGGGTAAAGTTGGTGCCTATCAGAGCCCCCTTCTAGGATTTGAAGTTAAATGGATCTGGTGATTATGCTCACTCGTAGCAATCACCTGGATCCAGTGGAGTGGAAGCAGGAGGCATACAATGCTGAAGAGATGGACTGAGTTTGGACATGTTCCTTCTGCACTGTCCTCCTAGCATGCACTTATGCATAGATAAGTGAAAAAGGTTTGGCCACTTTAGGAACAGGATTATAACTGGCTTGTTGACTTGGCTTCATGTGGTGGCTAAGGTGGAGTGAAGGGACCAGCTGGTCCGGAATGCAGGGAGAAGTGTACACTCCTGAATTTGTGGCTGATCCTCATTCAGACCTAGCTATGATGGGGGATGAGTTGTCCAGAACCCAACTAGACGAACAAAAGATGTTCCATGCTCTGAACTAGTGTTGATTGCTATAAACTGATGACTTGTTCTGGACTGGACTTTGCTTGTGGATGCAGATAACCAAATTTTCCAAACTAAGCAAAAGAAAAGGGACATGCTTCTTCCCTCAGGGTTCTGGTTTGATGTTGTTGTTGCTGTTGTTGTTGTTGTCATTGTTGTGTGCCCTCAAGTTGAGTACAACTCATAGCAACCCTATGAACAAATCTGAACCCTGTCCTATCCTGTGCCCTCCTCTCAATCTCTGACATACTCAAGTTCATTGTCATAGTTACTGTGTTAATCCACCTGGGTGAGGGTCTTGCTCTCCCTCCACCTTTCCAAGTATGATCTCTTTCTCCAAAGAATAACCTTTCCTTGCAACTGGCTTGATGGGGATGGGCAAATTAGAAATTCAGTATTCCACATGGGAATGTTAAGGCATGGGACCTAGAGTAGCTGGCTTATACACACTTCCATGAATGAAGTTCTTAGTAAGAGAATTGTAAGGGAAAAGTTAATTCTTCATATATGAAGGTTAATGGCTAGACAAGCCAGGGAGCGGTCTGCAGTGACAAGGATTTATTGTTCAAATGCCTTTCTTAGCCATTGAGTCTGACAGTGCCTCATGGATGGGTAGGGACGTGCAAATGGGTGTACTTTCTACTCACAAGGAAATTGGCTAGTCTTGCAATTAAATTGAGTGGCTTTACTAGCAGAAATTGAGAGCCTTACCACTAGCATAGAAAAAGCAGAGAATGTGGAGTGTGCTTCCTTCAGGCCAAAGATTACTCCATCCCCCAGCCTGGTGCCTACAGGAGCTGCAGCCGCAGCAGAGAACCAGAGACCTGCCATAAGGTAGAGTCGACTTTGAGATTGCCGTCCCATGTAGCCACAGCACTTACCTAAGTTTGTTGGAAGACTGGGGAGGAGACACCATAACTGGCAGGGGAAAGTCTTATAACACTGGCCTAAAGCCACAAGGCTGAGTTGTCTGCAAACACGTTTCAGACACTGTCCTGGCTGAGCGATTTTATCCTGCTGACACCCTGAATGATACATAGCTTTTCAACTTCCCTACAAACACCATAATCATGGGGGAGGTGAAGGAAAACCAAACCAAACAAAAGCCAGTGTTGCTTTAGGAAATAGAGAATCCTGTTAATGGGTACTCTTGATCTGGTAGTAGGTGGTACTCATCTTCCTTTATTCCCCCTCCCTAGAAGCTGCCTCACTGACTGACTAGAAGAGATCCATGTTTGTTTCCATTCCCCAAAAAGGTGAGCCAACAGAAGGTGGAGATTATTGAACAATATCATTATCACTCCATCTGTACCCTATTCAAGACATATTTGTTTGTTCTTTTGGCTATCCATTGGATGTTCAGTGCTCTTCTCCAATACCACAGCTCAAAGGCATCAATTCTTCTTTTGCAATTCTTATCCATTGCCCAGATAAATAGCAAGTGATCGTAAAGATCATGGTCCAAATCAGATGCACCTTATTCTACAAACTGATGTCATTATACCATATGATTATCTAATTCAAAATGGCCAAATCTGGTCCATCTCATCTCATTTAGTATGTTCATGTTCCCACATGCTATTTCATTTTTAACATTTTCCAGTTTTCCAACATTCAAGTTAGATTCCATGAACATTCCATGTTCGATTATTACATGATGGTTGTCATTGTTTCTCCTTATTTTAACAAACTTCCAATCTGGGCTCTACCGGTACTCTATTATAATTATCCTTATTCCTCTAGTGTACACAGGGTTTTCCAAGACTTATTATTTAAGAAGTGGATGGCAATCCTGTTTTCTAGTCTGTCTTAATCTGGGAGGTCTACTAAAACCTGTCCTCCCTGGGTAGCCCTTATAGCATTTGACACACTAGCAGCATAGCTTTCATTATCACAGAAACCCCAAGTTATCTCAGTACAACAAACTGACAGATAAGTGATGTATCATTTAGATCAATGTTCTCCCCCAAAGCAAAAAACTGCCAATTCAGTTTGTAACTTTAATAGCAAATTAGTCTTCACACCAGAAGTCACACCAACCAATTTTTAATCACAAAGTCCTGCCCACTGGTTCCTAAGTGGTTTAAACAAGAGGCTTCCAGACCACACGTGATTGTTAACTGTACCAAGACAATCAATCTACTTACATCTGATTGTTAACTAAATAAAAACAACCAAACCGTTTAGACCGAACTGTCAATTCAATCAAAACAACCTACCTTCCTGAATCCAACCGCATCACACAGGTGGAGCTGAACTGGAGACTCTTAGGCAGGACCCAAGTGACTTTTAAATTTGAAGGCCCATTCATCAGCTCCCAATTGAGTTAAACAAGAAACTTCATCCCTTTATATCTGTGAGACCTGTAACTACAGATCCAATCAAAATTAAATTTAAAGTATTTTTTAAAAAGAAATAGCTCTGGAAAAAAAAAAACACAAAACAAGAGGCCAAACATTCCCCTTAAATGCTAAGAGTGAGTTTAAAGCCCTATTTTTATGTCAATATGTACTAAGCTATAACATAGGACCGGGATTCACAATATAAATAGCATTTATATTGGGTATTATAAGTAATCATTCTCTCCTATTGCCATCAGCTTGAAATTGACTCATAGTTGACCCTTCAGTGGGTTTTCAGAGATAGTAACTGACATAGGAAAAAAAAGTTTATATCTCTCTTCTAAGAAGCAGCTGGTGGGTTAGAACCATCTGTCTTTAGTTTGGCAGTCAACTTCTTACTGACTAGGCCACCACGACTCCCTACAAGTAATTCAGAGGTGATTTAAAGTATGTGGGAGGAGCTTGCTCAGCCTCACAATCAACACTTTTGACACCAGCAGTCAGGACATCAAAAGACCAATTACACAGGGGAAAATCTGCTATCAGGGAACTCTCCAGAGTACTGAGAAGCAATGATGTCGGTCTAGAGACTAAGATGTGCCTGGTCTTTGCAATTACTTGCTATGAGCATCAGAGAGCTGGACAATAACTAAAGATGACAGAAGAAGAATTGATGCCTTTGAATTGCGGTGTTGGAGAAGAGTATTAAACATACTATGGACTGTAAGGACAACAAATAGGTCTATCTTGGAGAGGTGAAACTGAGTTTCTCCTTGGGGGCAAGAATTTTGAAGCTTCATCTCACATACTTTGGGCATGTGACCAGGAGGGACCAGTCCTTGGAGAAAGATATCGTGCTTGGAAGGGTGGAGCAATAGCCCAGGCGAGGAAGACCCTGAATTAGGTGGATTGATACAGAAATGGTGGCAATGGGGGTAGGTGTGCTGGAATCAGTGAGAATGGCTTAGGACAAGGCAGACCACAGAGCTATTATTCGTAGGATCATTACAAGGCACAGGTGACTTGATGCACATAATAACAACAACATGTACAGATTATATAGAAATACTCTGTAAACCATTTTATACAAGGGACTTGAGCGTTACTGAGTGTTGGTATCATGGGAAGTCATGGAACCAATCCCTCTTGAATACTAAGGAACAAAGGTACTTACCAATTTTGGAAAAAAACATGCAAGAAGCTAACAGTGGTGACAAATGAGAGTAGGAGGGGGAAGAGAGGAAGTTAGTTGAGCTCTTTTTCTTTCCACTTTACAGTTTCTGTAAGGATTTTTTTTAGCACAATTAAAAATAATTTCTAAAGATATGTGTCCAAGCATTTTAGTTCAGAGGTAGACAAAACAATCGTTACAAACCACAGAATCAGTCAAATGCTCTCAAGCTTCGGGTGGGTAATTCACTCATCAGGAGACTTGCCCTGGAGTAAGTGACTTCTTCACAGTCAAGATCACCTCAGGGTAGTGCTTTTCAACTTTTCCAAAGTCTTTCCCCCAAAGACAAAAAAAGAACAAACACGCAACCTCAGGGAATAGAAGAAATTGGCCCATACATCTGTCTCCAGTAACTTTTCTTGAGTGGCAAGATCTCAGGAAAATTTAGACTTTTACTCCATATTATATTTGTATTTGATTTATTGTAAAAATTGAATTTTTATTAAAATATTGTTTATTAATTTCAGGTCACTGTTTAAGGGACTCTGGGGGCATAGTGCATTATGTGTTGGGCTTCTAACAAGACAGTCAGCACTTCAAGTTCATCTGCTGTTGTATGGGAGAAAGATGAGGCAGTCTGTTCCTATTATGACATGGAGCCTTGGAAACCCAGTCGAGGGTCACTATGAGTCAGAACAGAGAATTTGGTAGTTTTGTTTATTCACCATATTCAGTCATTGAATGGCACAAAGGATCAAGTACTTGACTACTAACAGAAAAACTAATGACTCCAATCCATCCAGACATGCCCATGAAAAAAGGCGTGGTGATAAGCTTCTGAAAAATCAGCCATTGGAAACTGTACAGTGCAGTGCTACCTGGCAGTAAGTTGGAATGTGGAGAGTTAGAATCAGCTTGAGAGTAACTGGTTTGATCCCTGTATTGGTAAATCTCTCCTGTTAGCTTCACACAGACAAACATTCCTGATAAAGCACAGCAAGAAAATAATGCCGAGCTCACAGGCAAGAAGTAGAGTGATGATGGGGGCTTAAGATAAAGAAGTCATGGAAAAGTAGGTCTTGACATAAGCTTGAGTTGTAGATTTAATGTGCCTATGGAAAGTAGAGTAGGTCCTAGTGCATGTCAAGTAAGTACTGAGCTATTAAATGGCACTGGGATTCACAAAAGGCTGCTTCAAACATGAAGTAGAATCAAGGAACAAAAGTAATATGCTTACAAAAAGCAAAGAAGATAAACTTAGAGTATAATCATTATGTGTAAAAGAAGAAAAATTGGTCTAAGGTGATAGTATGTTGTTTTTGGTGTTGTTGTATACCGTCAAGTCAGAACTAACTCAGATGGCCCTCTAACAGGTTTTCAGGGGTAGTTAATTGCACAAGAGGAGATTGACCATCCTTCTTCCATCAGGCAGCTGGTGGATTTAAACTAAATGCCTTTGGGATTGCAGCACAGCTTCTTATTCCCAGAGCTCCCTGCAGCATTGTCATGTTTTTACATCCCCTTAGAACCAAAATTTGAGAAAATAAGTGGATTATATATATGACTCACCTGCCCTTCTGACCATCTGTCAACCCTAGAAACTCACAGTCTAATGGGACGTCCTCCTCCATCTAACTACTATGCACTGCTACTGTAGACCAGTAGCATCATCTTCTCTGCCCAGTCGTATACCTGGTTTCATATGACAACTCTGGAACGCTGGGAATCCAATGGAAGGCTGAAGAACTAGAATGAGTGCCAAATAGAAGTTGTTGCTGTTGCTGTTATGTAACATCAAGTTGGTACTGTCTCATAGTTGACCCTCTAGCAGGTTTTCAAAGGCAGTAAATTGCACAGGAGGAGATTGCCCATGTTTCCTCTAAGGAGTAACTAGAGGATTCAAACCTTGTCTTTTGGGTTATCAGCATAATTCCTTACCACTAGGCCACCAGAGCTCTTTGACAGAATAGATGACATGAAAACAGAGAACAGAAGAATCCTTGTTACCTCACTAGCCAGATTTGGTCATACTGAGACAAAGTAAGTAGAGCTCCCCGGAGGGCCCTGTCATCTGGTGTCTCAAACAAGAGCGCCCTAGCAACCGTGTCCAAAGCCAGGTAGAAGGGAAAACCTCACCCATTGGAAACTAGGAGTACTCACTCTGCCACTTAAACTCTGTGCTAGAGGCCTGTGCACCTGTGGTGCTCCATCAGTCCCTCAGCCACTCTCCCCTTCTCACATACATACCTCTAAACTCATGGCACTTGATACAATCTCACCCTTTTCATTTGGAATCCATGGACAAGCGATATCCAATTTCTTCTTCAACCGCTTGTGCTGTGACTTATGACTATTCTGTGCCCCATAATCTTCTACTTAGCCACCCATGCTGGAAGCCCATGAGCCAATAGCACTCAAAGTTCCAGTCAGTTATCTACAGTGGAGGCCTGCAGCCAATGGTGCTCACTAATTTACTAGCTATCACTCTGGTGGCCTTCAGACTAAAAGCACGTGCCCTTCTGTCCATCCACCAACCTTAGAAACTCTCAGACTAGTGGCACTTTCTCCTCCATCTAACTACCATGTACTGCTACTTTGAACTACTAACACCCTCTTCTCTGCCCAAACACTCATGTCATATTAAAGACTCATGAATCCAAGGAGCATTCTCCCTCATGCCACATTATGGGCAAGAGTGAACCCTTTAAGTATGTACCTGCAGAGTGGAAGAAATCTCTTGCTTTGTTCCTGGGATGTTGGACTTGCAACAGGAGGCTTATGCCTACTTCAACCACTTCCGTACTATATCACCCACATAGGACTGGCAGTTCTAGTTTTAGTGCTACCCACCTAGTTACTGGTAACCTGTATATCCTTGCCAGTGTTGAGCAAGAGACTCTATAATCCACATCTAATGTGCATTGGCTGCAACAGCACACAATCAACATTGCCCCAAAAATGTAGGTCATCTACCTCATACTGAAATCCTTTTCTAATTTACCATGCTCTGTTGTTCATTCATCCATGCACAATGGGCATACTCTACTCATCTAGGCTGTATTTCCTCATAGAAAATACAGGGAAGTCTTGCCCTGACCTCCAAAGAATATACTAATTTCTAGCACCAAACTTAGTGCCTTGTAAACAATAGACAATAACAATTTGTATTAAAAACATTTGTAAGAGGAGCAGATGCAATGTGGGAAAGGTTGAATCTGACTTCCACCTGCTTCATAATGAGGCACTGTCTCCATCAGTCATATCTGTAGTACCATATAAATAGCTACATAGTCAGACATGGCACCCCACATGCTCCAGCATCTATTTCTGCAAATTATTGTGTCCAATGTTCATTGCAAATTGATCTGCAGACTTCACTTACAGTTTGGGGGTGTTTAGGTAAATAGGTTGGAGATTGGGGGAGATAAAAAATATCACATAAGTGGAGCAGTCCCAAGCAAAAAATATCACACAGTATAAGTGCAGCAGTCCCAAGCCAGATTAACAAGATATACAATTCCTCAATTAGTTCAGACAGCTTTTCAGTCAACAAGTGAAAGTCTAGGTTCAATTCAGCAACACAAATGGAAGAAACCTCTACTTTCTTCAATTACCCAGAAAATTTTATCTCAGGGCAGTCACAAGTCAGTTTTTCCTTCAGTCATCCAGCAAGCAAAAGCTTTAACTGTGACTCCATCTCTAGAGTTCCTCTGGTTATACCTTGCCATAGTATTTCCACAGGAGTGCCACAATGTCTTCATAGCAGTGCCACATTCTCTTCATATACTCTCCACCACTGTCACCACCACATCTTAAAGTGTGAAAAGTGCACTCTTATATTGGTCTCACAATGGTTGATGATTTCAAAGACCATGTGCCTACAGTTAAAGTAGCTGAAGATCATGCCCCCCAGTGGGGGTGTGGTGTTAGTTTAAAAGTTGTCTTTTCTAGCTATTTCATTAGCCCTCACTGGTCTTCAACAAACCCATAATCTTGTAAATCTTCAACAGCTGTGTGACTAATACAAGAAAGAGAGTGCTTTCCATACTGAAAAAGATCCTGGCAACAACAGTGGTGGAGAAATTGAGAAAAGACTATGACATTGATGTGGAGCGACTGTGCCAAGATGTAACCTGAGGCTTCTTGTGGCCACAGTTAAAGATTTGCTTGACAGCCAGATAACTGAAGGAGAAGCTGACTTACAAGTGGTCTGAAGCAAACCTTGCTGGATGACTGAGGAAACCAGAGGCTTATTGAATTTATGTTGCTGAACTGAAACCAGGACTTTTGCTAATTCAAGAATTGTGTTTTTCTGATAATCTGGCCTAAGACTACTGGACTAAACCTGGACTTACATTATGAGATATTCTTTACATCCTCCACTCTCCAACCTATTTCATTAATAAAACTCACAATACGACAACTGTGAGTAAAGTCTGTGAGTCAACAATGAATATCAAATTCATTTATTGGTGGGGAAAGGTGCAGGAGTCTAGGGGTGAGGAGTGTCTGACCAAGCAGCTATCTGTTTGCTACTATATATATTACTGATGGGGACAGTTGCCCTTTATGAAGCAGATAGAAGTTAGACTCAGCCACTCTCACATTGTATTTACTTCTTTCACAGAGTGCTAAGGCAATGGCTAGACAAGCCATTTTTTAAGGTTTCTGACACAACAACTGTCTAAGAAGACTCAAGTTAACAAAATAAAAAGTCAGAAAACTTTCTTGAAGAAGAAACAACAATAGAAATGCCTGATAAGAAATTAAAAATATTCATATATGTTATTGCTATTTGCCATAGAGTCAGAACTAACTCACAGCAGCCCCTCCAGTGAGTTTTCAAAGGCAATAAATTATACGAGAGAAAATTGTCACTATTTCTCCTGCTGAGTAGCTGGTGGATTTGAACTGCATGATTTTAGGATTGTAATGTATCTTCTTACCAGTAGATCACCAGAGTTCACCTCTAAATGTTGTTGTTGTTTGTCACCAAGGTGGAACCAATCCATAGCTGACCCGCTGGTGGGTTTTTAGAGGCAGTTAATTGCATGGGAGGAGACTGCCCATCTTTCTCCCTCAGAGAAGCTCATAGATTCAAACCATATGCCTTTGGGATTGCAGCACAATATAAGATCCTCAAGAAACAGATCAAGGAAAATACACATAAATTGTAAAATAATTCAAAGAGGAGGATACAAAAACAAAAATAGAAAAGTAAATACACGATTAGAAACCATGCAAGTGCTACTAGAAACAAAAAAAGTTAATCCTAAAATATCAGAAATAGATAATTTAATGAAAAGACATATATAATTGAATCAATGGAAGATAGAAACAGTGAAATAGAGGGTGAACTCATTAGTACGAATCTGTGAAGCAACCACAAAAAATAAATGAGGAAAGGCTTTAGGTTAAATGGAACACTATCAAGAGTGATAATTTACATGTCTTTAGAATTCCAGCATAAGAGGAGGAAAAAAACAACATAGAACTTTTGAAGATTCATTGACAAAAAAAAGATATGGATTTTTCCGTCCAAGAAACTCAATGAATCCTATATAGAATAGATCTCAAAAGAAATAACATCATAAATAAACTCATGAAAACCACAGATAAAGAATCAAGAGATTAGTATGTAAAAAAGGGAAATATTACCTATAAAGAGGGCACAAATAAGACCAAGTTTTGACTTCTCAACAGAAACTATGTATGTAAGAAGGCTTCTATTAAACTACAAATTAAAAGAATAGTCAATCAAATATCTTATACCCAGTAAAATTGTCTCTCAACTATGTTGTTGTGTTGTTATTATGTGCTGTCAAATCACTTGCAATTCATAGTGACCCTATGTACAACAGCTCTGAACCTATCCTGTGCTAACCTTCAGTTTGCTTGGCTCCACTATCAACACTCATGGTACCAGCAGCCAGGAAATCAAAAGATTAATTGCATCAGGAAAGTCTGCTGGCAGGAATCTCTCCAGAGTACTGAAGAGCAATGATGTCAGTCTTGATTCCTTTTTAGTTTTGTTTGATAGGCTATTTATTCTAAAAATTAGGTTTATAGGCCTGGGCAGCATTTCATTCTGTTGTGCATGGAATTGCAATGAGTCAGAACTAACTTTACAACACCTAACTGTATGTGCTAGATGTGAAGAGAGAGAGGAGGATACACTCACTAAATAGTACACTCCTGTAACTTTTGGTAATAAGAAAGACAAAATCAAACATGGGTAAAAAAAACCCAACATGATCAAAGAAAAGACAGACACCGAGAAGAACATTAGAAAAGGGGACTAAACTGGGAAATGCTAAAACATACATCATTTTTAAACAATTGTAAATACAACCAGAACTACATGTATGGTAAAGTGGGTCATTCTGGTAGGTAATTTGGAGCTCTGTTGGTGCATTGCTAACTCAGAAGTGATGCTTCCCTATCAGTTGGGATCTACCAGTGGCTTTCCTGGAGAAAGATGGGCAGTCACCTCACTGGTTATCTACAGTCTTGAAAATACACTACAGTGTCAGCCATGAGTCAATTTTGACTCAATGGCAAAGAGAAAGAATGTGGTTTGAAATAAATACATATAAAAAGATAAACACAAATAAATTTACATGTAAGTTTAAGATGAACACTAGATTGTGCTTATGTGAAACTATCCTTAGACTAGAAGGCAGTCATCAGAACAGAGCAAGGAAACACTTCATGGTTCAAAATCAGGAAAGATATACCCCAGGGCTCCATACTAACACCATACCTTTTCAATTTACACTTAAAACAAATCATCCTGGAGGCTTGGCTCTATGAGGAGGAATATGGCTTCAGGATTGTAAGAAAACTCATCAACAGCTTGCTTCCGGAAAACTGAGAAGGACCTGAGGCATTTGCTGCAGAAGGTCCAGGACTGCAGCCTTCAAGTTTAATTGAAGCTCAACATCAAGAAAACAAAGATCCTCAACAGTGGGCCAATTAGCAGCATCATGACTGGTGGTGAAGAGATTGAGATTAACTTCAGATTGGTTGGCTCCACAATCAATACTTTTGTTACTACAGCCAAGAAATTTAAAAAAATAAAACAAAACCACATTGGGAAATCTCCCATCAAGGAACTCCCCAGAATACTGAAGACCAGCAATGTTAGTCTAGAGACCAAAGTGCGTCTGATCCAAGCCATGGTCTTCACAATGACGTGCTTGGCATCAGAAAGCTGGACAGTGACTAAGGATGATAGAAGATGAATTGATGCCTTTGAGTTGTGGTGCTTGAGAAGAGTATTAAATATATCATGAACTGCTAGGAGAACAAATAGATTTGTTGTGGAGAAGGTGAAACCAGGCTGCTTCCTTGGAAGCAAAGATTATGAAGCTCCATCTGACATACTTTGGGCATGCTGTAAAGGACCAATCATTCCTTGGAAAAGGTTATCATGCTTGAAAAGGTGGAGGAACAATGTAAGAGAGGAAAACCCTGGATGAGATAGATTGACTCAGTGACTGAGGTAATGAGTTTAGGTGTGTCAGAAACAATGAGGTTGGCTCAAGATAGAGCAGGCTTCAGAGCTGTTGTACATAAGGTCTCTATGAGTCACAAAAAACTTGATGGCATATAACAGTAACAACAACACAACTGTGTATGTTGCATATATAAATGTATTTTTCTTGTTGTGTATCTTTGAGTTGGAACCTACCCATAGCGGACTTTCCAACAGGTTATCAGACACAGTTAATTGGACAGGAGGAGAGTGCCCATCCTTCTCCCACGGAGAAGCTGGTGGATTTGAACTGTGTGCCTTCAGGATTTCAGCACAGCATCTTGCCACTATGCCATATATATAACACATCACACATGAAGCACAGTTACAGAATTTTCCTATAGATCAAATCACCTGGAAAGTGATTTATTGGCTCAAGAGCTTTAGAACCATAGTCGCAGAGGACAACTCAGTCAATTGCAATAACAGTTCACAATGTTTTCCATTCAAGTTTGGTGAGTAGCACCAGTGTCTTAAAAGTTTGTGAATAGCCATCAGAAACATATGTATAGAACAAAAGAGAAGGGTGGAGGGGAAAGTATAAAAAAAATTAATCCCTGGGACTAATATCCTATACAAATCACAACTTCTTCAAGCTTGGGACCAGAACAACCAGATGATATACAACAATAGCAACCATTCTGATTCAGGACAGAATAAAAGGTTCCAGATAAAAGGGATAAAAATTAGATCAAAATTATTTTTAAAGGTCAGACCTAATGGATTAAAAGAGACCAGAAGAACCCCAGAAAATATTGCCCTAGAATAAACTTTTAAAGTTGAATTACAACTATCATTGTAGGTCACCTTTCAGGCAAATAGAAAGTCTACTTACAAAATAAATAGTATCACCATGATTAAAGTGTCCCCTTAAACAATGAACTATATGTGACCAAACAGTCAGTGTTCATGTAAAAACAAAGATGAGAAGGCAAGGAGAACTAAATCAATGAAAATAATAACAATGATGAAACATTGTGAAAACTGTAGTCAGGAACATAGAGTGATTTACATAAAAATACTTAACTATTAGGATATACTATTCTTTGGAGATAGATATCATGTTTGGAAAGGTCATTATGCTTAGAGGGTCAACAAAGAGAGGAACACCCTCAACAAGACAGGTTGAAACAAGGTCTGAGTCAAAAGGCTCACGTATGTTGAGGATGATGAGGTTGGCACAGGATAGGGCAGGATTCGTACAGTTGCTATAAGTCATACCTGTCTTTACAGCACTTAACAATAACAACAATTTTTTGTGTAAACTTTCACATAAAACACACACCAAAAATATTAAATGAAAGAAAAAAATGAAAAGAAACGAGTCATATATGTATATATATATACATCTGGGCTTTGTGGAAGAGAGTGAAATACCCTAGAAACAGATACAGTTAGCAGTCTATGAAGAGCGTGAGTTCACGTCACCTGCCATGCCCAGAAGCCTCAAGGTACAAAACCAAAGAAAAGGAATTTCACTAATAGTGATTCCTTTAAAGAGACTGGTAGAGGAAACATACAAACTGTTTTGCAGATGTGTGATCCAAACCCAGGGAGCAGTAACCACTCACAAAAATTATAATTTGCATGAGAAAATACTATCAGGGAGAATCTGCAGATGCAAAAAATGGGAATATTTTCCATACTAATTCCCAAACGTTATAAGCTGAACAGCATGAAAGTCATATTTAATGAGTTTACAAATGAAGAAATGCAAAATACAAGAACTGAAGTGTTAGCTTAAAGTTGGTTTTTTAAGCTGTGACCTTAGCCCTGTGTGGTCTCCTGCTACCTTACCTGCAGATATATGGTCTTGAAGTATCATCAACAGGTGAGAGACTAGGAAAAGAAAGAGAGTGCATCCCACAGAGGGTAGTAAGACTTGAGGGTAACTGAAGCAAGACCCTGGTGAAAGTGAGACACGAGTGGCAAGACTCTGATGATGGTAGTGGAGAGACTGTGGCATTGCTGTAGAAAACTGTGGCAAGTTGTAACCAGAGGATCCCTGAGATAAAGCCCACTGTTATAGGCTTTTGCTGTTCTTGTCAGATGATGGAAGAAAAAGCTGACTGCTAATATGAAACCAGAGCCTGGACTAATTGAGGAATTGTGCCTTGGAAGTGCTGGGCTAAAACCAAATTTGCACTGAGTGATAATTTTTGCCTCCCCCACTCTCCAACTTATTTCCCTAATAAACCCCATTCCTAGTGCCACAACTATGAGTGAAGCCTGTGAGTCAACAATGAATATCAGAGGACCTCTTGCTGCTGGTGTGGCTCTAGAGGCACCAAGGGGCTGGGCTACAGGCTCTTACCTGCTTTCTGTTCTGGGGCAATAAGAGATGGTGCTATTTTCACTCCCTCTGGCCCTTTCAGTGAGACACAGCCCTGTGCCCCCATGTCCCATTTCCTGCTCTTTTCGTAAGAACAGTATGAAAACAGAACAGACATACTTTCCAAAGGATCAAATGGGAATTTTAGAAAGGAAACATGTAAATTTTATATTGTAAAATGCAATAAATGTATTGGAAACTCTATTTGCCTTACTTTATTTATGAGCTAGAATATCAGACAACGTAAAGAGGTGGATAAGTGAGAAAGAAGTAAAGAAATAGAAACATTTGAATCAGAAGAATCAACATGTATCTCAGAAGGACAGTTTAGAAAAAAATAACTGAACAAGTTCAAAGACACAATGAGTGAGATATTTTCAATTCTGAAGTAAATTATGAATCCTCCATCAAATAACTGTACCAAAAGCAAGGAAGGATAATTAAGAACAAATGCTCACCTAGACACATCATAATGAAATGAGAGGAGTTCAAAGCCAAAATGACAAATCTTCAGAGCTGTTATAAGGCAAGTGGAAAAAAAATAACAAGACTAAGGGAGAAATAAATTACAAAATAAATAAGACAAATAGAGAACATCTTCTCTTCAAGTGACCACAGAAAGAACTCAGAAATTCCAAAAATGAGAAATAAACAAAAACATTCTTTAATCACAATAAAAAATAATGTGAAAAATCTTCTTTAAATGTTACTGTCTGGAAATTTTTGAAGAATTTTCTAAACAACTGCTGAGTCAAAGAGAAATGACACACTGATACCACTAAATAATGTAGTCTGTACTGCTAAGCAAAAAGCCCCAAGTCTCAGGTGGTTCAAGCCCACCACTGGCTCTGAGAGAGAATCAGTGCAGCTTTGGAAACCTGAGTCAAAATCAACGCCTTGGCAGTAAGTGAATGGTAATAAGGAATATGTTACCATTAGTAGCTATCGTGATATAATTAAATCAGAATCTTGTAAAAAATCTCTGGCAGCCTAATGGAAGAAACTACACAACAATCCCAAAGGCACATGGATGAGTCAAATCCACCAGCTATTCCACAGGAGCAGGATGGCTGGTCTCCTCGCTTGTGCTTTTACTGCCTCACACAGTGGAGGGTCAGCTATGAAATGTTTCCAAGTCAATGGAACAAAATGATAACAGCAGTATACTTTCATTAACAAATATAAAGAATGAAAATTAATTCATTAACATAATAAGTTAGAAAAAGAAAATGAACTCAAGGCCAGAATAGGTGGAGGAATAAATTAATAATGCTAAACTTATAATTAATATAATAATTGCAGAAAGAAAATGGTTCTAGTTGTTGCTATGTGCCATAAAGTTACCTTTAACTGATAGGGACCTTGTGATCAGAACATTGTCATCTTCACCAGCTCTGGCATGCTTGAGCCCATTATTACAGCCACTTTGTCAGTACATCTTGTTGAGAGTCCTCCTCTTTCTCTGAACCTCCACCTTTCCCTACATGGAAAACTTTCCAGTTCCAAAAACTTGCCCCTCCTGATAGCATGCCCAAAGTATGTGAGAAGAAGCTTCACCATTCTTGCCTCTAAGGAGCACCTTGGTAACATTTCCTCCAAAACATACCTGGTTGTTCTTCTGCCTGGCTATGGGATACACAGAACTCTGCAACAGTATCACAATTCAAAGGTATCAATTCTTCTTCTGTCATACTTACTCACCGTCCAAATTTCAGATGCATAGACACAAACAGAGGTATGTACAGCTCATCCCAGTGTTATTCATGGTTATTCAGTAGCAAGAAAATGGAACAACCCAAAGTCCCATCAACAAATGAAAGGATAGAAAAACTGTGCTATATTCACATAATACTATGTGGCATTAAAGAACAATTAAGTATTCATAAAGTATGACACAACACTAGAGTCTAGGCAGCATTATACTGAGTAAAATAATCCAGTCACAAAAGGACAAATATTGCATAAAACTGTTAGACTGTGACACTCAACAAAAAGGAAATAGAAAGGAATTTCCTCAACATAATGATAAGCATATGCACAAAACCAAGAGCCAACATCATTCTCAATGGGGAAAGTATAAAGGTATTTCCCTTGTGATCAGATACCAGGCAAGAATGCCCACTATCATCACTTCTTTTCAGTATTATATTAGAAGTACTTGCTAAGGTAATAAGACAAGAAAAGGAAATAAGAGTCATTTAAATTATCAAAGATGTAGTAAAATTGTCAATATATGCAGATGATATGATGGTCTAAACAGAAAACCCCAAAGAGTCAACAAAACTCCCGTTAGACATAGCTGACCAATTTAGTAGAGGCACAGGATACAAAATCAACATACAAAAAATCAGTAGAATTTCTCTAAAGCAACAGAGAAAGCATGGAAAAGGAAACTAAGAACACAATATGACTTACAGTAGTCAACCACAAGATGAAATGCTTGGGAATAAACCTAACTATAGACACAAAAGTAGAACACTACAAGCCACTACTCTAAGAAACAACACGAGATCTGACTATACGGGAAATTAGTCCCTGTTCATGGATAAGAAGACCAACATTATGAAAATGACAATCCTACCAGAAACAATCTACATAATCTACATGTTCAACACAAACTCAAGACAGATACCAAACTAACTTTTCAAAGAAATAGAAAAAGCAAGTTGCAGTTTTATTTGGAAAGAAAAAAGACTCCAAATAAACAAAGTTCTTCTGAAAAACAAAAATGAAGTGGGAGATATGATGCTCCCTGAACTCAAAGCCTTCTACACAGCCATGTTATTATTATTGTTGTTGTTAGGTGCCATTTGAGTCAAGTAAGACTCAGAGCGGCCCTGTGAACAAAAGACCTGAGCCCTGTTCTATCCTGTATCATCCTCACACTTCCTCACACACAAGAGCCCATTGCAGCAGTGACAATCCAAATATTTGAGGGTTTTTCTCTCCTTGGCCAAACCTCCAACTTTCCCAGCATCATGTCTTTCTCCAAGGAAGAGTCACTCCCCCCAATATGTCCAAAGTATTTGAGGCAAATCCTCATCATTCTTGCCTCCAAAGAGCACTCCCTCTGCACCCTCTCCATGATATAGCTGTTCTCTTGGCCATCCATGGGATGTTCAGTGCTATTCTCCAACATCATAACTCAAAGGTGTCTGTTCTTTTTCTGTCATCTTTATTCATCGTCCAGCTTTCAGATGCATAGCAAGTAATCAGAAAGACAATGGCCTTAATTAGATGCACCTTAATCCTCAAACTGACGTCATTATTCCTCAATAATATGAAGAGATCCCTAACTGCAGATTTCCCCAATGCAATGTGTCTCCTTATTTCCTGACTGCTGGTACCAAGGGTGTTATTTGTAGATCCAAACAAGACAAAGCTGTTGACAGTTTCAACTCCTCTCTATCCATCATGACACTGCCTTTGAATCCAGTGGTAAGAATCTTTGTTTTCCTGACATTGAGATGTAATCCATACTGAAGGTTGTTTTCCTTTATCTTCTGCAACAAGTACTTCAAGTCCGCCTCACTTTCAGCAAGCAAGGTTGTGTCATCCCCATAACGCAGGTTATTAATGAGTCTCCCTACAATCCTAACGCCACACTCCTCCTCATAGAGTCCAACTTCTCAGATAATTTGCTCAGCATGAAGATTGAATAGGTATGGAGATAGTACAACCCTAATGCACTCCCTTCTCAATTTTAAATCAGTCAGTGTTCCCCTGCTCTGTTCATACAACAGCCTTAGTCCAGGTATAGGTTCCTCATGAGCACAATTAAGTGCTCTGGAATTTCCATTCTTAATGTTCGCCACATCTTGTTATGGTCCACATAGTCAAATGCCTTTGTATAATCAGTAAATTACAAATACACATTATTCTGGTATTCTTTACTTATGTCAGAATCTATCTGACATCAGCAATGATATCCCTGGTGCCATGGTCTCTTGAAATCCTGCTTGAACTTTTGGCAGTTCCCTGTCTATGTACTATTCTAGCCATTTTTTAATGTTCTTCAGCAGTATTTTTCTTGCATGCAATATTAATGACACACAGCCATAATAACCAAAAAAAGCATGGTATTTGTAAAATATCATAGACATTGACAGACACATAGACAAATGGAATAGAATAAAAAATTCAGAAATCAACTTATCTACTTACAGTCAATTGGTACTTGACATGGAAACAAAACCTATCAAATGGGAAAAACAACAACCTCCTTAAACAAATGATGCTGGCAAAATTGGACATCTATGTGAAGAAAACGTCACATCTCACACCATACATAAAATTCACATCTCACACCATATGTAAAAATCAACTCAAGGTGGATCAGAAACCTAGTGTTATAACCCAAAACTATAAGGATCATAAGAGACAAAATAGGACCAAACTTAGAAGCTTTAAATAGATTTGTAAATATAGACAGAAATAGCAGGAGAGGATGACATTGATAAATGAGTTTCTAAAAATCAGGTCCCTGTATGCCTCGAGACCTTTTTTTCCAAAAGGGTGAAAAGAAAGCCTATAGACTTAGAAAAAAACATTTAGCAATGACATCTCAAACAAGGGTCTTATAGTTCAAAGTTTACAGAATGCTACAGGACCAACAGAAGAAAAAAAAACCTGATAACTCAATAATAAAAGGGGCAAAAGAAATGAAGAAAAAAAAAAAACACAACAAAAACTCTTTCAAAGGAAGACATCTAGATGACCAAGACACAGAAAAATGTTCAAAATCACTGGTGATCAGAAAGATGAAAATAAAAATAACACTGAGATACAATTTCACCCCATTAGCAGTAGCAAAGTTTAACAAGACAGCAAGCAATAAATGTTGGAGAGGATACAGAGAGATTGGAACTGATAGTGGGGTTGTAAAATGGTACCACTCTGGGAGGCAGTTGGCTTTGCCTGAAAAGTTTGGACATAGTAATACCATATGACCCAGCTGTTCCACTGGTAGGAATATACCCCAAGAAAATCAGAACTGAGAAATAAATGGAGATATGTGCATCTATGTTCATAGCAGCATTAATCACAGTAGCAAGAAAATAGAAACATCCAAAATACCCATCAGCAAATTAGTTAAGAAATTGTGGTACATTTACACAATGGAACACTAGGCAGCACTAAGGAACAATGATTTCATAAAATATCACATGGGAGATTCTAGAGAGCATTATGCTGAATGGTACCTGTCTTGTAAGGACAAATACTGTATAAGACCATTATTGTAAAAATAGAAGGATAACTAAGCAAAATGTGTATAAATGTTCAAAAGGGAAAAGGAGACAAGGATAGAAAAAGGGGAAGAAAATCCCTAAGATAGCTGAGCTTAGTCAGTGGATGGGGTAGCGGTGAAGGAATAGAGAAACTAAACATGGACTTGAAGAGGAGGGGTGAAAATCGGCATGTTGTTAGATGCCATCAAAACGAATATAACCCATAGCAATGCTATGAACAACAGATCTGAACCCTGTCCTATCCTGTGCCATCTCCACACTTTCTGACACTAGAGCCCATTGCATCAGTCACTGTGTCAATCTATCTGATTGAGGAGCTTCCTCTCCTTCACCAGCCTTCTGCCTTTCTAAGCATCAGGTCTCTCTCCAAAGAATAGTCTCTCCTAGCAACATGTCCAAAGTATGTGATGCAAAGCTTCATCATCTTTGCCTCCGAAGAGTACTCTGGCTGTACCTTTCCTTTTTTTAAGATTTTTTTTATTGTATTAATTTTAATGAACGTTTACAGAGATTTTGGATTTACATTCATTCATTGTTGCATTTTTCTCCCTGACTACCCCTCCCCACAATTCGCTCTTCTCTTTGAAAAGTAAAAGAAAAATTATTTCACTGGTTTACAATCCCCCACACACACTGCCCCGAGTACACTCCACTACGCAACCTTCATCCTGGACTCTTGTCATAACCATAATACTCGATCATATATAGCTTTTAAACAGTTCTCTCCCTCATCTGTTTCAATGCTGTATACATAATTTATCCAATTTTTCTCAGTCTCACCCCAACCCTGATGTCAGTCTCGTTCTACAACAGTGGCACTATGTAGTATTTGTCCTTTTGCGACTGAGATATTTCACTCAGCATAATGTCCTCCAGGGTCACCCATTTTGAATAATATTGCATGAGTTCCTTGTTTTTCGATGCAGCAAAGTATTTCATTGTGTGACTATACCATAGCTTCTCTATCCATTAGTTTGTTGATGGGCACTTAGGTTGTTGCCAGCTCTTTACTATTGTGAACAAAGCTGCAATAAAAATAGGTGTGCATATTATCTGCCTGGATGGCAGTTATGGTTTCTTTAGTGTATATTCCCAGTAATGGAATTGCTGGATCAAATGGTATTTCTATACGCAACTTTTTGAGAGAGTGTCATACAGCCTTCCCTAGTGGTTGCACTATTTTACACTCCCACCAACAGTGAATAAGGGTCCCAGTGTCTCCACAGCCTCACCAGCATTTGTTGTTTGCTGCTCTGTTAAATTTTATTATTCTTACGGGGGTGAGATGATATCTCATAGTTGTTTTGATTTGCATTTCTCTTAGAGCTAGGGATTATGAACATTTTTTCATGTATTTGATGGCCATGGCTACTTTTTCCAAGACATACTTGTTTGCTCTCTTGTTCATTTGTCCATGTGTTGTTCAACACTATTCTCTAACATCACAGCTCAAAGGCATCAATTCTTCTGTCATCCTTATTCAATGTCCAGCACTCATTCAGATGCAGAGCAAGTGGTCAGAAAGACCATGGTCTGAATCAGACATACCTTAGTCCTCAGATTGACACCATGCCAGGAAATCTGGAGGACAGCTCTCTGGCCAATGGTTTGGAAGAGCTTTCTATTTATTTCCATTCTCCAACAGAATGTGGAAAGTACCAAACAATATCATTAATATCACATGCAAGAAAAATACTACTGAAGATTATTCAAAACCGGCTAGAGCACTGCATAGATTGTGAAATTCCAGAAGTTCAAGCAGCATTTAGAAGGGGACATGGCACCAAGGATATCTTTGCTGATGTTAGATGGATTCTGTCTGAAAGTAAAGAATACGGGAAGAATGGCTATTTATGTTTTATTAACTATGCAAAGGCATTTGACTGTGTGCATAGTAACGAGCTATGGTTAACATTGAGAAGAATGAGAATCCCACCGCACTTAATACTGCTCATGCAAAACGTATACCTACAACCAAAGGTTATTGTATGAACAGAGGAAGGGAACACTACATGGTTTAAAGTTACAGGAGTGCATCAGGTTTGTATTCTCTTCCTATATTCAATCTTAATGCTGAGCAAACTATTCAAGAAGCTGGACTCTATGAAGAAGAATGTGGGGTGGGGTTTGTTGTTATTGTTGTTGTTATGTGCCGTCTAGTTGCCTGTGACTCACAGAGACCCAATTTACAACAGCTCTGAATCCTGCTCTATCCTGAGCCAGTTTCATTGTCTCTCTGACATACTTAACCTCATTCCCCTAATCCATCCAGAGTCTTCCTCTCTTGATCTGTCCCCCCACCTTTCCAAGCATGATGTCCTTCTCCAAGAACTGATTCCTCCTGACAACATAGGTAAAATATGACAGATGAAACTTCAAATCTTTGCCTCCAAGAAAGACTAATAACCTGAGTTATTCAGATGACATAACCTTGCTTAGTGAAAGTGAGGAGGACTTGAAGTTCTTGTTGGAGAAGATCAAAGAATACAGCCTTCAATATGGGCTACATGTCAACACCAAGAAGATAATAGGCATGTTGTTGTGGTTATGTTCTGTTGAGTCAGCTGTGACCCATAGCAACCCTATGTACAGCAGGTCTGAACTCTGCTCTGCCTGGAGCTAGTTTCACTATTTCTGACACACCAACCCCCATTGACCAGCCACCATATCAATATGTCTTATCCAGGGTCTTCCTCTCCTGTGCTGTCCCTCCACCCTTCCAAGCATGATGTCCTTCTCCAAGGACCAGTCCCTCCTGGCCATGTGCCCAAAGTATGTGAGACAGAGCCTCAAAATCCTAGCCTCCAAGGAGGAATTTGGTTTCACCCTCTCCAATACAGACCTATTTGTTTTCTGGGCTGTCCATGGTATATTCAAGGCTCTTCTCCAGCACCACAATTCAAAGGCATCAATTCTTCTTCTGTCATCCTTCGTTATGCTCTGAAACATAACAAATAATTGTGAAGACCATGGCCTGAATTAGGTGCACCTTAGTCTCTAAACTGGCATTGTCACTTTTCAGTACTCTGGAGAGTTCTCTGACAGAAGATTTTCCCAATGCAATTTGTTTTTGATATCCTGATTGCTGGTGTTAAGAGTGTCGATTGTAGAGTTGAGCAAGTTATAATTGTTAACAATCTCAATCTCTTCTCCATCTATCAAGGTGCTGCTGATTGATAGGCATGTTGTTGTTGTTGACTGCCTTCGAGTCAAACATGACTCATAGCAACCCTATGAACAAAAGGCCTGAAGCCCCTCTTCAACTAGATATGCCAATTAATAGGCATAGATCAATAGTAATTAATTATATAAAATACAGTGTATATTACAGGTTACATCCAACACAATATGCATGATTCCCATACATGTTTTACTAAAGGGAAAGAGGTGGGAGCGGAGGGGTGGGAATGGATAGGGAGAAAAACCACAGGGTTGCACAGCTTGGTGTGTGGAGAGAGAGGATGAAGGAAATGGGAAGGATCCAGGTGAAAAGACAAGGTAATGATGGACAAGGTCCGATGGTGATTGATTTTATAAAACATAATGCATGGAAATGATTGTATGAATGAAGTATAGTATGAAATACAATGCATACAAACTGTAAGAAAATCAATGTAAAATAAATTTTAAAAAACACAATTTACATGAAAAACGCTATGTAAATGAAAGACTACATAAAACACAACGTACATGCATGAAACACAATGTATATAAATGATTGTATGCTAAGAAAAAACATAAAAAAATAATATAAAAATCAAAGAAAAGATGTCACTTTGAGGACTTTGAGGCCTTAGGTGTGCCTAACCCAAGCCATAGTTAGATAATATTTTCAGTTATACCATAAACATGCAAAAGCAGAAGAGTGAATAAGCTATGCCAAAGAAAAGTTGATGTCTCTGAATTACAGTGCTGGCCAATAATATTAAATACACAAGGTCAATATCCAAAAATCAGTAGGATTCCTCTACCATCATAAAGAGAACTCAGCAAAGGAAACCAAGAAGGCAATGCCATTTAAAATAGCCAGCCACAAACTGAGATACTTGGAAATGAACCTAACTTGAGATACAAAAGACCTATATGAAGGAAACTACAGAATATTTTTGTGAGACACAATAAAAGACCTAAATAAATGGGGAAATGTGCCTGTTCGTGGATAGAAAGACTCAATATTGTGAAAATGACAATTCCACCAAAAGCAATCCACATGTTCAACACAACCCCAATACAGATATCCAATTCATTTTTCAAGGAGATGGAAAGGGAAGTTGTCAAGTTTATTTGGTGAGGAAAGAGACTCTGAATATACAAAACACTTCTGAAGAACAAAAATGAAGTGGGAGGCATAATAGTCCCCGACCTCAAAACCTACTTAGTAGTAACCAAAAAAGCATGGTACTAGTACAATGACAGGCACATAGACCACTGGAACAGAATTGAGAACCCAGAAATGGACCTATCTATCTATGGTCAACTGATATTCAACAAGGAAATAAAACCCATCAAATGCAGAAATAACTTCTTCAACAAGTGCTACTGGTAAAACTGGACTGTTAACTTCAGAAAGCTGAAATAGGATCCGTATCTCACATCACACACAAAAATCAACTCAAGGTGGATCAGAGACCTGGGAATAAAGCCCAAAACCATAAAATTCGTTAGAGAAAAACTGGGATCAAGCTTAGAAGCCCTAGTCTACAGTAAAAAGAGACTTCCAAATATAGTCAGAAATGTATAATCTGAAGAGGATAAAATTGATGAATGAGAACTTCTAAAGATTAAATCTCTGTGCTCATCAAAAAGTTTTTCCAACAAGGTGAAAAGAAAACCTACTGTCTGGAAACAAACATTTGGCAATACCATCTCAAACAAGGGTCTCATAACTAAAGTTTACTGAATCCTGCAAGGCCTCCAGAAGATAAAGACTGATAATCCAGTCACAAAATGGGCAAAAGACATGGGAAGACTTCACAGAGGAGGACATTCAGATGACTAAATACACGTATTCTAGAGGAAGAAACAAATCTACGTTGGAAGAATCACAGCCAGAACAGTCCTTAGAACATACTTACCAGGAGGGGGCAATCGCAAGAGAAGGACATCATACTTAGTAAAAAATGGGACAGTGGAAAAAGGAAGATTGTCCACAAGATAGATTGACACCGTGACTGTTACAATGGGCTGAGCACTGATTGTGAGGATGGACCACCATAGGCAGGATTCCGTGCTGTTGTACCCTGGGTCACTATGAGACCAACTTGAAGGTATCTTACAACAAAGAATAAGAAAATGTTTTGTGTACTGCTGTGGAATGACTGCCAAGATACTTCGTTAACTAAGAACAGCCAGCAGGGGACACGAAGTTGTGAATTACCAAGGACACATGTAAAAATGTCGGGACAGAGTGAAGTATTTACATTCAATTTACGTGCATGTGCAAAAGATTTTTCAAGACCCACACAAATTGGTAACATTGACTTCCTTTCTAGGGTGGGAGCAAATAAAGAAAGGAGAGGGAGGGGCACCTTTGATCGGGTAATATTTTTTTACCTTGAATAAACCTTCAAAACCTATGCAAGGTTCTGAACCTTTCATATCATTTGCCTTTTGAACTTTATTACGTATCACTTACTCAAAAAACTAATAAAATATCTATGAGAAGGAACAACAGAATAATCTCTCTCTCTCTCTCTCTCTCTCTCTCTCTCTCTCTGTGTGTGTGTGTGTGTGTGTGTGTGTGTGTGTGAGAGAGAGAGTGCGTGTGCTGTGTCTTTCTCTGTCTGGCTCTCTCTTTTTCTTAGGGTCTCTGGGTAGCTAGCTCAAGGAGATTAAAATGTCTACTAACCAGAATGTTTTGGTTTGAATTGCAGGAGGAACACCAGGCACCCTGCTTCTGTAATGATTGCAGCCATGAAAACCCTATCGAAGCCAGTTCCACTTTGGAACACACGGGGTCACCATGAATCCGAATCGACTGGACAATAACAGGTTTCCTTCGGTACTTTTGTTTGTTTTGTTTTCTCCCCCTCCTGCCTGCCTTCTGCTGGACTGAGTAATGAACACATGTGATTGTCTTGGTCTCCTCGCTAAGTCTCTGGAGGTTACTGGGCTTGCTCAGGCCTGTCCGGTGAGAAGGGCAATTCGAGAGCTGGAAGCCCAGGGAGGAGGAATCTTGTCATTCATCACAGAGCACTGGTCCCTCAGCGAGGCAGCAGTCCCCAGGGCTGAGGACAAGCCTTTCTGGACCCCACTGAGGAGGCCCACCACTGTGCTCTTCAGACCCACCTAACACTAGTCAGAAAGACCTTGCAGGTTCCTGAGTGGACTTCACCAAAGTTCACTCACGGATCACTCACCTCACTTGGGGAGAGTTAAGAGGTCTCAGGAGGAGTGTCAGAGACCTGGGAAGAAGGAAACTGACCTTTACGGCAGTAAATTACGACCTGTAAGCCTGGCCTTGGGATCCTTGTCTGGTCTATTAAACAAGCCTGGATGCTGAATTCTGTGTGTTAATTTCCCTCGGGGAACATTCCTGACCTAGCTGGTCCAGTGGTTTACTTCTTCATCAGGTCTTTTCTCACCAGGTGGCTGGAGGATGTTCACTGGAAATACAGATTGCCACGGCTGCAGGTCACCTGGGCCTGGACAGGGGAAGACTTCATTAACAACAGCTTGCCCTTTGCTTATTCAATTCCATCTCTCTTTCAGTGCACAAACACTGCCCAGCTATCACCATCCTGGCCCAATCTCAGAGTACCTGGCTCTTTCCCCAAGCTCCAAGTTTTCTTCAGCCTTCCAGGGCCCTCTACACAGTTCAACAAGTGTCATAGACTGTGTTGTATCAGTCACCACCACCCAGCTGCACTGTGATGGTTTTTGCATGTTGCTGTAGTACTGGAAGCTATGCCACCGGTATTTCAAATACCATCAGGATCACGCCTGGTGGACAGGTTTCAGCAAGCTTCTAGACTAAAACATACCAGGAGGAAAATCTAGGCAATCAGCTTCAGAAAATGAACCAACAGATACTCAACAGAACAAGTCAGATGTCATCCAATGCAGTGCAGGAAGATGAGCCTCATGGGTTAGAAGGCACTCAGAATGTCCAGCGGCCACACCAATGGACTCAAGCATAACTGATAGTGAAGATGGTATAGGACCATGCAATGCTGTGTTCTATAGTACATGGCCTCCCCAGGATTCAGACTGCTTGACAGCAACTAACTAATTGGCCACTAATTGTTTTCTGCAGCTAATTTCATTGGCAGCAAGGCTACGGTCCCGGATCTGCATTATAAATCCTTATGTTCTCAGAGCCTCCAGCAACAGCAGAACATAGTTAAGGTTTTCAATAAAATGCTTCCTTGTTTCTTGTCAGAAACCAAGTGTAGTCATTTTCCAGGACCTCTGTAATGAAGTAGCACAAACTAGGTGGCTTGAAGCAACAGAAACATATTCTCTCACAGTTCTAAAGGCTAGGAGTCCCTGTCAAGGTGTCAACAGGGCTGTGACCTCTCTGGAAACTCCAGAAGAGAATTTATTCCGTGTGTTTCTCTTCACTTCTGGCATCGCCAGCAGTCCTTTGCGTTCCTTGGCTTGTAGATGCATCTCTGCCTCCATTTTCACTTGGCAGTACCCTTATATTTCTGTGCCCGTAGCTCTTCTGCTCTTCCTATGAGGCCACTTGCCATATTGAATTAGGGTCCAGACTTAGCATGACTTCATCCTCACTTGACTAATTACATCTGCAAAGGCACTACTTCCAAACAAGGTCACATTTACAAGTACTGAGGTTAGGATTTTAATGACTCTTTTTGAGGGATACAATTCACCCCATAACCCCAAGCTGGAGGTGAGGTCACCTTTCTGTCAGGTAAGACTCAAGGTGGATTCCTGTCAGTGCCCTCTTAACGGCTGAGAAGAGCACTCACTAAAAACATGTGTGGAAGCTCTCTGTAAATCACACCCAGCTCTTTCCAGTCCTTCCCGCATCAGCCCCTGACTCACACCTTCATCTCTCACTCACTTCTATCTGATCAAAGGAGATGATTGTGCTCCAACCTGGACAGTCCCAGGCCCAGACCAGGCCCTACTGCACTTTTGTCTCCTAGTCCCCCAGCTTGGAATGTCTTTCCTGGGAATCCAGGCTCACTCCTCCCTTTCCAACTCATTCATTTCAAAGAGCATCTTCTCAATGAAACTCTTTGTCATAACTCCATTCAAAGTCTCACCAAACTTCCACCATAAGCTCCTATCCATTCTATTTCTTTGCTTTGTTTTTTTCCATGACACTTGAGAACATAAGCTCCGCAAAATCATGGGTTTGGGGGTTGGGGGGTGCTCATACAGCAGTGCCTGGCACATAGTAGGTGCTCATTAAGTATTACTGAATATGTCAATGAAAGCATTGATTAAATGTGGCTCCTAGAGCTAATTAAATGTAAAAAGCATAGAGTATATATTGTTAATGTAGGTTGATTAGAAATACTTCCACATATTTGTTAAAAAACTGTGTGATAGACATCATTTCATTTAATTTTAGTCTCACAAAAGACCATATTTGTGACCAAAAGGTGATGAAGTCCTTAATCCTGGTATCTGTAAATTCTAATTTGTTTGGCAATAGAGGCTTTGAATGTGTTTTCTGTTAACAGAAGATCATATTGAAGTAGAGTGGGATTTAATCCAATTTGAAAATAGTGTCTTTATAAAAGAGAAGAGACATACAGAGGAACTTAGGCCCTGCACTTCAGGCTTCCAGAAGCTGAAAGAGAAGAGAAAGGCTCTTCTCCCAGAGCCATCAGAGAAAACACTGCACTGCTGACACTCGGACTTCTATCTCCAGAACTGCGTGACAGTTTCTGTTCTTAAAAGCCTTTAGTTTCTGCTACCTGATTATAGTAAAGCCTGGGGAAAGTATAGAAGCAGGAATTATTATCCCGATCATGTGATCCATTTTTGCTGGAAACTAAGACCCAGAGAAGCTAGGAGCTTCTTCTGGAACCTTCTCCTGGTCACTGGCAGGACTGCAACATCAGGTTTCTCCTTTCCAGATTTAGCCTTTTCCCGCTGTACCTCTCCAGGGTTTTGGTGCTACTGACGGCCTCATATTCCCCTCTGTTCCACAGATTTTTTTTTTTGTTTTCCCGAAGCTCCATGTATTTCTTCAGAAAAAGAAATCAACGCTGTAGTTTCCCTTATTCTTCTTTTGTCTCTTTCCATACCACTTGCTGCTCATCTCCCTTGCCTTCCAAACCCAGAGGTAATCATTGTCATTCTCTCCTGGCAGAAGGGCTGTTGGGCAAGGTTACAGTCTAAATTTTGGACCGTGTTCACGAGGTCCTTTCTCATTGCTAGGAGCTTGCTAGAAGCAGAAAGAAGCCTACAACCCCTGAAATAATGAGGATTTGCTGTAGTCATTCACGTGGCTTAAGGAGAAGCGGAATCTCCCAACACAGCCCTGCTTGGTGGAAAAGGCAGAAGTCTGCCCAGCATCCCCCTCTCACTCCGGGTGCTGGAACACAGGCTTTTTCTAAAAAAAAAAAAAAGCCCCTGCTCTGCTTGACTAAGCCTTCTCTTTCTTTTGGCTCAGCTCGCCTCCTCCCTCTTACTCCCACACCGAACAACGTGTCCCTCCGCTGTGACCCTGAGCTTTTTCTGGGCGTCCCTGCATCGCTGCACCGACTTCCTTCCATTGTGCGGTTGCTGGTCTGTTACAGCTTCATTCTCTACGCCAGCACTCACCTTTACCAACGCTTAACCCTCTGCTCTTTAGGACCTAAGGATGACTTCTGAAAGGACTCTAGAAAGGTGCCCCATTCATTCATTTGGCCAACACGCGTTCAGTCAGTTGTAAGGCCCCTGGAGGAATCTGGTACAATTCTAGACAGTGCTCGAAGCCTGCTAGGGAGAGGCGGGGGCTGGGTATGATGGTTTGTAACACATATACAATAAAATCACAAAGAAAAGATAAAAATGCCACCGTGTGTTGCCAGCTCCTTGTAATAAAAGCGTGCTTCTTGGTCTTCATTTGCGAGGACAACAGGGTAACTATTCGCTCTGTGATTGAGGAAAAATGGCCGAGAAAGCAGGGCGGTTTTGAGTGACAGTCTTCAAGGAGTGGGTCTCGCGCTCAGGGACTTGGCGCTGCGCCAGGGGCCGCTGCAGCCTCGGAGGGGCCGGCGCAGCGCATGGAATTTTCCACCACCGAGCAGGGCTTGCAGGCTCGCGCCTCATTGGCCGAGCGGGGCGTCTGCCCAGGCGTGGGTGCGCAGATGAGATTAGCCAGGGAGCCCCGTCTGGGGGTTTTGCAGGGTTCTGATGAATCAGGTCAGCGGGGGCAGGGAGGAGAATTGGAGGAGGGTGGGAGCCTGCCTGAGGAACACACATCTGTTTGCTAGCCCGGCTCAGCTAAAGCTTTTGGATGTCTCCTTTTACTCTCCCTGCACAGAAAATGCTCCAAGAAGCAGGCTGTAGGTAGATCTTCGAGTTTACCTCTTCATCTTCAAATTCCCCTGGAGAGCGTTGACAAATAAGACTCCCATTGCTGCATCCTGTCCCCTTTGCCCATCTCCTAATGCACCCTCTCCCTTACTCATTAAATCAGAACTTGATCTTAAATCAGCCCAATTCCCTCTCTTCCTGTTCCTAGCATTTAATCCGCTAAACGTGTATTGCTACCAACCCATGCTCTTTAGGAAGGGAGGGGGTAAAATGTGCAACAATTAATGAATGCAAATATAACTTCTCTGTAAATGTTCGCTAAAATAAAAACAAAATTTTATTTAAAAAGACAGTGGTAGTCACAGACCCCAGTCAAATCAGAATTTCAGAAGCAAATTACTTCCCCCCTACCGCCCCACCCCGCTCTCAAAAAAAATGTAGACAATTCGAAATAAAGGAGAGTGAATTTCTGTTGGAAAATTAGTATGAAATTTTCACGTTGACATTTAAATTTGCAAACAGGAGGCACCAAGCAGTTAAAGAACAACTCCGTGCCCAGATAAATTGTAGATTTGATGGAATTTAGGGCCTCTGGGCAGAGGAGCCCTGGTGCTGCGATGTTTAAGCACTTGGATGTCAGCAGTTGAAACCCACCAGCTATGACAAGGGAGGAAGGTGTGGCAATTTGCTTTGAAACAGATGAGGAAGAGAACAGTTTAAAAACAATATATGATAGATAGGGTTTTATGGTTATCACAGGAATCCAGAATTAAGGTTGCGTAGTGAAGTGCATTCAGGGCAGGGGATTGTATATGTGCTGCCGAAGCGAGCACAAGGGGCAGGGGATTGTAGACTCATGAAGGAGTTTATCTTTTGCTTTTCGAAGAGAGGAGAGAACTGAGGGGGTGGGGGGAGGGAGGGGTGTAGAGAAAAAGTGCAACAGTGAATGAATGGAAATCCAAAATCTCTGTAAATGTTCATTAAAATTAATAAAATAAAATTTTAAAAAATATTTACAACTTTAAAATCCTAAGGCAGGCCTATTCTGCACTATAAGGGTCACTAGGAATCAGAATTTACTCAAGGACAATGAATTTGACCATGATACAATGTTAACTATAACTAAAGGTTGTGTGCTCAAACCATATCATATCTAAAGGTAAAGCAGTCTCCTTCCACTAAGTTAGAGCCCCAAGGGAGTGTAGTTGTCTCAGTTGTGCATGGATATCTGTAAGTTAGAACTGATTGGATGGCAATGGTTTTAATAGAATTTGTGAGGGAGCTACTGATGTTATTTTATAGCTAAAAATACTCCCCTTGGTTTTTTTTTACATTTTTTATTATTTTTGTGTGTGTACCATCAAATCGGATCTGACAGTTACAGGAGGAGATTGTCCCTCCTTTTCCCACAGAGCATCTGGTGGGTTTGAACCACATACCTCTGGGATTGCAATGCAGCTTCTTGCCGCTAGGCCACCAGAGCTCCCTTCCCTTGTTTTGTTTTACCCTGAAATGGCTGAGATTAATTAAGAAGCACCTTTCCAAGAATTGTTATGAACTCAGTCAGAACTATTTGTTAGCTTATCTTCAACAGTCTCATGTGGCATCCATCTTGGTCTTTCCTTCCTCCTCTGCCTTTGTAATGAGCTTCTGCATTCTTCATGGATAATATTCTTGATATCCTTCCACAGCTCATTTGGTCTTTGCTGATTGGAGTTCAAGGCCTCAAACCTGTTTCTGAGATGGTTTTGAAATTTGAGTAGGATATAGACACAAGATCAAATTTTGGTTCCTTTGCATTTGATTTCCTTTTCTTCAACTTCAGCTTGGACTTGCATATGAGTAGTAGGTGGTCTGTCCCACAATCAGCACCTGGCCTAGTTTTCACAGCTGATATTGAGCTCCTCCAGCGATTCTTTCCACAGATGTAATCTATTTGATTCCTGTGCATACCATCAGGTGAAATCCATGTGTATAGCCTGTGTTTGTGTTTCTTATAAAAGGTATCTGCAATTAATAAATCATTGAATGTGCAGAATTCTATCATTTTACCTCCAGCCTCATTTCTGTCACCAAGTCCATGTTTTCTGACTACTGATCCTTCTTCCCTCCAGCTGTCAGGGACCTCTCTGGAGTACTAAAGAGCAACAACGTCAGTCTGGAGATTAAGGTGCACCTAATCCATGTCATTATCTTCACAATTGCTTTGTATGCATCAGAGAGCTAGACAATGACTAGGGATGATAGAAAGAGACTTGATACCTTTGAGCTTAGGTGCTGGAGAAGAGTGTTGACTATACCATGACTGCTAGGAGAACAAACAGCTTCATCCTAGAGAAGATGAAATCAGGCTGCTCCTTGGAGGCAAAATTTCTGAAGCATCTTCTGACATACTTTGGACATGTTACAAGGAGGGACTGGTCCTTGGAAAGGAACATCATTCTTGGGAGGGTGGAGAAACAGCACGGGAGAGGAAAACCCTTGATAAAATTGATTGATTCAGTAACTGGGGTAGTGGGGGTAAGTGTATCAGAAACTTAAGGTTGGCACAGGATAGAGCAGGGTTTAGGGCTCTTGTACACAGGGTCGCTATGAGTCTCAAGGGACTTGATGGCACATAACAACAACAGCATCTTCAATAGATAAACATCGAAGTTCTAGACAGCTACATTTCTTAGATTAACTGAGGTGTGAATTCCTGGTGCTAGTCATGTAATCTAGAACAACTCATAATTTCTTTGAACCTTAGATTTTTTTTTTTGTTTTAAAACAGCGCTGACAAATTCTTCAAAAAAGTTAAATGGAATTGTCATTCTTACTGATTTTTGTGCTTGTGCAGTTAGAACTGACCCATAGCTGACCATCCAGCAGATTTTCAAAGGCAGTAAATTGCACGGGAGGAGACTGCCCATCTTTCTTCTATGGGGCAGCTGGTAGATTAGAACTTCACACCTTTGTATTGGCAGCACAATTCCTTACCACTAAGCCTCCAACACTCCTTGTTTTTGTTGTTGTTGTTAGGTGATATCAAGTACATTTCATAGCAACCCTATGAACAACAGATTTGAGTGCTGTCCTCTACTGTGCCATCCTTACCACCTCTGATACACGCACGAGTGCATTGCTGCTGTCACCATGCCAATCCATCTCATTGAGGATCTTCCTCCCTGTCACTCACCCTCCACCTTTCCAAGCGTGATATCCTGTTCCAAGGAATAGGCTCTCCTAGCAACATGTCCAAAGTAAGACAGATGAAGCTTTGCCATCTTTGCCTCCAAAGAGCACTCTGGCTGCCTTCAAATCAGCTCCAACACACAGCGACCCAATTAACGACGGAGCAAAAGAAAACCCTGCGCAGTCCTGTGCTGTCTGCTTAGTCTCTGCTGTGTTATGCTCACTGCTACAGCCACTGTGTCAATCCAGTTCTTGAGGGGCTTCCTCTTCTTCACTCTACTTTCCCAAGCATGGTGTCTTTCACCGGGGACTGATCCCTCCTGACAACCTTCCCAAGATATGTGAGATGAAGTCTCACCATCCTTGCTTCCACTCATATGTATTTACCCAGAGGAATGCAAAACAGGTTATTAAAGAAAGACTTGCACAGTAATGTTCATAGCAGCATTATTCAAAATTGTAAAAAGGAGTAAATATAATCCAAATGTCCATCAATGTATGATTGGATAAACAGAATGTGGTATATAGATGGAAAAGGAATTACATATGGCCATAAAAAGAAATAAAGTACCAATACATACTTCTTCTTGTTGAATACCATCTGGTCAGAACTGATTTATAACTGACCCTCCAGCAGGTTTTCAGAGACAGTAAATAGCGTGGGAAGAGATTGCTCGTCTCTCACAGGAGTTGTTGTTGTTGTTGTTGTTGGGTGCCATCAAGTTGAGCACAACTCATAGCCACCCTATGAACCCTACGAACCTTGTCCTGTCCTGTGCCATCATCACACTTCCTAACATACAATTGCCCATTGCTACAGTCACCATATCAATCCACCTGGTTGAGGGTCTTCTTTTCCTTCCATGACCCTTGACCCTTTCAAGCATCATGTCCTTCTCCAAGGAATAGCCCCTCCTAGAAACAGGCCCAAAATACGTGAGGTGAAGCCTCATCATTCCTGCCTCCAAAGAGCAATCTGCACCCTCTCAAAATACAGCTGTTTGTTCTCTTGGCAGTCCATGGGATGTTCAGTGCTCTTCTCCAACACTGCAGCTCAAAGGCATCAATTCTTCTTCTGTCATCCTTATTCATTTTCCTGCTCTCGGATGCATAGCAAGTAATCAGAAAGACCTGAATCAGAAAGGCCTGAATCAGACGCACCTTTGTCTTCAAACTGATATCATTACTCAACTACTTGGAAAGGTCCTTAACTGCCATAGGAGTAGCTATATGGAATAACCTTGAGAACATTATGATAAGGGGGAAAAGACAGACACTAAAATATAGGTATCATCTGATATTTTATGAAGCATCCAGGATAGGAAAATCCGGTGACATAAAGCGACAACTGGGAGCCTGCTAAATGGTGAGAACCAGCTCACAGCTGACGCTCCAGTTTTTCACAAGAATAAATCACGTTGAAGGAGACATCCCGTATTTCTCCCAAGAAGCAGCAGGTGGATTCAAATCGAGAGCCTTTGGGGTTGGCAGCACAGCTCCTTACCAATAGGTCACCTCCTGAGCTCCCTTTTCTTTTAAGATGTTGAGAATAGGAAGAAAGGTCTGGCATTGAATAGTATACTGAATAGACACGATTTTCACAGAAGGTTTTCGGTGCACTCAAAGCCACTGAATTATACATATCAAAGTGGTTAATTTTATGTGACTTTCAAGTCAATAAAAACTAAAATATAGAGCTAAAAATGTAAATAAGACTATTAACACAAATCTACCACCTCTTTATCAGTTTAATTTTTTTAAACCAAAAAAAAAGTTTTTAACTGAAAATGTTTATGTGTAATAACTGAGTAATGATGCTTTAATGGCTAGATTATTCAACATAGTAGAAAAATAATATCTAATTCAAGAAATACTTAGGTAAGATAATGAATAATTTTTAAAAAATATTTTATTAGTTTTCAAATAATACTTACATTATGTTTTATATACATTGTGTTTTATACAATCTTTAATTTACAATTCTTTCATATAATACAATTTCTTTCATATAATCATTCATATACATTCTGTTTTACATTACTTTTTAATTAATTACAAACTTTATAAACATTGTGTTTCACACTATTCTTCATCCACATTGTGTTTCCTATAATCATTCTCATACATTAAGTTTTATAAAATTAATCATCAATGGATTGAGAATTTGTGGTGCATTCACACTCAGGAGCAATGATTTCAAAAAATACTTCATTTGAGAAATACTATGCAACTTGAGAGAGACTGGAGTGAACTAATGCAGTCTCACAAGGACAAATACCGCATAAGACTATTATTGTAAAAATAGAAGGATAACTAGTAACACATGTACAGGAACTCAAGGTGGGGGAGAGGGGGCAATGAAGGGGTAGGTAGGAGTGAAACCACAGGACTGCACAGTTTGATGGGGGGGGAAGCAAATGGGAAGGATGCAGGCAAAAAGGCAGGGTAATGATGGGCAAAGTCCAATGGTAATTGATTTTGTTTTCTGTTTCTTGTACTATGGCTGCCTGCATGATGCAATGACGCTGGAGGTTGTCCCACCAATATTTTCAATACCAACCAGCAGAGTCACTCATCATGGAAAGGTTTCAGTAAAGCTTCCAGATGAAGTCAGACTAGGAAGAAAGGTCTGGCATTGACTTCTAAAAATAGGCCAGCGAAAATCCTGCAGCTCACAGAGAATGATGCCCCATCCAGCACTGGAGGACGAGGCCTCAAGCTGGAGGACACTACACAATGGCCACGATAGCAGACTGAAGAGTGCTAATGAGCATAAAGTCCTCAGGAACAGGACACTAACAACAAAACCAATAATAAAACTATATAACCGCGGCTGGAGGTGATTGTGGACGTACAGATGTTTAAGTAAAATATGAAGCTGACCTTTTAACTTTCACCTTTTACCCTAGAGAATATGAGTGTCTTAAATTTTCAGCTAAAGTTTAGGAACCTGGAGGCTTACCCTGCTCAAGCCAGAGCAGCAACAGGAAGCATGTGCAGCTTTGAGAATCCTGTGGATCCGTGCAGAACACGAGGCTTCTACAGGGTCGAAACCCCAGCATAAGGGTATTACACAGAAGTCCCTCCTATAACAGAAACTCTTCTTTTCATGCAATCTGTCAGAACTGGAGCTGTGGCCTGCAACGCGGACTGCACAGGTTGAAATCTACCTGCCAGCTCTGTTAACCTTCCACACCAAGGCTTTTTCTAAGAGTTAAGTTTTTCATGTGATGAAAATGGGGCTTATAAATATAAAAGACCTAACTGTGGAGGCCTGCTGATGGGTGTGTCTTAAAAATCCATAGTGAGGGGTTGTGTCTGCTGCCTGGCCAGGAAGCTCTTGTACAGTGGCTCCACCCTAGAAGTTGGTTTCTCACATCTTGGGGGGACACGTAAGGAAAGTTGAAAATTTTTTCATGAACATTTGCTAAGAGGTACTGAAGTCATATGTCCATTTGCTCTACTGAACAACCTGGAGTTGCTGTGATGCTGAACACTGTGCTATAGTTGTGTCAAATACCGTAATTATTACCCATCATGGACAGTTTCTGGAGGAGCTTCCAGATTGGTTCAGGTTTGGAAGCAGGAGTGGCATCTACTTCCTAAACCACATGCCTATGGAAACTCTATGAATTTGGAGAAACGATAATAGTTATGGAAAGGCATGTCTTTTGTTCATATAGTCGCTATGAGTCATATTTGATTCAACGACAATCAACAACAACAACAAAAACATGCAAACAGAAAAACAGCAAGGATATTAATTTAAAGACTAAGGTGTGCTTGATCCACATTTTTTAATTGTTTCCTATGCATGTGAAAGTTGGACAATGAATAAGGAAGATCACAAAAGAAGCAATGCCTTTCAATTATACTATCGGTCAAGAGTAGAGAATGGACTGCTAAAAGACCAAATATATCTGTCTTGGAGGAACTACTACCAGAGTGCTTTTAGAGGCAAGGATGGTGAAACGTCATCTCACATACTTTGGGCTTGTTATCAGGAGGGAAAAACACATCATGTTGGGAAAAGTAGAGGGTCAGTAAAGGAGAAAAAGACCTTCAACATGACTGGTCGATACAGTGACTAAAACAATGTGTTTGGTCATGGCTATCTGTTATACGTAGGGTTGCTAGATGGCTCCTAAAACAGCCATCAGTAAATGCTCAAGGATGCTATCAGCATTTAGCTGATTAGAACACATGCTAGACATACAGTGTGTGTTCAACAAATGTGAGCTGGCTCTTTGAAGGAAAATTTGGATGATGAGTTAAGAACAATAACTAGATTGTGTTCCACTGAGGGGATTTGAGACATGAGAAAGGTAAGGAGTCGCCTAAAACATGAAAGCAAAAAGGGGAGCACATTGAAGTTGTGTTAAGGAACTTGGAGCACTACAATACAGGGGGGCTTGAGGGTCGGGGGAATTCTGGGTCAGAGGACTAGGGTAAGAAGTGAGAAAAAAGGTAATTGTCCAAGGGGCAGTTCTGAAACCACAGCAATGGGGAGTTGTCAAATCCTGGGGTGGCTCAGAAGTGGGGTTGCTGTTTTGAGTTGCAATCCAGTCTGTTCTGTCTCAAGGTCACCCTGTGTGTTAAAAAGTAGAACAGCATCGTGAGATTTTCTTGGCTGTAATCTCAATGGAGGTAGAGTGCCAGGCCTTCGGAAGGACGACTACTGGGGAGATTTGAGCTACCAAATTTTAGTTAGATTCAAGCTCAGCTGTTTGTACCATGCAGAGACCTTAGAGGTAGAGAATGACTCAGAAATGAGGGGATCCCCACAGTTCTTTTGTTCCAACAGTGAAGAGGGGGCTGTGGAAACTGCCCCCTGGAACAGAGCAGTTGGAAAGTCCAGCCGTCAGAGCAGATTCTGCTGTGCCAAAGTGACACTGTTAATGAACTAAATGCAATAGAGACCCACCGAGCATCCCTGAACCTTTCTCGCTCTCACTGGAGTTGAAAGTCTCATCTCACATGGAGAACAGTGTGAATCTTTCTGCAAATCAGTCCTGAGAAGCAGAAATGAGGGCTGCACAGGATGTGTGCTGCAGCACTTACTGGGGATTTGTATAGTTCCCAGTTTTCTGTGGTGTCCCTGATTCGGGAATCTTTCTACTCCTGTCCTTGTAACTGGATTCTTGGGAGGCTGTTGCCTGTTTATGATGTGCCTGGCTGAGCCAGAGGGGTGCTGTGAAGGAAGCGTGGGCCTGTGGTGCACTAACATGGTGGTTAGCTTGGAAGCCCAGGTCCAGACAGCCTTGGGGTGGGAAGCCCAGGGAGGCCAGTGAACTGAAACTCCAGACAGAACAGGTCGTAGGGCCCCAGAAAGAAGGACAGGTTTGAACTTTTCCGGAACACACTGTAGTGGATTTCATGCCTATAATGCAGTCTCCTCACCTCAACCTACAAAGTTGCCCACAGCCTTTATCAAAGCTGACAGGAACTCACTTAAATGTACCAAGCAATTACGTTAAAATGTATTCAGCAATTAGTGCTATAACTGATTTCAGGTGCACCTTAATTCTTTTAGTATAATACATTATAAAAATCCAATTAAGCAAAAGGCAAACTATTAAACACCCCAATCCCACCATTAAGAGATTACTACTTTTAATTTTTTTAATCCTGGTGATTCTGCTTTAAATGACAGAATTTTTATCTTTCATGTGAGAGACCCAGTTAATTCATTTCATGCATAGCCACTACTCTGATGTCTGTGGAGGCTGTGCGTGACTCTCATGCTATGAACAGGGTGCAGCAGAGCTTCTTGACTAAGACTTCTTGACTGAGACTAGGAAGTAAGGCCTGGTGACCTACTTCCAAAAAAAATCTCAAATGAAAACTCTATGGATTATTATAATAGTCCAATCTGCAACTGCTAATAGGGTTGTCACAGGACCAAGCAGGGCCTCGCTGCCTTGTGCGTGGAGTAACTTGAGTCAGCCCACTCAACAGGATCTCACAACAATCCATACCCACACACATACAATGGGACATCTGAGGCTGTGATCTTGGAACTGTCAAACATCACTTGGAGCCCGTGAAGTACATGCTGTACATGTGGTTAGTTACAAGAACCAGGTAAGATCATAGAAAACCAGATTGTGAGTTTTGGTCCCCAGCCTGGCCACAGCCATAGCTCAGCTTTAGAAAGATGTGTGTCCTCTCCTTCAAAAGAGCAAGACCACACAGGCACAGTGTTGGAGCACATTCAGGGCAGGCTTTGCATCCTGGGAGCAAAGGAGGCCAAATCCTGGGCAAACTGCATCTTTTCAAGGGCAAAGACCAGCTATGTCCTCAAGAACTTCTTCAGATGATGCAAACCAAGAAGCCAGAGAGAAGCTCAAGAATCGGGTGCCTGACCTGTGGGTCTCACCCCTACGAGCCCTTGGAGATAACTAGTAGAGAGGGAGGAGGAAAGTTTACCCTCTGCCAATGAGGGCCACCAGTCAGTGGACTTTGAATAATTACTACTCATGTGACTTGATTTTTTTCAAAAGGCTGGAGAAGCCTGGGGAAATTGGAGTTTATATCTATTTTAAATTTATAATTGAATTATACCGTAATTCAATTAGTAAGTTGTTTTCTTAAGATCTCGAGAGCATTTTTTTCCATGTGGAGAGGAAGAGTTGACTATAATAACAGTTTACAAACTGTGTTCTAGGCTTTAAGGAGTTCTAGGGTCATGGGAAATTTAGTAGTTCCATGCTAGACTTCGCACCTTCAATACTGGAGACCCAGGCTCCATTCACAGCCAATGCTCCTCATACAGTCACCACTCATACCAGTGGAGGCCTACCGGTTGCTATGATGCTGAACTAAGAAAGGTCTGGCTATCTACTTCCAAAAAGTCTGAAATGGATCACAAGGGGCTGGTGCACAATCAACCATGGAGTTGACAGGACTGGGCACGGTTTGTCCCAGCAGGGTTATTATGGTCAGCACGTTGTTGTTGACTACCATTGAGTCAGAACCAACTCTTAGCTGACCGGATCTCAGAGGCAGTAAATCACATAGGAGGAGATTGCTCACTCTTTTCCTACGAAGCAGCTGGTGAATTCGAACTGTGTACCTTTGGTATTGGAACACATTTTCTTACCGAAGTCAAAGCCAACTCTGTGGTAGCTTTAAATGTCAGAATTCAGTGAAGGTGTCTTAGGTCCCCACAGAGGAGACAATAAGTTTACATATGAGGGGAAGGAGTCTTTTAATTCCTGTGCGCAGTTCCTCAGCAAAACTTGACTTACAACAATAAATCCATAAATTGAGAATTTTAAAAGGCTGATGATAATAATAGGACAGAGGGCCACTTCTACTAGAAATAATTTGAAACTACAGTTCTACCAGATATTTTTTTACACTGTACATTTCTTTTTACGGATAAATGGGGATTTATTATTCACGCTTCCAATTTTAGACCTTTGAGTAATGCATAAGTTAGAGATGCCATGAGTTTGACACTATTGGACAGCCAGTGTTGTGGATTAACTTTTTTTTATTAAATTTTATTAGTTTTAATGAACATTGACAGAGATTTTGGGTTTTCATTCATTCATTGTTGCACTGTTTTCTCCACCCTCATCCCCAGTTCGTTCTTCTTTCCCCCCC
>NW_006399801.1:11984350-11989227 GCF_000299155.1 Elephantulus edwardii
TCATAGTTGTTTTAATTTGCATCTCTCTTAGGGCTAGGGATTTTGAGCATTTCTTCATGTGCTTGTTAGCCATCTGAATGTCGTCTTCGGTGAAGTGGGATTAACTTTTCTTTTTAAATAAACTAACAATTGTGTTCAGTTGCAAATATCAAACTCCTGAAAAACAGTCATTTGAACAAGTTGGGATTCTAGCAATTCCATGTGATGAAATAGCAGAAGGAGACTAGTTGTGACACTGGTTCAGTGTTCATCTCCAACACCTCATGGCATAAGGGAAAGGCAGACATCAACATAAGTGGTGGTGGTTGTTGTTGTTGTTGTGTGGCTTCAAGTTGATTCTCATTCACAGCAACCCCATGGGACAAAGTAGAACTGCCCCACAGCATTCCCCAGGCTGCAGTCTTTATAGAGGTAGTATAGTAAGTTAGCAATAGGTCAATGATTCAAACCCACTAGCAGCTCTGCAAAAAAAGACACCTGGTAGTCTCCTCGCGTAAAGATTCCAGCCTTGCAACTTTATAAGGAAGGCCACTCTCCTCTGTCCTATTTGGGTTACTATTAGTTGGAATCAGCTTGAGATCTACGCACTGGGTTTGTTTTATTTTGTTAATCTTTATAGGAGGTGTTCCCCAGAGGCGATGGTTGGTTCAAACTACCTACCTTTGGCTTAGCAGTAAAATGCCTACCCCTCTATACCTGGTAGCTGAGTCGCTTCCCCTTGAAAAGAGTTTTTCTAGAGATATTTCCTAATGATCTCTGCCTCTGTTTCAATGGTCACCCCATCTTGCTAAGAGTCCAGAAAAATATTTTTTGCTTGGCACATCCCTCCCTTCCCTACAAAACTGGCCTCTGTTAGTGAAAACAAAGAGAAGAAGGTTAGAAAAACAACTAAACCATTGTCATGAACATTCTTGTGCTGTGGCTTTATCCTGGTGGCCACATTATGACCTAAATTTTTCTTTAAGTTATAGAAATTAAATTCTTCTTTTTAAAACATGGTGGGTTGGTTCTGGACTTTTAAAACAAGGTACCTTCTAGAAACCTTGTACTAATTTACATTCCCACCAGCAGAATCTCGTTTTGAAAGTATCTGCTTACTAACAGTATGAATGTAACCTCTTTTTATCTCTGATCTTTGCTAATTTAATAAATAGTGGTGATTTTCATGCTAGGCTTTCTGAATTGTTTTAAAAATATTAAAGAGAGGTAAATCTCAGAGATATTGCAGGATTAGTTTCATAATAGGTCAAGTTTATGAGTGCTTTCCCCAGTGCATCTAAGCTGTGCCTACACTGCCTGGTCTACACAAGGCACTCTGGTGGTGTAGTCTACGGGGAGGTGTGCTACTAACCCCAAGGCAACACCTCTTTGGTGGTTCAAACCCACCAGCGGCCCCCAAGGAAGAAAAATAAACAAGTTCCTCCTATGCAATGTTCAGCCTCCAAAACCCCTCTGAAAGGTCAGTTCCAACTCAACAGCACTGAGAGTTGAGTATTCAGTGTGCAAAGGCACTATGAAGTCTTCGAGATGGTGTGAGAATTACCAAAATGTGACACCAAAACACAAAGTGAGCACATGGAGTTGGGAAAAATGACACCAATAGACGGACTCAATTCAGGGTTGCCACAGATCTTTCATTTCTTAAAACAACCAAAACCAAACAAGGCACTTTTTGTGAAGTGGCATTGAATGAGGCCTGGCTGTAGTCTTGTTTTCAGTCACGTCAGTGAGTCCCAAGTGCCCCAGAACAGTACTTCCTAGAGTTCAGAATGCCTAGCACTAATTTCTGGATCTTAAATGCAGAGTCTGATACACTAGGTCAGGTCTCAGGGAGAACATACATTTCAAACAAGCTCCCAGGTGATGTAAAAGCTTCTGGCCCACAAATGACACTATTTAAGTAGTGAGTTTTGGGTGAGTCACTAGATGTGAAATTGCATCGGAAGAAAATGCCCTCTTCCTAAATGCCAGCCTTCACCGAGGAGAGTCAGGCTGGCATGAACTCCCAGTGCGGATTTGGTCTCCAAGGCAAAGCTCCAGCCATATGCTGCTGCAGAGGGAGTCATTTAGTTCTGCCTAATGTGAGATGAGACTTCATAGTGAGCTCCCTGTGAAAACCAAGGACTGATTTAAACAGAAGACGACAGGGGAGACAAGCCAAACAGCTTGAAAGCCATGGTCCAAACATGCTGTGAGACAGAGAGCAAGAAACTCAAGGAGCTCAGAGCAGAATCAATCAGGGCTAACTGTAAAACCTGGGAAAGGCTGGGGGTAATGGCAGCATCATTTATTGAAATACTAACTGGGTTTGCCCTCTCTCCATCTCCTATCCACCAGTTTCAAGCTGGTGTCCAGGCCATGAAGCTTTGGTGGTTTCAATGAGAGAGATCTTTTCTTTCATGTAAAAGACCTCAATTCACTTCTAGCTACTGTATCTCATATACAACCACTGCCCATTTGTCAGTGGAGGCTTTCCAGTTGCTAAGATGTTGGATATAACTTAGTAGAATTTCAAGACTAAGACTAGGAGGAAAGGCTTGGTGATCTACTTCTAAACATCCCCCCCTCCCCAATGATAACTCAGTGGATCACAGACCTGGCGGAGAGAGCAGGACCAGAGAGCTTAGTTCTGTTTTGATGAAGTTGCCATGAGTTGAAGCAGTGAACAATAACAGCCAAACTTCACAAATATTTACCTTAGGGATTTGGACCAGCTGAAAAGATCCTTCAAGCTTTTGTACAAGTTAAATCACTGGGTGAAATTATCTGAAATACAGAGGAGCAGCACACAGAAGTGGCAACACAGCAAGTTGAGGAGAAAAGCTTGAGCGGGTGTTGTAATGAGTAGTCGTGGGACAGGGCCTGGGGGTAGGCAGTGAGTCCTCAGAGGATCTGTGTGTGCTTGTGTGCTGCCAGGGCTCACATCCTCACAAATACGGCAAAACTGCAGGAGTGGAAGGACCGAGAGACAGATAAGGAGGGCATGGGGGGGGGGGGATGGAGGATTATCTCTGGTGTCCTTTTGTTGAAGCTTTCTTTGTCTGACATGAAGATTCTTTTCTAAAAAAATATATCTTGAATGGAAGTTTCAAATCTCATTGGTTTTCTTCAGATAATCATCCATACACAATAATTACCATTTATTAATGCAATTAACCTCTCAAAGTGACATGAAGAGTCTTAATGTCCTTAGTTGCCCCGTCAGTAGGTTCTGATTCATGGTGACCCTGTGTGTTCCAGGGAACAAAACGTTTTGCAATCTTTGTCATCTTCATGATTGTTAGATGTCTGAGCCATTTGTCGTGGCTACTGTCCCAGTCCATCTCACTGGAGGTTCCCCTCATTTTTCACTGACCCCTTCCTTTACCAAACATGATATCCTTTTCTAATGATCAGTGTTTCCACAGATTTTCTTATGCTTGGTGTTTGTATTGTTTTTCTTGGTTCCTTTTACTTTTCTGCCATTAAAGTGCCTTTAAAAGCACTTATAACTATTTTTGTAGTAATGGCACTGAGCCATCATCTAAAAAAAGTGGCAGAGGAAAGGCATGGCATTTACACAGCCTAGAAAATCCCCAAGGGTTTACAAGGGTTGCGCACTGAAAGAGTTTTTCTCATCACTGGCACGAATCAAACCTACAAACACCAGACAAAAACAATAACAAATGAACAAAAATCCTCAACAAATAAACAAACGAACAAAACCCAACCATTGCTGATAAGTCAGTACCCATAAGGAAGGACAGAATAAAACTTCACAGAGTAGCACAGGGTTCCAAGGTTGCCTGCTCTAATATAAGTAGACTGCCACATCTTTCTCCCCTGGAGCAGTTAGTGAGTTTGAATCGTCAACATTTTGCTTCGTAGCTGAGAACTCTTAACTGCTGTAGCATCAGGCCACCTGGATAAGAATCAAACAAAAACTAAAAATCAAGCCCATTACAACTACGTAGATTCCAAGTCCCAGTGCCCGTGTAAGACAGTGGAGAACTGCATCAACATGGTCCGGCGGATATAAATTTTGATGGGTGAAGACTCTTTATCCTGCTCCCTCAGAGCAACGTTGCGTACAACACACCGATGTTTTGGTGAACAGCTAAGTGCTTTACCACTGCACCATCAGGGTCTCTTGACATGACTCATGTTTTTAATCACTAGAAAACCAGACAGAGATGAAAAAAATTCTATAGATCAGTAGCTGAGGCCCTGGAAACTTCAGCTCCAGTGGGGGCCAACTATGTGCGCCGCTAGATGGCTAGCTGTTGTTTTAGTCAGTTACCGATGTCATGCCCTCTTTCTCTGAGCCTCCACCTTTCCCAGCACAATGTCTTTTTCCAAGGGCTGAGCTCCTCATAACAAAGTATGTGAGACAAGTTTCACCATTCTTGCCTCTAAGGAGCACTCTGGTTGCCTTTTCTCCAAGACAAACATTTGTTCCTTTGGCAGTCCATGAGATATTCAGTACTCTGTGGAATACTTCTCCACAGAATATTGAATATCCCATTTTAGGCCTTTCCCCCTAATAACAAGGCCAGCAATACTGGAGAACCCTCCCAGCAACAAGAAAATCTCTTATGGCCCTTGGGCCACATCTACAAATGTCACAGCTCCAGTGGAAAGTAACTGAGAGTCCTCAAAAACATTGCCAAGAAATAGCTTTGGTTCTCCCCGTGCCATATGCCTTCATCCTTGCTAAGCAACAAGTGCATCTACTTAGGTGGTTGTTGTTATGTGCTATCGAGTCGCTTGAGACTCATAGCGGCCCTATGTACAACATCTCTAAACTCTGTGCTGTTCTGTGCCAATCTCATTGTCTCTGACACACTCGTGCCGATTGCCCCAGTCACAGAATCAATCCACCCCCTAGAGGGCCTTCC
>NW_006399801.1:11990987-11997857 GCF_000299155.1 Elephantulus edwardii
TTTGCACTCTTCTTTGATGATATCCTTGATATCCTCCCACAGCTCATCTGGTCTTTGCTCACTCGTGTTTATCTACTTAGGACTTAAAAAAAAAAAGCTAATATCCAGACTCTGTGCCCAGATAATGCAATGGCATTGATCTAAGGTGGACCTGTGAATCTGTATTTTTAAGATTTCAATTTTGTTCACAATATTTTGAAAACCACCTCTTTAAAATTAGGTAGACAGCTACCTGGACAACTGACTGGAAGAGATAGACAATTACTTTTATTCAAAAAAGTTTACATTATGATTCAAAAGCATGTAGAAATTATCAAACAGTAGTGATATTTTGTCAATAATAAAGCTGTAATATCACATACAAGTAAAATCTAGCTGTATATTATTTAAAAATAGCTGGAGTAGGACATCAGCTGAAAACGGCCAGAAATTCAAATTGGTTTAAGAAGAGGGCATGGCACAAGGGATATCATTACTGTTACTAGATGCAACTTGCCTTAAAGTAGAGAATACTAGAAAGATGTTTACTTGTGCTTTATTGATTATGCAAAGAAGACATTTGACTGTATAGATAATAACAAACCATGGCTAACATTGAGAAGAATGAGAATCTCAGAACACTTAAGGGTACTTATGAAAAACCTAACCATAGAAAAAGAAGCAGTCATCCAAACAGAACAAGGGAATGCTGAATGGTTTAAAATCATGAAAAGTGTGCTTCAGGGCTGTAGCCTTTCTCCATACCTATTCAATCTGTATGTTAAGCGAATTATTCAAGAAGCTGGACTCTGTGAAGAGGAATATAGCATCAGGATTACAGAAAAAGTCCTCAACAACTTGTATTATGCAGATAACACTATGTTTCTTGCAGAAAGTGAAGAAGATTTGAAACAATTACTGCAGAAGATAAAAGATTCTACAGCTTTCAAAATGGATTATAACTCAATATCAAGAAAACAAAGTCCTCATTACTGGGCCAATAAACAACATAGTAATAAATGGAGAAAAGGTTGAAATTGTAAACGGTTTCATTCTAGTTTTATCTAACAATCAACACTCATCATAGAAGCTGTCAAGAAATCAAAAGACCTATTGCATTGGAGAAATCTGTTGTCAAAGACCACTTTAAAGTGCTAAAGGCCAAGAATGTCCATTTAAAATCTCAGGTGGTCTCGGTGCAAGCCATGGTGTTTTCAAGTGTTTTGTGCACATGTGAAAGCTGAACAATGAACTCTGAAAAAAACAGTGAAGAAGAATTGATGCCATTAAATTGTAGTGTTGGAGAAAAGTGATGAATATCTCACAGACTGCCAAAAAACAAGCAAATCTGTCTTTGAGGGAGTACAGAGTGTCCCTTAGGGGCAAGAATAGTGAACCTGTCTCACACAGTTTGGGCATGTGGTTAGGATGGGTCACCTTGGAAAAGGATCCTTCTGGGAAGGGTAGAATGTCAGTGAAAGAGAGTGAGACTCTCCGTGAGACTTACTGATACAACGACTACCACCGTTGGCTTAAGCATATCACATGGTAAGGAAAGCACAGAAAAGGAAATCTTTCAGTTTAGTTCTTTATAGAGTTGCTATGAGTCATAGTTGACCCAGTGGCACCTAACACCACCACCTAAGGAAGGCTAATGGGAAAATTGATGTTCCAGTGATCACATGATTCCTTCCAAGAAGGACATCAAGGTTTAACTCTAGGTCAAAGCACCTCATGCCCATCTGTCTGTCAGTGGAGGCTTGGCTGTTACTGTGATGCTCAACAGCAGCAGACCTTCCAGATTAAAATGGACTAGGAAGAAAGGCCTGGCAATCTACTTCCCAAATTGAACCAGCGAAGATCCTGAGCCAATGAGGACCCAGTCTGCAAGTGACCATGGAGATGGCCAAGGACCAGGCAGCACTTTGCTCATCATGAATTGGGAGTCAACATGACAGCAGCTTACGACAACGAAATTAAGTCTAATGTACAATCAGGGTTGAGAGGACCTGTGCAGGCAGCAAATAGCCCAGAGGAGAGCCAAGTAGGAAGTCACCTAACATCCAGGCACATGCCATTGGGTGGCCTGACCAAATGCCATGAGGGCTGGCTGGCTGGCTGCTGAGGACAGCTCTGATGAAGTGGAATCTGACCGGCAGTGTCAGAACCCATCAAATAACCTGGCCTGCCGAGTACATAATTTGATACTGCTGACACTGAGGCTCCCTGGGGGAGCGGCCAGGGCCACTCAACACCAAACAGGAGCCTTGTTATCCCTTCAGCAGATAATTAAGCCTGCACTGCAGCATGACTTGATCTCTATCTCCACGCCCAATGCGATCAGGGTTTTTTTACTTCATTTCTTTCCTCAAAACAAACATGTCCGTAAACCCATTTTCCTCCTCAGCTCAGTCTATTTTTCAGCGATTTTGAGTCACTCTATGAACACAAACCTGTACATTGGTATCATGGAAATAAACATTTCTTGGAAAAGTGTAATTTCTTGTTCAATCTTCCTTGCAAAAGCTTACTCAACCAGCAGAAACAAAAGCAATGCTTTTTAAGTACAAAAAGGTACATATTCTCCATTAGAAAAAAGTGTTTTGCTTTAGGCAGAACTGGTGGGTCAGGGGCTCATTTATTTCAATGGAAAATGTTCTTTTGGTCTTTGCTGCTCTTAGCATTTAGTTCATAGTGGAAAATCACAAAACTGGGCCTTTCAGAACGATAGTGGTCTAGGACCAGGAATTTGGGAGAGACAGAGACATTTTCACTCAAAGGATGAGTACTATTTTCTCTCACCATGGCCAAACCAAACTCTATCCAGTTTTCCAACCCCACAAGGTTGGTTTGTTGCTGTTTTTTTCCCCTGCTGTGGTACAATGTGTTTCTTTTCTGTGGCTTTTCTGGTCCTTGGTTTACATTCTGCAAAACGATTGGTCAATTTGCTGTCAGCATAAGTGGCTTGCAAATGCACCCAATAGGATTGGTCAGCTTGTGACCTGTCTGAGGGATTCATCAAATCAGCACTGGTAGTCTATCTAGTGAGTGGCTAAGCAAAACATAGGTCAGTGGTTCAAATCCACCAGCCACTCTGTGGGAGAAAGATGAGACTGTTTCAATTAGGATTTATAGCCATGAAACAGGATGACGGGGTCTCCATAAGGCAGGATCAACTGAAGGCAGTGTGTAAGGGATTGATCAGTTTATGAAAGTCACTCCTTGACTTTGCCTATATTCACTGCCAATCTCATAAAGGATTTGAGGAACACTCTCTGGGGGCTTAGTGGTAAGGAGTTGAACTGTCAACTCGAAGGCATATCTATCAGCTACTCTGCAGAAGATGGAAACTCTCTTCCCATGTGAAGTACAGCCTTTGAAAACTCACATGAGCATGAGCTACGGGTCACTTCCAACTTGACGGTACACAACAGCGATAACACAGTGATTTGACAAGAGCCCATAGCCAAGCCCAAGCCACTGAATCTGGAGTCCCTGAACTGAAAACCTCCTGGACTCAAGCAAAAGAACTAGACTACAAGCCAAGGAACACTGGTGAAGTGATTAAAGCACTTGGCTGCTAATTAAAAGGTTGGCAGATTGAAGCCCCCAGCTGCTCCGTGGGAGAAAGAAGTAACAATCTGCTTCCATAAATATTTACAGTCTTGGAAACCATGTGAGACAGTTGTTCTGTGTTCTATAAAGTAACTATGGATCAGAACTGACTCAATGGCGGTGATTTTGTTGTTGTTGTTGTTTATAACCCAGATCAGGGCTATAACACTGAAGACCAGGAGAGGTAGCTACAGTGGGCATGTTGGTCTATGGCTTAGAGATGATGGGGAGTCAGCCCCCAGAGCAGAGCTCGTCACCTCTGCACAGGAGGCCTCCTCTGAGCTGAGAACCTCAGGAAAGGAAGCAGCACAGTCCGCCTGTGAAGGTAGCTTGCCAAGCAAGGCAGGTGGCATGCTTGTTGCTGAGAGCTGTAACCCTTACCTTTCAAAAAAGATAGTGTTCTAGGACCAGGAGTTTGGGAGAGACACAGAAGGTTTTCATTCAAAGGCTGAGTGCTTGTTTCTGTCACCTTGGCCAAACTGAATCCCATCCAGGTTTCCAATCCAAGGATCCTTTCCCTAGATTCACTGTCTCCAGATGGGAACTTGCTAGATTTCATGCATTAATAATAAGGCTCCCAGACCCAAAGAGATACTTGTGCACCAAGTATCAGAGAAGCTTTAGTCACAAGAGCCAAAACGTGGGAAAAAAACCCAAGGGTCCATCACCTGATGAATGGATAAACAGGATGTGGTCCATACACAAAACGGAAGCCAAAGAGAAAGCTCTGGTGGCCTAGAGGCAAGACAGTGTGCTGTAATCCCGAAAGTCAGGTGGTTCAAATCCACCAGCTGCAACACAGGAGAAAGATGGGCAATCTCCTCCCATGCGATTAACTGCCTCTGAAAACCCATCAGACAGTCAGCTATGGGTCGGTTCCAACTCGATGGTACACAACAACAAGAAATCAAGCCCTGGTACGTGCTTGTGATGGCGTGGGCATACAGTTAGGATACTGTTGTTGTGATTTACCGCAGAACCAGCTCTGACTTGCAGAGACCCTTTGTACAATAGAACAAGGTCCTGCACCACCCTGCACCAGCTTCCGAGGCTCTGCTGCACTCAGAGGCTTTATCTGTGTCTCTGAGCTGTCGCTGTGTTAATCCACCTCACTGAGGGTCTTCTTTTGTATTCTACTTTTCCAAGCCAAAATGTCCTCCTCCAGGGACTGGTTCCCTCTTAATAACATAGCCAAAGGAAAATTAAATCCTTGACAATGCCAATCTTTTCTCAGTTTACTGTGATTTTGTTCATTGGCCCTGCAGTTATGGTGAATGAAATAAGTCAGTCACAAAAAAACATCAAAAAACCCCAAACCAAAACCAAAAACCAACCCTCTAAATACTGTCTGATCTCATATGAAAGAAGAAAAATATATAGAATGTAAGAAAATATATTGAAAACAATTATCTATTGATAGTTACCAGGGATGGGATGGGAGAAGATAAACAGTTTCTTCGTGGGTGATTTATAGCTTCAGAAACCCAATGGAGGGTCAGCTGTGAGCCAGTTCTGACTCCATGGCAACGGGTGAGTGAGTTCATGGCTGAGTAAAGATAAGAAAGAAGGGAAACAGGTTTTTCTCAGAATGAATCAAATGTATGTTCCTGGTGGGGGGATAATTTGGGAAAAGATTTCAAGAATGGGTTCATAACTTAAAGGCTCTAATTAGTGTCGTTGAAACATACATAAGGTTTTAGACTGCTATATGTTTTGTTGTGCAGACTTTCACCATAATTTTTTATATAGCATAAAATTTTATTCATATTATAATATAGGTGGACCTTGAAAACTAAATGAGCCATATACAGAAGAACAAATACTGGATGATTCCACTTAGCTGAAAATGTTGCGAGTAAGCAAATTCAGAGAGACAGAAAGCAGACCAGCTGGTGACCAGGTGCTGGGGAAAGGACAGAATCAGGGACTTAGAGTCCAGTGGGCACAGAGTGTCTGAAAAGTTTTGGAACTGGATAGCAGTGATAGTTGTACAACATTGTGAATGTAGTTAATGTCACTGAATCGTGCACAAAGAGACAGTTTAAATGACATTTGTTTTCTAATATGCCTATTTAACCACTATAAAATACAATTAAAATAAAAGCAAAGTAAAACAAAAAAAATGCAAACCCGACTGAACCAACCAAACAAATAAAAAGCAAAGTTCCCTTCTTGCTAGCACCCAGTTCTGCCTACTGGACCATCTGAGCAGAAACAGTTCCAACCCTTCCTTCCTCTCCATCCTCTCAGGTCCTGGAGAGCAAGAGGGATGTGCAGGGTGGTGGCTGCATGCTTCAAGTGTAACAGACCCAACTAAAGGCAAATTCACTTGCTAAAGATTTTTTAACAAGAAATGTTTGGGATACAAGGTTGGGAGATAAGGTAGAGGGGGAAGGAGGGGGATAATAGGGGATAGAGATCTTGAGACTACGAAAGTCCGGAATATCACTTCTCTCTTACTGCTTGTAAACAGCAGTGGAAAGTCACAGCTGCCTCCTAAACTCTTGACAATTTGGTAAGAGTAGCAGGAGATCTGTAAACATCAATGACCCATTCACTTTGAATGAGCAACACTTATTTAAACACAGTCAGGACACATCTTCAGTGTTAGATGTCTCAACAATTATCCTGGACTGCCAGAGTGCACATTATAAAGACAAGAAGGAATAAGAGGAGAACACTTCATGTCCTCTCTTCCCTGAGGCAGTGATGGCTTTGTAAAGCAGAAAGGCTTGAGAGTAAACAGAGTAAACCTCCCTTTAGAACAAAGGGAGCATGTCAAGAGTTCAGGCACATTGAATGGCCTTGGATTTAACATCAGCTAACAGAGACAACTAGGTTTTTGCCTATGCTCGTACAAAAAAATTGTATGAGCTTTGTCCTGCTCAACACCAACTCTTCAGAGGTTAGTTTTACTCTCAAGAATCAAGTTCTGTTATCGACTGTCTCCAGAAGAGTACTTGCTGGATTTGATTCCTCCCTTCTGTAACATTTTCTGTAGCTGGAAATTGCAATATGGGATTTGAAACACAAATAGCAATAGTCCCTCTGTACATTCAGATACTCAACATTAGATTTTCCTGTGAGAAAGAGGAATTGCTACTGTGGGTTTCAAACATACCAGTACATAAATGTTGCCCACATGGTCGGATAGCATTTCATTCTGTTAGACATAAGCTCACCACAAGTCGGGGCCAACTCAATGGCACCTGACAACAATAATGGTGGGTCTGAAATGAAAGACTTTTTTTTTACTAATAATTTTTGAAGTTTTTT
>NW_006399801.1:11999977-12047832 GCF_000299155.1 Elephantulus edwardii
TTGAGAAAGCACCATACCGCTTTCCACAGGGGTTGCACCATTTTACACTCCCACCAACAGTGAATAAGGGTTCCAGTTTCTCCACAACCTCGCCAGCATTCGTTGCTTGCTGTTCTGTTAAATTTTGCTATTTTGACTGGGGTGAGATGATATCTCATAGTTGTTTTTAAAGGACTTCGTGAAGGTAATTTGGCATTGCCATCTGTGGATTAAAAGAGCCCTCCTGGAGATTTAAATTGATTAGTGGATCCAAAGGAGAAAGACAGGCTCCTCTTGTAAAGATTAACAGCCTTAGAAACTTGACAGAGGGCTTCTATGAGTGGAAACCAACTTGATAGTAATGGGTAGGCTTGGATTGAGATCTTAGTCATGTATATGTGTGTGTACACAAGCGTGTATGCATGTGCATAAGTGAACACACCAAGTATACATGTGATTGCATTGGGGTACATGTCCATATGCTCATATTCATTCTCCAGATCTTATTTTTTTTTGTCATCTGACAAACAGTGATGACAGTACCTGGCCCACCTACCTCACAAGACTGCTGGGTACATTTTTTTTAAGTGTAATCAGCTGCATCACACAGCTTTGGTACCCAGCAGACCAAGGGTACTAGCTGTGTGATCTTCAGGTTACTCGGCTAGCGCAGCCTCTATTGCCTCTCTGGTAAAATGAAAATAGGTGAAAAGACAGACTGCACATGTGAGTGTGTTTGTTCCCTGGGGCTGCCACAGCAAAGCGCCACGAAGAGGGTGGCAGCAATGTAGCTCTCAGTTCTGAAGAGGAGAAGTCTGACTTCAGGTGCACTCGGCGTGGTGATGCTCTCTCTGAAGGCACTAGGAAAGCATTCCTTGGCTCTTCCAGCTTCTGATGGTTTCTGGCAACCCTTGGCTCTCCTTGAGTATATTCATGACTTCAATCTCTGCCTCCATATTCACAGCCAGCCCTCCCTCTGTGTTTCTCCTCTCCTTTTTATAAGGCCACCAGTGGCCACAATTGGATTGGAACCTACCTTTCTCCATATACTTCATGTTAACTGACAATATCTTCAAAAAGCTTAGGACTTCGACATGTCCTTTGCGGGTGGGGAGGGTGGTGTTCCAATTCAGTCCTTGGTATATCATGCACTACAGACACTAGAAGCTTAGTTGTTTGGGATACAAAAGTATTTTTAAAAAGTTTAATTTGCCATTCACACTTAATGAATATTATTATTTTAGGCAGAATGGACTGTTAGATATAGAGCATGTGTTGTTATGTGCCCTTGAGTTACATATGACTCAGAGACCAGATGAACAGTAGATCTGAACCCTGTCCTATTCTGTGTCATCCTTTTCACCTTTTACATACTTGAGCCCATTGCTGCAGCTACTGTGTCAACCCAACTCATTAAAGATCTTCTTCTCTTTTGCTGACCTTCTGCCCTTCCAAGCATGATGTCTCTTTCTAAGGGATCCTCCTATTAAGATGCCCAAAGTACACGAAGTGAAGTTGTGCCTTCCTTGCCTTCAAGGAGCATTCTTGTTGCACCTTTTCCAAGATGTATCTGTTTTTTCTTTTGGCATTCCATGAAATAATCAGTACACTTCTCCAACATCACAACTCAAAGGCATTGATTTTTCTTCTGTAGTCCTTGTTCATAGAACATATTTTTATTGTTATGTGTTGTTGAGTCATCTGTGACTTATAGCAACTCAATGTATAGTTGCTCTGAACTTGGTCCTATCTTGAGTCAGTCTCACTGTCTCTGACATACCTACTCCAATCACCCCAGTTACTGTGTCAGTCTGTCTAATGTACAGTCTTCCTCTCCTGTTCTGTCCCTCCAACCATGATGTCCTTCTCCAAGGACTGGTCCCTCCTGGCAACATGCCTAAAGTATGAGACAGAGCTTCAGATTCCTTGCCTCCAAGGAGCAGCTTGGTTTCACCTCCTCCAGAACAGACCTGTTTGTCCTCATAGCAGTCCATGGAATATTCACTACTCTTCTCCAGCACCACGACTCAAAGGTATCAATCCTTCTTCTGTCATCCTTATTCATTGTGTAGCTCTCTGATGCATAGCAAGTAATTGCAAAGACCATGGCCTGGATCAGGCACACCTCATTGCTCTTTAGCATAAGAAGGGAAAAACAAAGAGAAAAATAATGTCAAGAAAGGAAAACAATGGGTCAGAGGGCAACAGACCACTTTGCTCTTAACTACTACTATTCTTCTAGTAGACTCAGGAGATGTGGGCCTTAGAAAAGGGTCAAAATTACTGGACTGGACTGCGCTTGTCTCCCCGAAGTCAAATTTTTCCTTTATTTTCCCCAGAAGAATTGTGGACCTATATTTATCTTGGATGTGATGGTGCTGTGGCTGTGGCCTTTGCAGTGTGGACATGTTTTACATTATATGCATGAGTGTTGGATGATAGTGAAACCTAATACATGTGAGGCCAAATACCATCAGCTACCAGAGAAGCAAAATATTTTCCTATCTAGAAACCAAATTGGAAAACGCCCTCACAGTTCGTTTTGGTTTTAAAGGCAGAGTAATGATGAATGGCCATTGGGCCAGATAAGAGCTGAGCCAACCTGACACCTCACTGCAGTATTGGTTGGGTCTTCTTCCAAAGACTTGTTAGAGCATGTGGTGGAGCTAACAGTGTCTTCTGGCAGCTAACATGGACCAAGAGAAGGCTTAGCGGTTAGACATCACCTAGACTGTACAGCAAGAATCGTGGTGGCCAGGCCAGATGAGATGTTGGGGGCCAACATAACTGCTTTCACAGAGTGTCAGATATTTGGGGTTTGGCAAACCCCAAGAAACTTGTTGCCAAGCCCCATTGCCCCCTGTTCCCCTGGTGTATTTCAAGGGAAATTAAAGCCACATGTTTCTGATTTGCTGACACTTAAAGCTCATCCAAAGGTGGTTTTGCAAGAATGGTTTGGACATTAAGAGTCTGGAGAAACTTTAATTGTTATTTTTTCACTTAGAAACACAGACCTGTACACTTACATAATAAACGCCATGTCTACAAAATTGGAGCCCAGTTTCACCCTGCCAAAACTTTTTGTCCTGAACCCACCAGAGATAGGTAATGGAAGCCAACTAGAGAAAGAGAAATAGTGACTTTAACACACAATCTGGAAAACCATATTGAGAATGGCACTTTAATTGCCTATTTTGATTGAACGGCACCTAATAAATGCTGAGGTTAAAGTACAAAAAAATCTGCACAAGTATGAGTGGGGTTGAGTTTATAGGTTCCATCATGTCTTGACTCTGTCCAAGGGGGTAAAACTTAAATTCAAGAGGGCAACCACAGTAGGTCCTGAGATCCTAGGGCCAAAGATACAGGGTCTGGAGTCCTTAGGAGCAGTCCATCATAAAAACTGTTTAGTAGAATGTTCTGGAATATCCTGTCATTTCTCTGGATGAAATACAGACCAGTCACAACTCAGATTCTACTTCAAGGAAATGGTAGCCCATTAAACACTTAGAAAGAACTGGCACTTCTGAATATGACATGAGACACAGCCAACCACACTAAAAGTAGGACTAGAGAGACCAGTGACCAAAAGATCCTGTCTTCTGAGCCAGAGGTCAGCATTTCCTGTTTCTCCCACGCCCCCTCAAGCACTACACATGGCCTGTCCTCCACATTCACCTCAGAGGTGCCCTGAGAAGCTGCTCCAAGCTCTTCTCACAAAAGCAATTGCTTCTCTCTCTGAACCAGTCTCATCTCTTTTCCCAGATCTAGAAATGCATCAGCTTAACTAGCAGCTTATATCTTTATCTCTGTCATGGGAGTCCCTCAGCCTTTAACTCAGGACCTGATATATCACTAAGTGAGCATTAAATGTTCCTGCATCAAGGAAGACTGAGGAAAAGAACGAGAAAGTAATCCAGCTCTACAGCAGAGACTGCTGAGAGAGAGGAAGACCCTCAGTCAAGTGGAGTGACAGTGACTGCAGCAATGGGCTTGAGTTTGTCAGACTGTAAGGATGGCATAGCTTAGGGCAGGGTTCAGATCTGTTGTTCACAGGGTCCCAATAAGACCTATTAGACTCAGTGGCACCTAAAAACAACTCCAGCAGTGCTTCTCTCCAGCTGTGGGAATTTTTCTGTCATGTTGAATACACCTGGCTTCCCAGGAGCCCAGAGCTTTCACACAGGCTTCCTTGCACCACCTCCTTTTTAAAATCCAGATAACTCACATTTATTAGTTCTCAGTTTAGTTGTCCCTTCCTCAAGAGAGTGGCCTTTCCAACTTGGTTTTGAGTATCCTCCCCAAGTGATGTGCCTCCCTCTCTCCACTGCACCAAATAAACAAACCTCAAACTTGTTGCTATCAAGTCAATTCTGGCTTACGGTGACCCCACACATTATAAGGGGAACTGCTCTAGAGAGAGCTTTTTAGGGGCTGGGGTGGGGATGGAGGTGGGACTGTAATTATTAGAGTAGTCGATCACTAGGCTTTTCTTCCTTAGCACCGCGGAGGAGACTGAAACTATGAACCTTTAGGCTCATTGTACACAACAGGGTGAAATACTGCTAGGTCCTGGCCCCTCTTCATCGCCGTTGGTATGTGTCAATCTGTCGTATAACTTCAGTGACAGCATCATGTCAGTGACACCACCTTGTCCACCAGATTGTGGGTTCCTCTGGTCAGGGCCCACATCTGTCTCCACTCCTTCTCAGAAGCTAACACTGAGGTGGCACTCAGCACTTGTTTCCTGGCCCACAGCTCTGCAAGCTGGCCTTGCCATCAAGGTGGCCCAGTTCTGTGAGCAGTATAAATAAAGCACAGTTAACATCTTCTCAGATACTTTGAAACCAGGGCCCATTCTTCCCATAAAGTAAACAAAAATAGGCCACTTAAACTTGATGACGAAATGCAGTGGACATCTAATTTATTGCCCAAACTGGGACACTCTGGAGAATGACAAGGAACAATATTATTTTTACAGGACAATAGGCATAAACTAAGAAAGTCTCAGGGGACAAATAAATACATATGGCTGTGTCGTGGTGCTAGACCCATCGCCCAGCCTTTCTCAGACAAAGGTGCACTTTACCTTCACTTCAAATCCCTCTTTGTTTGTGTTTCCCAGCCGAGAGCCAGTCTGTTTTATACACAGTCGCAGTGAAACCAAGGGATTAGCTGTATTCCGGCTATACTTAATTCACTATTTCCAGTTCCCAAATGCAAGCCCAATCTCAGCAATTAATTTGGCCAGATCTAATCAGGTCCTTTTTACACCTGTTCCCCTACTTAATTAGGTTCTAATCTCCCCTGGGGACTTAGAGGCATCTGAGACCATTACCTAAACCTAGGATTAAGGGGGACAAAAGCAAACACCGGCTACACAGGTAGCTCTCCTGAAATGGCTCCAGACCCTCATTCTAGTAACATCTCTTGACAACTGTGATCCCCCTCAGCACGGCTGGGAAAACTATTCCTTTTTTTATTATAGATTTTCTTTCATCTCCTCCCAAGGGAAGAAAATGTTCCCAAATGGAGCTTCTTTCTGAGGTAATTGTTGGACAGGAGTCAGCAGTTAAGGCTGCCCATCTAATTAACTGAATCTGTTATGATTTATAAGGATAATGAGGTGGAGAACAAAGACGTTGATTCCTCCCCCTTTCCCATATTTTGGCCTCTTTTCTTCCTTTTGGAAGATGACCCAACAGTAATGAGAAATGACTCCCTTATTGTTGGGGTGCAAATAAAGAGATAAATGACATCAGTAATTAAGTCTCAAGCTCTCTTTGGTATAATAGAGCCATTTGTCAGGCAATATTATTCAATTAATTAATTCCATTAAGGCTACCACACTTCCCCGAATCCAGCCATTCAACCGTCAGCTCCAATAATTTGTATGGTACAAAAATAGAATGGCTAATGAATGCATAGTGAATCCAAAAGACAGTATTTCAGCCACCACAGGAAAGTTCACTAGAAGCATTTGATTTGCAAACATGTGAAATGGTCACTGCCAGGTGCCACTTCTTCATATTATTGATTAAAAAAACACTCTAGAAATTCCATAGCTCAAACATTTAGAAGGCAAAGGAGTGGTCATGTTAGTCCAACTCATCTACGTACATCTGCTCACTGGCAATCTCTCTGATCAACTGCCCATCTGTAACCAGGGAGAGGCATGGAAGTCAAGGAACACAAAACACGGCGACCTGACAGGCATGGACTGGCAAATACAATGGTGGTGTTGGGGTGGGGTGTGCCCAGTACAGCAGTTTCTATCTTTGTTCTTTCCTCTTTTTGCCATTTGTCAAAAGAAAATCTTCATGCACACCCATGTTTTTGTGGCTTTGTTCACAATAGCAAAGAGTTGGAAACAACCTAAGTGCCCATCAACAAAGCAATGGATAGAGAAGCTGCAGTATATTCACACAATGAAATACTACACTGCATTGAAAAATAAGGAACTCATGAAATATATGAAATGGGTGACCCTGGAGGACATTATGCTTAGTGAAATATCTCAGTCACAAAAGGACAAATACTGCATAGTGCCACTGTTGTAATACAGGACTGACATAGGGGTGTTGGGGAGACTGAGAAGGATAGGATAAATTATGTGTACTGCATTGAAACAGACAAGAAAGAGGACTGTTTAAAAGGGATATATGATTAGGCATTACTGTCATGACAGGAGTACAGAACGAAGGCTGCACAGTGGGGTGGACCCGGGGGGGAGGGATTGTATGACAATGAAAGAATTTTTCTTTCACTTTTCAAAGAGAAGAGTGTACTAGGATGGGGAGGGGAAGGAGGAAAAGTGCAAAAATGAATGAATGAATGGATGGAAATATAAAGTCTCTATAAACTTTCATTAAAATAATAAAATACTGAAAAAATTTAAAAAAAATCTTCATGCTCTCTAAACTCATCCAGTTCGCTCTGCTCACAACTCAAGTTAATCAGTCTCCAGTGACTCTGCAGCTCAGAAACAAACCTGTTATTGTTAAGTGTTATCAGTTCTAATTAAGGGTAATTCTCTGTAGAACAGAACAAAACCCTGCTAGGTCCTGCACCATCCTCGCAATCATTGCTATGTCTTACACCTTTGTTACAATTCAACTTGCCAGGGATCTTCCTCTTTCATTGATTCACTTCTTTACCAAATATGATTCCTTTCTTCAGGTACTTGTCTCTCCTGACAACATGTCTACAACATGCGAAATGAAGTCTTAACATCAAAGAACACTCTAACATAAATGGAGCTGTGTACACCAATGTCCACAGCAGCATTATTCACCATCCAAGATCATGGAAACCGCCCAAATATCCAACCACAATTGAATGGAGTGAGAAATTGCGATACAGCCATATGATAGACTACTACGCAGCACACAGGTGCAATAATTTCAAAAATTACTACCTAACTTGGGAGGGACTGGAAAATATTATGCTAGTTGAACAAATTCAGTCCCATAAGGACAAATACTGTATATAAGACCATTATTGTAGAAATAACTCACTAGTAAAAAAGGTATGAAGATCCAAGAGGAGCAGAGGGGTCAGGATGGGGGGAGTAATCATAGAGTCACACAATTAGATGGGTAGAAGAAGGGGTGAGTAAAGGAACTGTCAAAGATCCAGTGTGAAAAACAGTGTATATGAACTTTGTAAGCAAACCAGTATAAAAGAAAAATTTATTCCTTTTTTTTAAAAAAAAAAAAAGAGCACTCTAGCTATACTTGTTCTAAGGCATATTTGTTAATTCTTCTATAGTCCATGATGCATTTAATATACTTCACCAATGTCGTTTTCAAAGGCATCAATTCTTCATTAGTCTATCTTTCACATGCATACAAGGAGATTGAAAATATTGCAGCCTGGGTCAAGCTCACTCAGTCCCCAAAGCAACATCTTTGTTGTTCACACTTAAAGAGCTCCTGTGCTGCAGATGTGCCTCATGCAATACAGCATTTGTTTTCATGACTACAGCTTCCACATGTGTTGACTGTGAATCCAAGTAACGACGTTTTTCACTTCAGTCTTTGCTTATTATACTGATGCTTACTGGTTCAGTAGTGGGGATGTTTGTTTTCTTCACGCTGAAATGTAAACCATATGGAAGACTGTAGTCTGTGATCTTCCCTAAGTGCTTCAAGGTCTCTTCACTTTCAGCAAGCAAGGTTGAAACCTCTGCATATCACAGATTGTTAATAAATCTTCCTCCAATCCAAATGCCGAGTTCGTCATGTAATCCAGTTTCATATCATTTTCTCAGCATACAGATTGAATAGGTACAGTGAAAAGATACAATCCTGACATCTGTCCTTCCTAATTTTAAGCCACACACTAACCCCTTGTTCTGTTCAAACCACTCTCTCCTGGTCTACGTGTGCAGGTTCCCTGTGAGCACACCTGAGGAGACGTGCTTCCTCAAAGTAGAGTCAACCTTGAGGCCTGATGGAGTAAAGTGTTTGGGAGTCGCATTGTTGATGTGGGATGACTGAAAACAAGAAATGAGTTAACCTCGAGCCTCTTTAATCCTCTTCCTCCTCCTCTTATTTACCTCTCTCAAAACTTGCTTCAGAATTTATCTTCCTCCTCGTGGGAAGTGTCCCTTCAGAAAAAGAAGACAGCTGTCCCGTGCTCCATTTTAGAGAGTCTGCCTAAAGAAATTAATGTCACAAACCTGCAAAGAGACAGGCCCGCAATACCTGCAGAATCTTGGCAAATCACCATTTACCTTTTTATTGACCTTTAAAGTAACCTTTCCTTCAGCCACCAATGCGGGGCATAAATGAAATACTATTTCTGTGCTTCACTTACGGTTTTGTTCTTCTTTTATTACCTACCAACACTGCAAGAGCACTGGAGCCTGTTCTTTTTCATTGTGACGCAGCTGTATTTCAGCCACATTCAGGAGGAAATGTGCTTGTGTCTGCCGGCGTGGGAACCCATCTACCACTCTGAGGAAAACAACTCACATTCCAAACAGCAGACTTCCAAAGTCCAGAACATAATCTGTGTGTGTAAGTTGGGTGGCTGCCTACACAATTCCAGCCCCTTTTTTACCTCCCAGCTAATGAAGGAATCTTTTGTTTCTTCAGCTTATTTGCTGGGTAGGCACATAAATCAATGTGAAGGGTCCCAAAGCAGATAGCCTCGGTGAGAAGTGAAGGGTCTGAATAGTGGTTCTCAAACTTGAACCAATATCTGAAGCACCTGAGAAAGACTCAAGAAAGTCTCTCTTTTGTCACCTTACTCATGGATTCCCTATCCCACTGCTGCTGAATGGATTCTGATTCATAATGACCCTCCATCAGTCTCTGAGGCTGTAAATTTTTATGGGAGAAAAATAGGAGCAGCTATTGAATTTGAACCGCTGATCTTTCGTTTAGAAGTCCAGTATGGTATGTGCTATACCACCAAGGATCCTTCCTGGAACCCCTGCATTAAAATTGTTAATGCACTTGATTGTTAACTGGAAGACTGCAGGTCCATCCACAGCTATCTCCACAGAAAAGCCAGTGATCTGTTGAAAAATAAGTCACGGAAACCCCTGTACTCTGACACACATATGGCTGCCGTGAATCACAATATTCTTGGATCAGTGGAAACTGGTTCTGGTAAGCTTCCTCCAAGTGGGAAAACAGAGCTTCTGAAAAAAATTTCTCTCAACCAGGAGCCACACTTTGAGAACTACTGAGTTTAGATAGTAAAGGTACAAAGGTACTGAGAAGTATTAAGATTTTCAGAATCCGAAGGATACAGTCACATTACCTAGCTGAGCACATCCTTCCATGAGGTGAATTATGACAGAAGCAAAGCCTTGTCTACCTGTTCCTACAGCCAAAGTCCACACCCTGGCAATCATTACCCAGCAAGTGTTTGAATAGTGGTGTTGGCAAAGAACATACAATATTCCACAGGCTACCAAAAGGGTCTATCTTAGAAGTGTATCCAGAATACTCCTTAGGAGTAAGAATGGTGAGACTTCCGCTGCTCACATACTTTGGGCATATTGTCAGGAGGGACTGGTCCCTAGAGAAAAACATTATGCTTAAAAACATAGAAGAACAGCAAGCGAGAGGAAGACTCTCAACAGGACAGATTGACACAGTGACTGCAACAGTGGGCCTGAGCACAGTAGAGATCATGAAGACAGCTCAGAATTGTTCCACATAAGGAATTTGAGATGGAACCGACTCAGTAGCACTTTGCAACAACAATGTCTAAGCTTCTATTTTGTACTTGAAAAAATTAACTGTCTGCCATTTGTAGTAAATTCTATCCAACCCTTTTGTTCCCTATAAATGAAAGTTGGAATATGATTGTCACTGTTTTCTGTAAGAGTATTTTGAGGGAGGATATTGTGATGAAATAAAAGCAGTCTACAGATGAAGCAGGAGGTCAGTGAAAGGAAGGCCCTCAGTGAGTTGACCTGACACAGTGACCGATACAGAGGCTGGCAGAGATCCTTTGGATGCCACAGAATAGAGTAAGTTCCCATCCGTTGTTCATAGGGTCACCATGTGTCATAATTGACTCAATGGAACCAGAAAACAAGAACCTAACAGAGATTTCCATAAGACAATTTATTGAATCATTAACAAGAATTTTAATATTTGTGTTGCTAAAATTTATGATCATTAACCAACAGTTCGTTCAGTATATGGATCAAATAACATACGACTCAGAATAAAGAGCACGTGAAGATACATGGAGGTTAGAATCACCAGGCAAAGGGTTCAGCTCACAGTAAAACTGATTGCTCCTCGGAGCTACACTCCCTGCCACTCACACTCACGTGACAGCCACCAAAGGTAACAAAATCCGATACTTAAATTCTGCCTAAATTTTTTTAACATTGAAAATTTTTTTAAATATGTCAAATCAATATAATAAGCTCTCAGATCAGCTATGAGTCAATTCCGACTCAATGGCACACAATAACAACAACATCAAAAGGTCTTTAAGGACTTTTTTTAGGGGGAGTGAGAGGAGGAGCTGGTTGTTTTCAAGAGGCGTCGTTTCTGCTCTCAACAACAAGAAATCCAGGAGAAATTCCATGACCCCCTGAGGGTTAGTGACCTGCTCATTCTTTGGTTCATTGCCCTTGTTCAATTCTCTCTTTATACAAGGGAATGCTATGCCTCTCCCATTCTCTCTGGCTATCACTCCTGCTTGCAGCAAATTAAGTGGAGTCTATGATTTCAGCAATGGTGACATACAATCCCAGTGTTAAAGGATGGAATTTTCCAGTGCAAGAAGCAGCAGAAAGCGAACAGGGAAAACGTTGCCAGGAGCAAAGACTCTTCAACATACTATCTCCAACCGTGCTACAAAGCAACCTGACATTTAGATGGAAAGGGAGAAAATCTGACAATCGCATGATTGTTCTCCTTCCACGAGCAACTCTGCTCTCTCTAACCTACTGAATGGCGGTGCCAGCAACACGGAGCCATGGCCTGCCACTTCCTACAGCAGCCTTAAAGCAGACAAAGGGGAAAGGGTCTGTCATTTTCCAGAACACCAAGATCTGACACCAGGCTTGCAGCCACCAGAACGCTTTCTCCTGGAACAAAGCTGGGACGAACAGCTCAGCTATTCACCTTGTCTTGTTTGTTCCCGGAGAACCACAACCAGCAGAAAGGACCAGCCCCTTGCTTTTTCTGTCCAATTGCTTGCCTATAACTCTAGGAAAACAACACAGCTCTGCCAAGAACCTCCAATCTCCTGATGTCACAATGATGAGCCTCTCTAGTATCTCCATCCAAGGGTCTACACACGAGAAAATCTGTGTGAGAGTTAAGTGTCCAAGTTATTTTTGACTCGTGCTGGTCCCTGTTTGCATTTAAGAAAGCATGGAAAGTCTATTTTTATTAAGGTTTCAAGGAGCCCTGGCAGCATGGTATGTTATGATGTGTTTTGTGTTCCACCAGCTGCTCCATGGGAGAAAGGTGGGCAAATCTCCTCTCATTATAATTTTCAGCCTTGGAAACTGAAGGGCATTATGAATCAGCCTTGGAAACCCAAGGACATTATGAGTCAGAATTGATTTGACAGCAGCAGGTCGGGTTTGATTTCTTAAACTTTAAGGAGTCTTGGTGGCAGGATGGTTAATGTTCAGCCACTCACCGAAAGGTCCTTGGCTGGGACCCACAGAGTCTCCTCAAAAGACAAGGCTATCAAGAGATATGCTCCTGCAAAGATTCATCTCCATGCAGCTCGTTGCTGTTGAATCAGAACCAATTCCTATTGACCCTCCTTGGCTTTCCAAGGCTGTAAATTGCCATCTTTCTCCCATAGCATGCTGGGGCTTCAAATCTCCAGAGAGGAGTGGTCTTTGGGTTAGCAGCACAACTCCCTAGGGACTACACCACCCAAAAATCCCTAAAAGGCAGTTCAGTGTTGTCCTATAAGGTTGCTATGAGTCAGAACAGACTCAATGGCACACAATAATATTCAGAGTTTGAGTAACATCAGAATGTAAAGCAGACCTCACTTAAACATCGCCTCCTAACATGGTTGTTTCAGATTCTGCTACACTAGACATACACATACCATTACAGTTTCATTCTACTTCCCTTAGACATAGGGTCTTATGCAAAACGTATCCTTGGACCAGGAAGCAATACTCAAAACAGAGCTGGGAAACACTGTATGATTTAAAATCAGTAAGGAAGTGCATCAGGGGTACATCCTGTTTCCACACCTTTTCAATCTGTGTGCAGAAAAGATCATTCAGGAAGCTGGGCTTATGAGGAGAAATGTGGCATCAGGATTGGAGAAAGACTCATCAACAACCTGTTATGCAGAGGACACAACCTTGCTTGCTGAAATTAAGGGGACCTGAAGCACTTCCTTCAAGGTTAAAGACTATAGTCTTCAGTATGAATTGAAGCTCAACATCAAGAAGACAAAGATTCTCACCACTGGGCCAATTGGCAGCACCACGATAGATGGAGAAGAGACTGAGGCTGTTAACAGTTATAGCTTGCTTGGCTCCACAATTAACAATCTTAGCACCAGTAGTCAGGAAATCAAAAGATGAACTGCATTGGGAAAATCTGCTGTCACGCTCTCAAGAGTACTGAAAAGCAACAAAATCAGTCTAGACTAAGGTGCCCCTAATCAAGGCCATGGTCTTTGCAATTACTTGCTATGCATCAGAGAGCTAGACAATGACTAAGGATGATAGAAGAAGAATCAATGCCTTTGAACTACGATGTTGGAGGAGAGTCTTGAACATACCACGGAACACCAAGAAAACAAATCGATACATCTTGGAGAGGATAAAACCAAGTTTCTCCTTGAAAGCTAGGATTCTGAAACTCCATCTTTCGTACTTTGGGCATGTGGCCAGGAGGGACTGGTCCTTGGAGAAGGACATCATGTTCAGAAGGTTGGAGGGACAGCGCAGGGGAGGAAGATCTCGGATGAAATGGATTAATACAGTGACTAGGGCAATGGGGGTAGGTGTGTCTGAATCAGTGAGACTGATTCAGGGCAGGCTTCAGAGCTGCTGTACATAGAGTCACAAGTGACGCAACAGCAAATAACAACAATGCAACATCTTCACTTTCACATACCAACTTCCATTTTTAAAAAATAAACAAACAGGAGTGACCTAGTGAGAAGTTTGATTGCTTCCTTCAGATTACAACATAGACTGTGGCATTTGGTGCAATCCATCATTAAAGAAGGAACTATGTGCTCACAGGACACAAAGAGGAACTGAAAGGTGAAGAAAGGAAAGGAATGACCAAGCAGCCTTAGAATATTCTAGCGGGGTTATGACTCATTGCTGAGACAGGGCAGAGGTAAAAATACTAAGTTCTCTGAGGCCCTGTAAAAACTGTTGTTGTTGTTGTTGTTAGGTGCCATTCAGTCCAGTACAACTTACAGCAACTATATGAACAGTCCACATGAACCCTGCTCTATTCTGCGCCATTCTTAGCATCTCTGACACACTAAATCCCATTGCTGAGGTCACTGCGTCAATCCAACTCATTGAGGTCTTCTTCTCCTTAGATGACCCTCCATCTCTCCAAGTATGGTGTCCCTTGCCAAGAGGAAGCTTTGCTGTCTTTGCTTCCAAGCATCCTGACTGCACTTTTTCTAAGACATAGCTGTTTGTTCATCTGGCATTTCATGAAGCATTCAGTACCCATCCCAATACCACAGCTCACATAAATTTTCCTTTTATCATCCTTATTAATTGCCCGTCTCTCTGATGCATAGCAGGTGATTGAGAGGAACATGGCCTGAATCTGGCACACTTTAGTCTTCAAACTGACATCATTGTTCTTCAGAATTTCAGAGAGGTCCCTGAGAGCAAACTTGCCCAATGGAAGTCTCTCGATAACCTGACTGCTGTTACCAAGGATGCTGATTGCTGATCCAAGCAAGATGAAATCATTAACAGCTTCAATCCTATCTCTATCTATCATAATGTTGACTGTTGATCCTGTAGTAAGAGCCTCTCTTTTCTTGATGCTAAGATGTAAACCACACTGAAGGCTGTAGCCCTTGATATTTTGCAACAATTAGAGGGTCAAGGACTGCAGCCTCCAATATGGGTTGAGGCTCAATGTCAAGGAGACAAAGATTCTCACCACTGGACCAATTGGCAGCATCAGGATGGATGGTGAAGAGACAGAGATTGTTCACAGCTTTAGTTTGCTTGGCTCCACAGTCAACACTCTTGGCACCAGCAGCCAGGAAATTAAAAGGCGCATTGCCATGGGAAAGTCTGCTGTTAGGGACCTCTCCAAAGTACTGAAGAGCAATGGTGTCTCTCTGGAGACTAAGGTGCATCTGATACAGGCCATGGTCTTCGCAATCACTTGTTATGCATCAGAGAGTTGGACAATGACCAAGGAGGATAGAAGGAGAATTGATGCCTTTGAGCTGTGGTGCTGGAGAAGAATATTGAGAGTACCATGAACTGCTAGGAAAACAAACAGATTCATCCTGGAAAGGGTTAAACCAGGTGGCTCTTTGGAGGCAAGGATTCTGAGGCTCCGTCTAACATACTTTGGACATGTTGTAAGGAGAGACCGGTCCTTGGAGAAGGACATCATGCTTGGGAGGGTGGAGGGACAGCGCAGGAGGGGAATGCCCTCTGGGAGGTGGATTGATTCAGTGACTGGGATAATCGGGATGGGAGTGTCAGAGACAGTGTGACTGGCACAGGACAGAGCAGAGTTTAGGGCTGTTGTACATAGGGTCACTATGAGTCGCAAGCGACTCGATAGCACATAACAACAAACAACAACTTCACTTTCAGCAAGCAAAGTTGCATCCTCTGCATGATGCAGGTTGTTGATGAGCCTTCCTCCAATCCTGATGCCACATTTTTCTTCATAGAGTCTGGCTTTGTGAACTATTTGCTCAGCATACAGATTAAATAAGTATGGAGAAAGAATCCAACTCTGATAAATACTCTTCCTGATTTTAAATCATCAGTATTCCCTTGCTCCTTTCAGACAATTGCTTCTTTCTTGGTCGAAGGATAGATTCCTCCATAAGCACAATTAAGTGCTATGACACGAGTGTGAAACTATTATTATTATGTACCATCCAAACAGAAAAGACCCAAAGCAGATCCTGCAGAAGGTTTTCAGAGACAGTTAATTGCATGGGAGGAGATTGCCCATGTTTCTCCCAGAGAGCCTCTGGTGGATTTGAACTAGAGATGTTCCATCACTGAATTAGTAGCACAACTGCCTGCAGACTTAGCCACCAAGATTTCTCTAAGAGATTCCTTAGCACTGGTCAAATCAGGATCATTGTCCATGCTGTAAGCTATCAGTGACTTTCAGAGGTCAAAATCCAAATGCTGACTTCATTGGAAGTCATAATACTTGAGAGTCCTCATTATAAATGTGTCTAGAGGCATACATTGATAGCTTGCAGGAAGACTAACAACCATCCTGGAGTGCCCAACACTGAGGGTTCTCACAAGATGTGGGAGTCCCACTGGAAGGGGCACAGCTGATCAGCCCATAGGGCTTCTAACTACCCACCTAGAGTCTCTTGGTAGCACAAATGGTTTGTAGTCAGCTGCTAATGGAAAAATTAACAGCTTGAATCCACCCAGCAGACCACAGAAGAAAGGCCTGGCAAGCTATATCTGTAAAGATTCCAACCAAGAAATCCCTCTGCACACGTAAGTCGGAATAGGATGGATAGCAAAGAATTGTTTTGGATTTACTCAGCCCATCATATCTCTCCTGTTTATTGCCTTCGTTGCACTTAATGATATGGTTACTTTTCTGGGTTTTGTTCTTGTTTGTTTGTGTTTTCCCTTTTATTGCACACGCTGCCGCCTCAGTGTAAACTCTAAATGGGTGTCATCTGGGTGGTTTCCGACTGTATCTCCAAAGGAGACCCCGGCCACAGAGGGAATCCCAGAACCTTGTCTTAATCAAGTCAACTCTGCCTCTAAATCACAGAATCTGCTACAATTACTGTATTTCAGGGGTTCTAAGATATGCAGTGTCTCACCACTTAACATCTCTGAAATCCGAATACATGTCAATCATGTTGTCTTCCAAAAGTCATCAGCCAAGAGGCAGTCATGACACTGCTGTCGTTCCTTTTCGGAGCCATTCATATCGCCATCACCTCAGCTGAACTGTGTGCAATTGTTAATCAAATTGTCAGATTAACTGTCATTCAGAAATGTCCTCAGAAAGATTTCACTATGATTTCGCATAAAAATTACTTGTGATTTAGTACTTAGGCACAGAAGCCAAGAAGCAGGTTGTAAACGTGGTATTGTTGTGATGTGCTGCACAGTCGGAACCGACTTACACCTGCCCCTTCAGTGAGCATTCAGAGGTTGTAAATCATGTGGGAGGAAATTTCCCATCATTCTCCCTTGGAACAGCAAGTGAAATCAAACCTTGTGTCTTCAGGTTGGCAGAAAAACTCCTGGCCACTAGGCCACAGAGCTCCCCACTAAATATGGTATTAGTGAGAAATGTTTTTCATGGAAAGTGTGTTCATAAGCTCGTCATCTTGCAAAAAATTTAGGAGCTTCAGAAAGAAAAGTACTTACCAGTAGGGCAAGCTGTGTTACTGTTACCGAGGTCTTTGTTTAATTGCCAAATGCCACAGAAGAGAGGGAGATTTATTTCAACAGAATCTGATGTAATCGAGTCGTGTCACATGAAACTATGATTCAAGCATTGTCCACATGCTGGCAATTTTTTTTCTTATTTCTGTTTAAAATACACAGATAGATGCCGATAGTATGGATAGACCTTTGAGTAGAGAGCAGCTTAGACTTGCCGTGACTAAGAAACTAACCTTTCCTAATTTTCCATTCAAATCTATAAACAGCCCTCTCAGATGCTCACAAGAAGTTGCCTGGTACATGGTGGTCCACGACTGAAGAGCATAGTAGCTCTTTCTGTTTGTACCTCTGCAAGGACTCTCTGGTGACTAGGTTCTCTACCAGTTCCAATGCTGGCTGGGGGCAAAAAATATTTTCTGGTTCAAAACCAAACTTTGGTTTTCCTTCCCTTTTATTTCCCATAGGCATGCACCCTGGCAAAGCAGCCTATGGAGCTCTCCCTGGTCTGCCTCTCATTTCAGCCTCTACATGAAGTCAGAATCACGTTCGCTCGAAGGATCTCACTAACTCTGAATCACCACTGCCAAGTCCAACAGCACAGTGCCTGATCAATCGTAAGTACAAATTCCAAGGCTAATGTTGTTGTTGTTGTTGTTGTTGTTGTTGTTGTTAGGTGTCATGAGTCAAGTAACTCACAACAACCCTATGAAAAAGATATCTGAACCCTATTGTATCCTGCACCATCCTCACAGTTCCTGACACACAAGAGCCCATTGCAGCAGTCATCATGTCAGTCCACCTAGTTGAGGGTCTTCCTCTCCTTCGCCAACCCTGCACCCTTCCCAGCATAATATCCTTCTCCAAGGAATAGTCCCTTCTAACAAAACGCCCAAAGTATGTGAAGTGAAGTCTCATCATTCTTACCTCCAAAGAATACTCTGGATAGACCTTCTTCAAAACACATCTGTTTATTCTCTTGACTGTCGATAGAATGTTTATGAATAGAATAGAATGCTCTTCTCCAACACCACAGCTCACAGGCATCAATTCTTTTTCTGTCATTCTTTTCCACTGTCCAGCTCTCAGATACATAGCAAGTGACCAGAAAGACAATTGCCTGAATCAGGCACACCTTAGTCCTCAAACTGACTTAATTACTCCTCATTAATTTGGAGAGGTTCCTGACTGCAGATTTTTTTTCTCAGTGCAATGTGTCTTCTTTTTTCCTGACTTTGATGCCAAAGATGTTAATTATGGATTCAAGCAAGATGCAGCTGTTGACAGTTTCAATCTCCTCTCCATCCATCATGATGTTGCCTATTGGTCCGGTGGTAAGAATATTTGTTTTCTTTACACTGAGATGCAATCCATATTGAAAGCTGCATTCCTTGATCTTCTGTGACAAGTACTTCTTGTTCTCCTCACTTTCAGCAAGCAAGGTTGTGTCATTTGTATAATGCAGGTTATTGATGGGTCTCCCTCCAATTATGATGCTACACTCCTCCTCATAGCATCCAGCTTCTCAGATCATTTTCTCAGTATATAGACTGAATAGGAATGAAGAGAAAATACAACCTTGGCACACTCCCTTTTCAATTTTAAACCATGCAGTGCTCCCCTGCTCTGTTCACATAACAGCCTCCTGCTCCAAGTATAGGTTCCTCATGAGCACAATTGAGTGCTCTGGGATTCCCATTCTTCTCAATATCAGCCACAACTTGTCATGATCCACACAGTCAAATGCCTTTGCACAGTCAAGAATGCACAAATAGACATTCTTCTGATATTATTTACTTTCAGCCTAGATCTATCTGACATCAGCAATAATATCCCTGGTGCCACAGCCTCTTCTAATATCATCAGCATCACGCAGGTTGGACAAGTTGCAGCAGAATTTTGAAATTAAGACTAAGAAAAAAGGACTGGCAATCTACTTTGAAAACTAGCCAACGAAAACTCAATGTTCTGTTGTGACAGAACATCAGGTAATGCTGTCAAGTAAAGTGTGACTGTTGGCAACCCTATGAACAACAGATGGGAACTCTGTGTCATCCTCACAATCTCTGACACACTTGAGCCCATTGCAGCAGTCACTGTGTCAATCCCTCTATTTGAGGGTCTTCCTCTTTTTGGCCAACCTTCTACCTTTCTAAGCATGGTGTCTCTCTCCAAGGAGTAGCCTCTCCAGCTCAGGAGAAGAAGACTCAAGATAAGATGGATTGTTACAGTAACTGGGCAATGGGGGTTGGTGTGTCAAAATTAGTAAGACTGGCTCAGGACAGGGCAGGTTTCAGAGCTGCTGTACATAGGGTCGCTGTGAGTTGCAGGTGACTAGACAGCACATAACAACAACAGCAACATGTCCAAAGTACATTATCATTTTTGCCTCCAAGAAGTGCTCTTGCTGCACTTTCTCCAGAATTTATTTGTTTGTTCTTTTGGCCTTTCATGGGATTATGTGTAACACAGTGCTAGCAAACGAGCCCCCTAGGTGGGAAGGTATTCAGAATATACAGCAACTGCAACAATGGACCACAGTTTATCGATGATTATCAAGGTGACACTCACTCACTCATTCCTGTCACGGTGGAACTGACTTAGAGCTGATCCTCCAACAGGGTTTTCAGAGGCTGTGAATTCCATGGGAAAAATTGCCCATCTTTCTCCCTCAGCACAGTCGGCGGCTTTGATCTGCCACAGAGACACTGCCTATTAGCAATACAACTCCCTACAGACTACACAGCAGAGCTCCCTAAAGATGGAACTAGGCTCAGAAATGTTTAATTCTGCAGTACGTGGGCAGCCTTGAACTGAGTCAACTAACAGCAATTCCGACTTGTACTTTTTTGGTAGTGGCCTGCCATCCTTGAAGACAATCTCAGCACACTTCAGGAAAAAGGATATGCAAATTTAAATATGTTCCCTCTGCAGGATGGAAGTAGAGAATACTACAAAACAGCGCAAACCACAACACAAGACAAAACTTAATCAACGACAAAACCAGGAGAAGTTATTTAGGAGAGTCAAAAGAGAGAGCTCAACTCAGTCGTCAACATATGAGACAAAGGATATTTTTCTGTTTTTCTTAGAATCTTTAGTCTGTCTCTATGTTATATGGTTAGATCATTTTATAGCTTTTTATTGTTTCTTTATTTGGATGAAAAAAGTTATTAAAAGACTTATACCTGGCAATGCACTGGCAGACTCCAAAAACTCTAAGGAAAATGGACACACGTCACTGTTCAGGTTCATGTGCAAACTGTACACAGACCAAGCAGCAGACATTCAAATAGAATTAAAGGACACCACGTAGTTTAAAAATCAGGAGCAGTTTGTGTCTTTTCATCATTTATTTTCTCTATTTATTGAGCAAATTATCTGAGAAATTAGACTGTATGAAGAAGAACTCAGTGTTAAGATTGGAGAATGTCTCATTAGCAACCCTTGCTATGAAGATGAAGCAGCACTGCTTGCTAAAAGTGAAACTTGAAGTACTTTCTAATGAAAATCAAAGACTATTGCCTCAGTTTAAAGAAAACAAAAATCTTCACAATTAGACTAATAAGCAACATCATGAAAAACAGAGGAAAGATTGCAGTTGTCAAGGATTTTCTTGCTCTTGGCTCCAAATCGACGCCTACAGAAGCAGTAGTCAAGAAATAAAACAGAATAGTGCATTTGGAAAATCTGATGCCAAAGATATCTTCAAAGTGTGAAAAAGCAAAGATGTAATTTTGAGGACCAAGGTGAGCCTGACCCAAACCAGAGTGTTTTCATATACATCAGAAAGCTGGACAGTAAATAAGGATGATGGAAGAATTAATGCATTTGAATTACAATATTGGTGAGAATTATTGAACATACCATGAACTGACAAAGAAGGCAGTTCTTTTTGGCAAAAATGGCAAAAGAGGAATACATCTGTTTTAGAAGTATATGGTCAAAATGTTCCTTAGAATCAAGAATGAATGAATGGACTTTATCTTGTGTGCTTTTTTTGGACATGTTATCAGAAGGGACTAGACTCTGGACAAAGAAATTATGTTCAGTATATCAGAAAGTGAGTGTAAAAAGAGGATGACCCTCGACACAGTGGCTGCAACAATGGGCTTACACAAAGCACATGATGAGGCAGTTTTGTTCAAAGCCACTAGTGTTTTACCAGTGACTGGGATTTAAAACAGACTTGACAGCACCTACCAACAATACAACATGCCTTTACTCACCAAATGTGTCCCTATTATATGCTATCCACCCTAAAAGGCACAGGGGATAAAAGGATGAAAACAAAAGGCACAATTCCTACGGAGTTTAAAGCACGTTGTTGTTGTTGTACAAAAAAATTAAGACACTCAGCTATTAACCTAAAGGTTAGTCTTTTACATACACCCAGAGATGCCTTAAAAGAAGGACATTAAAAAAGAAAAATCAATCACCAAAATCTGCGTGGAGCACAGCTCTATTCTGACACACATGAGGTCACCATGAGTCAGAATGAATTCAATGGCATTTTCTAAAATACTGCAAAAAAGAGAGGTTAATATTGTTTAATATGGGGTCCATGGCCCCTTATTCTAAGAAGTTTAGTTCATTAGAACTAACAGGATGACGCACACAAATGGGAAAATTACAATATTGTCTTCATTAACAACTAACCCCTGAAAACCACCAATTTGTTTTCCACCACCATGTTGTTCTGTGCCCTCGATTCGTAATTGTCTCCTAGCTGGTCCTCCAGTGGCTTGTAAAGGCTGTGAGTGCACATAGGAGAATGTCCATTTGTCTTCAGTAAAGCAGCTGTTGGATTCGAACTGCATGCCTTAGGATTGGCAAGATAGCTCGTTACCATGAGGCCGTCAGAGTCCCCTCCAATAAACACAGCTTTCTATTTTTAATATGAACAAGAATCACACAGAATTTTTGAGATTAGCATTTTTCTCAGAGTATAATGGCTTTGACCTCCACCCAAGTTGTTGAGTGTGTCAATAGCACATTTCTTTTTTATTACTGAGAATGCCATTATAGGGATAAATTGCACTTTCATATACGGAATGACAATAGAATTATCTCCAATTATTGGTTATAAGCATTCAAATTTATGCGAACATAAATTTTAATTCACTTAAAGGAGGGATTGCTAGATTGTATGACAACTGTGTGCTTAACTTCATTCTTAAAATGCCAAATGATTTTCCAGAATGGCTAAGTGATTTTGCATAGTAGATATCCACTAGCCATGAGTTAAGAGAGTTCAAATTGTTTCAGATTGTTGTGAACATTTGGTATTGTCGGTGGTTTTTATTTTAGTCATTTTATAGATGTCTCTTTACAAGTCACAGGGTTTTGATTTGCATTAGTGTTAAGGGGTTACATGACCACCCAAAGGCATGCAGTTCGAACCCACTAGCTGCTCCGTGGAAGAAAGCTGGGAAATCTCCATGCAATTTTCTACCTCTGAAAACCCAGTGGAGGCTCAGCTATGGGTTGTTTCCAACTCGCTGGTATATAACCACAATAGCAATGAACCAACGAGGAAACTCTGGTTGTGAAGTCAATAGGGAATTGCGTTGCTACCGAAAGGAGCAGCATCTCTCTGACATTACAAATTGGCCAATGATCCTTGGGAGAATGGTGATCAATACTCTCTCACGTGACTTATCGCCTCCAAAAAAACCCAAAGAAAGGTCAGTTCTGACTCAAAGGCAAGTATTTATTAGTTAATAAATGGTAATGTGGACAATGTGCTTTACTCTGTTGAAATGCCCAACTCATGTTTCCTCTTTAATATTACAGCATTGTTTCTTCTAAAGTCTTCTGTTGTTTGCCACAATCAAGTTGATTTTGATCCATGGCAACTCCGCTTGTGCAAATGGTGTGCAAAGCAGAATTGCTGCCTAAGATTGTCAAGACTGATCTTTCAGAAACAGATCACTCACTACTCCTGCATTCTAAGGCCACCAAACTGCCAGTCTTTCAGGTAGGAGATTATCCTTTATGCCACCATGGACCACTAACCTCTAATCTTTTTTTACTTAGGTTGTTTCTTTCCTTTCTATTGATTTTTTTTAAGAGCTCTTTAGATATTCTGGTCTTTGATATGATTTGCAAAATGTCTGCCCTACTTTGTGGCTTATCTTTTCATTCTCTTATCACATTATCTCTTGAAGAGCAGAATATTTTAATTTTTATGAAATACAATTTATCAATGTCATTTTCATTTCTTTAGTTGTGGTGTCATGTCAAAAATCATTTTCTTAGCCTAAAGTCATGAATATTTAGTCTATGTTTTCTCCTATTAACTCCTTTTATCTTTTTCAAGTTCATGTTTGTAATAGTTATAAGACTTAGATTGAGTTCATCTATATACATTGAAAACTCCTCTAGACCATGTTTATCATGTTTGTTTTCAATCACATGTTTAGGCTGAGTTCTCCAGAGAAGCAAAACCTGGGAAATTTATAGATAAATGGATGGGTGGATGATAGATAGATAGATAGATAGATAGATAGATAGATAGATAGATAGAAAATCTCAGTGAAATGGCTCACCTAGTTGTAGAGGTTAGCAGCAAGTTCCCAGCCTACGGGTGGGACTTCTCCAGACTCTTTTAGCTATAGCAGCTGTTGACGTAAGATCAGCAGGTAAGACGGCAGCTTTCTGGCTCACAGTTTATAGAGATTAAGGAATTCCATTATTGGCAGTCTGTTGGCTCAAGTCCTAAGAAGCAGAGGTCAGATGATGACATTCCAAAAATATACGATCCAGACTGAGAAATATACACTGTTCATAGGGTTTTCACAGGTCTTTTATTTCAGAAGTGGATGGTCAGTCCTGCTTCTTAATCTGTCCTGGTCTGGAAACTCCACTGAAACCTTCCTACCAGCTGTGCCCCTTCTGGTGTTTGAAATATTGGTGCTTCCTGTATTTCATATTTCATTATCTAGTATTTTAGTATTGATGCTTCCAGCATCACAGACTTTTTTTTTTTTTTAAGAACATCTACGTATATTGGATGCAAGACACATTTCTGGGTAATTTCCTTTGACCTGATTGGCTGTCCATATCAGATCTCACCACGGAATTGACTAGATTGTGTCAGATTTTATGACAAAGGTGATTACATTGTTTGGATCCCAAAACAGAGCATGACTACATCACTGCAGAACTGTCAACTTCATCATAACCGCCAAGCTAGTATGAGAATCCAACTGGCACATAACTGAACCACCATAACCACTGAATTCTATCTTAAATAGCTCAAACACAGAAGGATATTCTGTTATACTTCCTCAGATATGTGCCATTACTTGTTGCTTTTCATCATTCTGTTTCAATTTTCCTTCTGTTGTCATTTATAAGGGCCTTGAAAAACTTTATTTGGCAGACAGATTGGTGATGGTGAAGTATTTAAATTCTTCTTCATCGGAAAATGTCTTTTTTTAATCTTCATTCTTGAATGGATTTTTACTTAATATGGAATTTGGGGTTGACAGTTATTTTCTTGCAGAATTTAAACAATGTTGTATTTCTTTCCAGCAGGTTTTCTGAAAGCTGTACATGGCACAGAAGATTGCCCATCTTTCTCCCTTGAAGCAGCTGGTGGAATTGAACAGCTCATCTTTAAGTTGACGATGTAGTTCTCTATCCACTGACACATCAGAGTTTTCTTATGTATAGGAAGCAATGGAAAATATTATGGCTTGGGTCATGTGCACCTTAGTCCTTAAGCTGACATCCTTACTCTTTAGCACTTTGAAGAGGTCCTTAATCCCAGATTTGCCCAAAGTAACATGTCTTGTGATTTTTTTTCTTTAATTGCTGTTACAATGGGTGTTGATTATGGATCCACGTAAAATGAAATAATTGACAATTTCATTATTTTCTTCATGAGGATGCCATCTGATAATTTTTGTTTCCTTGATACTGAGATGTAATCCATATTAAAGGTGGTTCTCTTTGATCTTCTACAATAAGTAAAGGCAGTTTGGCATTTCCTCAAAAAGCTAAACGTAGAAATTCCATGTGATCCAGTTATTCCACTGCTTGGAATATACCCTGAGAAGATGAGAGCTGAGGTACAGAGACTTGTACACCAATGTCCATAGCATTATTAGTCACCATAACAAGAACATGGAAACAGCCCAAATGCCCAGCCACAATGGAATGACTTAATGAATTATGGAACATTCACACAATAGGATACTATGCAGCACGCAGGAGCAGTGATTTTGTAAATTATTTACAGAATCTTACAGTAAAGAGCATTATGCTATGTGAACTATCTCAATCTCATAAAGACAAGTACTGTATAGGACCATTATTGTAGAGGGTGTATAAGGATCCAAGGCGGGGGGGTGGGGCTTAAACACAGGGTCACAAAATTTGATGGAAGGCAGGAGGGACTGGTAAAGGAAAGGGGAAAGATTCGGTGTGGAAAACAATGTATTTGAACTTTATGAACTTTGTATGTAAACCAGTTTAATGTAAAATTTAAAAAAAACAGACCACCATAAAACTTTAGGTGAATAAAATAAAATAAGATTTAAAAATAAATTTCCCCCCTAGAGTCATTGCCCTAAAATAAATATTCTCACCTCTTAAACTGTAAGAAAAGAAATTCTTGCTCTTTTAAATCACTCATTTATTCTTCTTTTACAGCAACACTAGGGAACTAAGACAACATACCAGTTGTCACTTGCAAACCAACAATACACACTTAGCAAGAACAGCTGGGGCCTTTGGAAGACATTGGAGAGCATCTAGGCTAGTTTGGAGTCATCGAGAGCTACCCAGTGAGCAGAGGAGGAAGTGTGTTCTGAGCAAGCCAGAAAAGGTCTAAAACACAGGGCAATAGTTTAGAATGGCCAGGATATAGAGTCTGTAGAGTCTTGACAGGGTAACAACTACAACATTGTTAAACTATTCAATGAAATTCTAAGGCCACTAGAAGTTGCAATCTTGGCCATCCCCATAGTACAACACAATTGCAGATTTTTCTCTCTGTTCTATATATGTTGTTGTTGTTATGTGCCGTCGAGTCACCTGCAACTCATAGAAACCCTATGTACAGCGACCCTAAACTCTGCCCTATTCTGTACCAATCTCACCATCTCTGACACACCTATCCAGATTACCCCAGTCACTGAATCAATCCATCTCATCGAGGGTCTTCCTCTCCTGTGCTGTCCCTCCACCCTCCCAAGCATGACGTCCCTCTCCAGGGACTGGACCCTCCTTGCAACATGTCCAAAATATGTCAGATAAAGCTTCAGAAGCCTTGCCTCCAAGGAGCAGCCCTGCTTCACCCTCTCCAGGACAAACCTGTTTGTTTTCCTAGAAGTCCATGGTATATTCAATACTCTTCTCCAACTCCACAGCTCAGAGGCATCAATTCCCCTACTATCATCCCTAGTCATTGTCCAGCTCTCTGATGCATATCAAGTGATTGCAAAGACTATGGCATGTATCAGGCACACTTAGTCTCCAGACTGACATCTTTGCAGTTCAGCACTTTAGAGAAGCCTCTAACCACAGACTTTCCCATCCCAATATGTCTTTTAATTTCCTGGCTGCTGGTGCCAAGAGTGTTGACTGTGGAGCCAAGCAAAGCAAAACTGTGAACAATCTCAATCTCTTCACCATCCATTATGATGCTTCTGATCAGCCCAGTGGTGAGAGTCTTTGTTTTCTTGATATTGAGCCTCAATCTATACTGAAGACTGCAGTCACTGACCTTCCATAGCAAGCGCTTCAGGTCCTCCTCAGTTTAGCAAGCAGGGTTGTGTCATCTGCATAACGCAGATTGTTGATCATGATTTTTCCAATCCTGATGCCGCATTTCTCCTCATAGAGCCCAGCCTCCTGGATAATCTGTTCTGCCGACAGGTTGAAAAGATATGGAGACAGGACGCATTCCTGGCATATGCCCTTCCCAATTTTGAACCATGCAGTGTTTCCTTGCTCTGTTCTGAAGAATGCCTTGTGCTCCAAGTATAAGTTTCACATTAGCAAGATCCAGTGTTCTGGGATTCCCATTCTTCTCAGAGTTAGCCAGTTTGTTATGATCCACACAGTATAGTCATTGCTATATAGCCACTTAATATTTGAATAAAGAACACATTAATTTATATGTCTTGGCATATGTCATTGAATAGCTATTTTAAATTGCCATTTTGGAATTCAGATGTTCAAAGAAGTTCAGTGAAGAGACTGGAAGCAAAATTGAAATAAACAAAGTATACAAATGTTGCTGTTGTTGTGTACCATTGAGCCAGAACCAGATCCTACCCCTAGGGGGCCTCTGGCAGGTTTTCAGAGTCAGTTAATTGCATGGGGAAGAAAAACTTTTGGTTCTTTATTTTCATCATCATAGACTAAAAGAGTAGATGAGGATGTGCAGGGGGAGGAGGGATTAATCATGGGGTTGTAAATTTGATGAGTGGGGTTAGGGGAAATTGGAAGAATATTTTCTGAAAAACAATATATTCAAATTTTGTAAATAAACTAGTACAATAATTAAACAATAAACTGAAAGAGCTATAAAAATAACTTATATCATAACTTATGATTATAACTTATAATTATAGATATAATTAATTTCCCTTTTTCTTTGGAAAAGTCAAATTGTCAAAGCTTGGGACAGAACACAGAAATAAATATGAAAAGAATAGATAAAGTATATTAGAAAAGAAGAACTAAATTCCCATGGAAGGTAACTCTAGCATGCAATGGTACAGAGTTAAATGTCCACATATCACCACACCAAGGCTTGTCATGAGAGATCTAGTGACTTTTCCATAGAGAATGTGGGCTGGCTCTGACAGCAGGCATGAGATTCATCTACTCATGCTGCATGTGGGGGATATTTATAAAGTCTATCCATTCCCATCATGTAGTTTACGAAAAATAGAACTGGACGTTAAAGTGATAACTCCTCATAAGAAAGCATTTGCTCCGTGGTGTGCAGCACCGCTGTTCTTGTTGTTAGGTGGTGCTGAATGAATTTTAACTCTTTGCAGCTCTGTATATCAGAATATAACACTGATCAGTCCTGTGCCTTCTTTAAAGCATTGTTACTTTGAACCCATGGCTGCAGCCATCATGTCAAGTTCATTGAAGGTCTTCCTTTTTTTGATAATCTTTTCTTTGGCCAAATAGAATGTCTTCTCCAAGGACTATTGTCCCCTGACAGCATGTTTGAAGCACATGAGACAAACTTTTGTCATCCTTGTTTCAGAGAATCATCCAAGCTATACTTGCTGATAGGGCTTGTCAAGAACCAGACAGAGTGGTTCATTTTTCTGGCCCAAAAGAAACTAATTGCAATAAAGTTCGTTCTGTCTTGAAAGGACCCTGGAGAGTTTCACATAGAGTTTCAAAGGCTATAAATCTTCACGGAAGCAGATTGTCACATTTTTTCCCCTCACAGTAGCAGGTGGATTTGAACTACCAACACTTCAGTTATCAGCTGAGCCTTCAAACACTATGCCACCAGAGCTACTTATTCTCCTGGAAGTCTGTGGTATATTCAATATTCCTCTCCAACATTCAAAGGGATCAATTCTTCTTGGGTCTTCCTTATTGTTCAGTTTTTACTTACATACAAAGTGATTGCAATGTCATGGTTGGGGTCAGTCACATCATCATCCTCTAGGTAAAATCTTTGCTTTTAAAAACTTTAGAAAGATTTTAGCAACAGATTTGCTAAATACAATGCCATTTTCGTTCTTGACTGCTACTTCCATGGATGACGATTGCAAATCTAAGCAAAGTTAAATACTTGACAACATAAATCTTTTGTCCATTAACATGATGTTGCTTATTGGTCCACTGATAAGAGGTATCATTTTCTTGATGTTCAAGTGTAATCCATACTAAAGGTTGTAGTTTTTTATTTTCATCAGTAAGTGCTTCAAGTCCTCTTTACTTTCAGAATACAAGATTGTTTTATCTACATATTACAAGTCATTGAGTACTTTTCCAATCATGATGCCACATTCTTCTACATATAGTCCAGCCTTTTAGATTATTTGCTTCTCATAAATACTCAAATAAGCACAATAAAATAACCCAACCTTGTCATACATGTGTCATGATTTTAAATTACCGAGTATGCCCTTTTTCTACTCAATGACTATATCTTAGTCAATAAATAGGTTTTAATAATCACTATTAAATTTTCTGGAATTTCCATTCTTTGTAATATTACTCTAATTTGTTATGATATACACAGTTGAACGCCTTTGCATGATCAATAAATCATATAAATAGCGTTCTACATCAATCAAGATCCATCTGACATCAATAATTATCTTCTTTGTCCATGTCTTAGGTTCAGCTCTTCTAATTTAGGATCTTTTCCTTCTGTTTTGGCTTCTCAAACTGAATAGAAGATTTCAAAGGGCTGCTTGAAAAGATAAAGCAAAGTATTACAATGAAATGTGCAGAGAGCTGAAATTTAAAAATAAAAATGGAAGAACACACTCAGCATTTCTCAAGAAAAAAGAACTGAAAAACAAATTCAAGCCTCAAGTTGCAATATTGCCGATGCTATAGGCAAAATCATAAATGATCCAGGATGCATCAAGAGAAGATGAAGAGAATATAGTCACTGTACCAAAAAGAATTGGCTGAGCCTGAGAAATTTCAGGAAGTACCATATGAATAAAAACCAATTGTAATGAAGGAAGAAATTCAATCGGCACTGAAGGTATTGGCAAAAAAATAAGGCCCCAGGAATCAATGAGATACCAATTGACAAGTTTCAACTAACAGATGCAGTCCTGGACATGCTTACCAGTCTATACCAGAAAATCTGGAAGGCAGTTGCCCGGCCAATTGATTGGAATAGAATCATATTTGTTTCCATTCACTTGAAAGGTGATCCAACAGAATATGGAAATGATCAAATATCATTAATATCACATGAAAGCAAAATACTCCTGATGAACATAAAAAATGGCTAGAATAGTACATAGACAAATGCCAGAAGTTCAAGCAGGATTTAGAAGAGGCCATGTCAACAAGAATATCATTGCTGATGTGAGATTTATCCTGGCTAGAAGTCAAGAATACCAGAAGAATGTCTATTTATGCTTTATTTACTATGAAAAGCATTTGACTGTGTGGATCATAACAAACTATGGCTAGTATTAAGAAGAATAAGAATCCCAGAACAGTTGATTCTGCTCATGTAAAATCTGTACCTAGTCAAAGAGGCTATTGTGCAAACAGAGCAAAGGAACACTATATGGCTTAAAATTAAGAAAGGTGTACATCAGGGTTGTACATACGTATTCAATCTGTACACTGAGAAAATTATTTGAAAAGCTGGATTCTATGATGAAGAGTGTGGCACCAGGGTCTGAGGAAGATTCATCAATAACCTGCACTGTGCAGATGATACAATCTGTCTTGCTGAAAGAGAGGAAGACTTGAAGCACTTGCTACTAGAAGATTGAGAATGCAGCCTTCAATATGGATCACATCTCAACATGAAGAAAACAGAATTATCACCACTGGACAGATAGGCAACCTCATAATAAATGGAGGGAAAAAAATTAAATGGTCAATAAATTCATCTTATTTGATTCCACAATCAACACACTTGGTACCAGCCATCAGCTAATCAGGAGATGTATTGCTCTGGGAAAGTCTGCAGTGAAGATACTCTCCAAATTATTGAGGAGCAATAATATCATTTTGAAGAAAAAGTTGCACCTGATTCAGGCCGTAGTCGTTTCAGTCACTTGCTATGCATCTGAGAGCTGGATAATGAATAAGGATGACAGAAGAAGATTTGATGCCTTTGAGTTGTGTGCTGGAGAAGAGCACTGACTATACCATGGACTGCTAGGAGAACAAACAAATAAATCTTGGAGAAAGTGCAGCCAGACTGCTTCTTGTAGGCAAAGATGATAAAGCTTCATCTCATATACTTTGGGCTTGTTACTAGAAGAGACTATTCCTTGGAAAGAGAAATCATGCTTGGAAAGGTGAAGGGTTGGTGAAACAGAGGAAGACCCTCAAGCAGATGGATTGACATAGTCACTGTAGCAATGGGCTTGAATGCGTCAGAAATTGTAAAGGTTGGCACAGGATAGGGCAGGGTTCAGATCTGTTGTTCATAGGGTCACTGTGGGTCATAGTCAATTCTATTGCACCTAACAATAACAACAACAACCATGTCTTCTTGGAATTCTGGTTTGAACTTCTAACAGTTCTTTGTCAGTATACCACTAGCATAGTCTTTTAACTATTTTAGCAAAATTTTACTTGGATAATATATTCTGACATTACTCCCTAATCTTTGTGTTATGCAGTATCACTTTTCTTTGGAATGTGCACAAATACAGCTCTCTTCTAGTGAGTTAGCAGGTAAACATCTTCCAAATTTCTTAGCAATGATGAATGAATGCTTCCAACTTGACATCCCTTTATTGAAACATCTCAATTGGTATTCAATGAATTGCTGGAGCTCTGTTTTGCCTCAATAACTTCAGTGCAACTTGGACTTCTTCCTTTAATACTATCAGTTCTCTGTACTGACCCAGCCACTCTGACATCCAATAGCACCAGCCTGCAGGCTTCAGGCCCACCATTCATCAGTCTCTAGGACCATGTGCATGGGTTTAAGCCGTCCACAGTCTTTCCATAGGATCTTCATCTCTCTTCTCTAGCATCAGACTTAAAAGGCATCTTCTGCCATGCTTAATCAATTGTCCAGCTCTCAATGCATAGCAAGTGACTGAAAAGACTATCGCCTGAATCAGGTGCACCTTTGTCCTCAAACTGACATCATTACTCCTAAATTATTTGGAGAGGTCCCAAATGCAAACTTTCCCAGTGCAATACATCTCCTGATTTCCTGATTGCTGGTTCCAAATACATTAATTGTGAATCCAAGAAAGATGAAATTGTTAACAGCCTCAGTCCTTTCTCTGTCCGTGGTGATGTTGCCGATTGGTCCAGTGGCAAGGACATTTTTTTTGTTCCCTTGATTTTGAGATGTAATCCATATTGAAGCTACAGTGTTTAACCTAACCTTCTTCTGCTAGTGCTTCAAGTCCTCCACACTTTCAGCAAGCATGGTTATGTTGTCTGTATAATGAAGGTTACTGAGTCTTCTGCCAATCCTGATGCCACATTTTTCTCATTGAATCTAGCTTCTCAAATCATTTTCTCAGCATACAGATTAAGTAGGGATGGAGAAAGGATACAACCCTGACACACATCTTTCCTCATTTTAAATCACATAGTATTCCCTCAAACAAGATGAAGCTGTTGACACTTTTCATCTCCTCTCTATCCATCATGATACTGCTTATTGGTCCAGAGGCAACAATCTTTATTTTCTTGATACTGAGACTCAATCTATAGTGAAGAAGACTGCATTCTTGATCTTCTGCAACAAGTGCTTCAAGTCCTCCTCACTTTCAGGAAGCAACGTTGTGTCATTTGCATAACACAGGTTACTGATGAGTTTCCCTTCAATCTTGATGCCACACTCCTCTTCATAGAGTCCAGCTTCTCAGATTATTTGTTCAGCATATAGATTGAACAGGTGTGGAGATAGAATACATCCCTGATGAACTCCCTTCCCAATTCCAAACCTTGCATTGCTCCCCTGCTCTGTTCACACAACAGCCTCCTGATCCAGGTATAGGTTCCTCATGAGCACAATCAAGTGCTCTGGGATTCCATTCTTCTCAATGTCAGCCACAACTTGTCATGACCCACACAGTCAAATGCCATTGCATAGTCAATAAAGCACAAATAGACATTCTTCTAGTATTCTTTACTTTCAGCCGGGATCCATCTGACATCAGCAGTGATATCCCTGTTGCCATGGCCTCTTCTAAATCCCACTTGAACTTCTGGAAAATCCGTCTATGTACTGTTCCAGCCAGGAAATAATGAGACACATTAAACTGAAAAAATCTGCAGTTAGGGACATTTCTAAATCGTTGAGTAGTAGTGATATCAGTTTGAAGACTAAGGTGAATATGATTCAGGCCATAGTCTTTCTGATTACTAGCTATGCATCTGAGACCTGGACAATGAATAAGGATGTCAGAAAAAAAGAATTGATGCTTTTTAGCTATGGTTTTGGAGAAGAGCACTCAACAACCCATGGATGGCCAAGAGAATGAATAGTTATGTGTTGGAGAGGGTGCAGGCAGAGTGTTCTTTGGAGGCAAGAGTGATGAGGCTTTCGTTCACATACTTTGGACATATTGCTAGGCGGTATTATTCTTTGAGAGGAACATGATGTTGGGAAGGGTAGGTGGTCAGTGAAGAAGAATAAGACCCTCAACCATGTGGATTGACCAGGTGACTGCTGCAAGGGGCTCTTGTGCATAAGGAAGTGTGAGGATGGTACAGGACAGGACTGGATGCAGATCTTTTGTTCATAGTCGCTATGAGTCATATTTAACTTGATGACACCTAACAACAACAGCATTCCCTTGTTCTATTTGCCTAACAGCCTCTTGGTCTAAGTATAGGTTTTGTAAGAGCACAATCAAGGATTCAGGAATCCCCGTTCTTCTCAATGTAAGCCATAATTTGTTTTGATCCATAGAAACATCTTTGCATAGTTTAGTAAAGCCAGTCTAGATGTTGTTATAAGAGATTATGTAGATGCCAGATCATACTATACTTTGAAAGTCATGATGAGGAATTTAATTTACTTTTTGTTTTACACAGTAAAGAAGCTATTCAATAGTTTTTAAACTATAGTTTAAATTAATATGTGTTTTAAGTGCCTTTTGCTGTTACATAAGCTTTTCTTTTTATTGTGTGCCAATAGGTTTATCCTTACTCTACGGACCCCATATGATAGATTTGAACTGTCTCTTACAGTTTTTTAGGCTCTAAATGATATGAAATCAGGTGGTCAGGCCTTTCTCCAATGGAATGGCAGGTTAGGTTTAAAAACAAACTTTCAGTTAGCAGACAGGTGCTAAACCATTGGACCATAGGCTCCTTGGACCACAAGGACCAAGGCCCCTTTCATTTTATATAGATTTAATATACAAAGTGAAAGGATCAGATTTCTTAACCCAAAATACTGATGTTCTCAATTATTTAACAAAGAAAGTTCTTGTTGAGATATAAAAGTATTTTTTTTCATCCAGAATATTTAGTTAATGCCAGAGAATGGTCTTAAAATCTTAATTCTAAATTCCACTTTTGTCTTACAGAATCAGATGACCTTCTTTCACTGCTAAAACCGTTACTATTTGAAAAACAATTGTCTCAATGATGATTTCCTGTTGTGATATTAAGGACTTAGTATTCAAAATGGCTTTCCCAGGGCACTGAATTTGGCTTTGCTATGTAGATGGGAGGGAATAGGCAAATAAGAGATGTTAGCCTATCCACAAAGGGACCGGCTAGTCTACCATTAAATTGGGTAGAACCAGCAGCAGAGAAAGAAAAGTCTCATTGCCAGCAAAGCAGCAGCAAGAGAATATAATGTGTCCTTCAGTATTCTAGTGCCAGCCAGGCCAGGGCCAATGGTAGCAGCCAACAGGCAGAGTGAGAATGAGAGATGTGACATGAGGTGGAGTGGGCCTTGGGGATGCTATGCCATTGAATCAGAGCTCAGAGCTTTTGCCCTAGTTTGTTGGAGCACTGTGGAGGAGAAAGCCACTATTGGCAAGCCTGAGAACTTTTAACACTGTCCTAAAGCCATGAGGCTCAAGGCTAAGGTGCCTTGAGTACCTTGAAAAAAAAAAAAAAGAACAGAACACCTTTTGGAAGCTGTCCTGACTATTCTGCTACAAATCTAAATTTAAAAAAAAAAATACTATCAGTTCTTGGTTATACGCTACTTCCTTAAATGATTGAATATAGACCAATTATTTTGGTACCATGACCCTATGTTCCTTTCTTCTTGTTTTCATGTTTTCTGCAAAATTCAGCATTTTGTCCATGTTGTTGTTGGGTACAATCAAGTAGGCTATGAGTCATAGTGGCCCTATGAGGAATAGATCTGAACCTGGCCCTATTCGGTGCCATCCTTGTGATCTCTGGCAGGCTCTAGCCCCTTGTCACAGTTGCTTGTGTCAATACATCTTGTCTTCCTCTCTTTCACTTCTTCTCTTCCACCTTTCCCAAAACAATGTCTCTCACCAATGACTGATTCCTCCTGATAATATGCCCTAAATAAGTGAGACCAAGTTTCACCATCTCTGCCTATGAAAAAAACTCTGGTTGCACTTCTTCTAAGACAGACTTGTTTGTTTTTTTGTCAGTCCATGGTATACCCAGTACCGTTCATCAATACCACAATTCAAAAGCATTATGTCTTTTTCTGTCTTCCTTATTCATTGTCCAACTCTCAAATGCATAGGAAGTAATTGAAGATATCATGGCTTGGGCCAAGCATATCTTAGTCTTTACACTCACATCCTTTCTCTTTAGAACTTTGGAGAAGTCCTTGACAGCAATTTGCCTAGTACAACACATCTTTGATTTACTGACTGCTGCTACCATGGGTGCTGATTGAGGATCTAAGTAAAATGAAATCATTGATAACTTCATTTTTTTTCATCCCTCTATCATGATTTTGCCTATTGGTTAAGTAGTAAGGATTTTCATTTCCTTCCTTTTTCTTACCATTTGAAAAATATGCTAATTTTTTTATTGTAGTTTTAATGAAAATTGACAAAAGGTTGTGTTTTATTCATTCATTGTTGCATATTTTCCTCTCTCCTTTGCCCTTTCTCCTTCCTCCGTCCATTTTGTAATGCACCTCTTGTTCCAGATTGTTGATTGTCATACACATAATGCCTAATCATACATTCACACAACGAAATATGAGGCATCATTGAAAAACAACAAACTTTTAGAACACTATACAACATGGGTGAGCCTGGAAGACATTCTGAGTGGAATATCTCAGTCATAAAGAAACAAATACTGCATAACACCACTGCTCATAAAATGGGGTTTTTGTTTCCTTGATATTGAGAAGTCACTCTTATTGAAATCTTTGATCTTCTGCAGTAAATGCTTCAAGTCGTCTTCACTTTCTGCAAGCAAGGGTGTGTCATCTGCATAATACAGGCTGCTGATTGGTCTTCCTCCAATCTGACTGCCACATTCTTCTTCATACAGTCCACATTCTCAAATTATTCACTCAGCATATAGATTCAATGGGTTTAGAAAAAGAATATAGACACGACAGGCATATTTTCTCCTTTTAAATCATGCAGTGTTTCCTTGGTCTGTTCAGACAACAGCTTCTTGTTCTAGGTACAGGTTTTGCATGAGCACAATTAAGTGTTCTGGGACTCTCGTTCTCTCAATATTATCTATCATTCATTATGAGGCACACAGTAAAACATCTTTTCACAATTGTAACTTGAGACCTGAATTCTTTTAGTTCTTTCACCTGGAGAAATACCAAATGTATTCTTTTCTTTTTCTTTCATAACTCCAGGTCTTGATATATTTAATTAGAATTCTTCATGGTTTTTCATGAGTCACTCTTTGGGATCTTCTGTTCAACTCTTTTAGTTCATCACTTTATCCATTCACTTCAGTAAGTCTACATTCTCAAAGAAGTTTCAAAATCTTTTCTGACATCACTGTTGTTCATTTCTTTATTTCTTGTTTTTGAATGACATTTTTTCTTTCTTCATGGTTGATATCCTTCACAATTGACCTGGTCTTTGGTCATTAGTGTTCAGAGAATTCATCATGTCAAATCAGGTGGGATATACTCTAGCTTCTATTTTTGGCTGTCATGGACTTATTTTCATTTTCTTCAGCTTCAACCTAAACTAGCATAGGAGCAATTGATGGTTCATTTCACAATTATCTTCAACCTTGTTTCTGACTGATGATAAAGAGTTTCTCCTTCATCTCTTTCCACAGGTATAGTTGCTTTGATTTCTGTGTATTCCATCTGGTGAGTTTAAGTGTTTAGTACTGCTTATTCTCATGAAGAAAATGTATTTGAAATGAATAAGATATTGGTTATCCAAAGCTCTGTATAGCAATCTCCAGTGTTATTTCTATCAGCAAGGGCATATTTTCTATATGTCCTATCTCCATATCTTTTCAATCTATATGCAGAACAGATTATCAGGGAGGCTGGGCTCTTTGAGGAGAATTGTGGCATCTGGATTGGAGGAAGATCTATCAACAATCTGCATTATGCAGGTGACACAACCCAGCTTGCTGAAATTGAGGAGGACCTGAAGCACTTGCTGCAGAGGGTCGAGGACTACAGCCTTAAATATGGATTGCACCTCAATATCAAGAAAACAAAGATTATCACCAATGGGCCGACTGGCAGTATCATGATGGCTGATGAAGAGATTGAGATTGTTGACAGCTTCAGTTTACTTGGCTCTTACAATCAACATTCTTGTTATCAGCAGCCAGCAAATTAAAAGATGAATTGCATTGGGAAATTCAGCTGTCACAGACCTCTCCAAAGTACTGAGGAGCAACGACGTCAGTCTCGAGACTAAGGTGCACCTGATACAGGCCATGGTCTTTGCAGTCACTTGCTATGCATTGGAGAGCTGGACAATGACTAGGGATGCTAGGGATGATAGAGGAGAGTTGATACCTTTGAGCTGAGGTGCTGGAGAGGAGAATTGAATATGCCATGGACTGCTAAGAGAACAAACAAGTTTGTCTTAGAGAGGGTGAAGCCGGGCTGCTCCTTGGAGGTAAGGATTCTGAGACTTCGTCTGACATACTTTGGACATGTTGCAGGGAGGGACCAGTCCTTGAAGAGGGATGTCATGCTTAGGAGGATGAAGGGACAGTGCAGGAGAGGAAGACCCTTGATGAGATGAATTGATTCCGTCAGCGGGGTAATGGGGATAGGCATGTTGGAAACAATAAGATTGGCAAGGGGTAGAGCAGGGTTTAAGGCTATTGTACACAGAGTTGCTATGAGTTGCGAGCAACTCGACGGCACACAACAACAAAAAAAATCCTCCTCTTTAGGGAGCTCTGGTGACCTAGTGGCAAGAAGCTTCACTGCAACCCCAAAGGCATGCAGTTCAAGACCACCATCAGCTGCTCTATCGGAGAAGGATGGGCAGTCTCCTTCCATGTGATTAACTGTCTCTGAAAACCCACCAAAAGGTCTACTATGGGTTGGGTCCAAGTTGAAGGCAAACAACAATAAAAATAATCCTCTTCTTTAGTTCCAATTGTTGTACTCTAATCACTGGTGATTATTAATACATCTTGATGACACGGCTGATGAATTTCTTACTGCAGAAGTTTATAAACATCTCTTTCTTCATGTTTGGCATTTTAGTAGTAGTCATTTTAATGAGTCTTCCTTCTATGTTTTGGGGTATAACTGACAGCATTGTACTTCTGTGAAATATTCTTTTTTTAATAATGAATACAATATCATTCCTCTTTAACTTTTCATTCCTAGTATAGTAGATCATGTGATTATCTGATGAAAAAGGGTCCATGCCAGTCCATCTCAACTCACTAATGCCCAGGATATTGATCTTTAAGTATTCCATTTCATTTCTTAAAACTTCCAATTTTCCTAAATTCATATTTCATATAGTTCCCATTCTGATTATTAATAGAAGTTGCTGTTTTTCATTTTAAGTTACGTCACATCAGCAAACGTAGATCCTGAAAATTTTACTTCATCTGCTTGAACAGTTTGAATCCATCAGCTTCTCCATAGGAAAAAGATGAGATGTCTCCTTCTGTGTGATTTATGGCCTCTGAAAACCCACTAGATGGGGTGAGTTGATTTTCACAATGAGTTCAGCTATGAGTTGGTTCTAATTCAACAATACGGAACATCAACACGACCTTGAGGAGGCAATTCTTCCTACTCATACGTTGAAATGTCGTCAACCTGAGGGGCTTATCTTCTGGCACAGTGTCAGACAATGTTCTACTGCTATTTCTATGATTTTCACTGGTCATTTTTAAAAGAATCTAATTGCCAAGTCCTTCTTCCTACTCTTATCCTTTGGAAGTTCACTTGAACCTGTCCATCACAGGTCACTCTGTTAGTATTTGAAATACGGATAGCATAGCTCCCCACAGCACAATACAAGCTACTTCAGTACAAAAGATAATAGTAGACTGAACGTCTACTATGGGCCAAATCTCCAAATCTTGATCCTAGGACAGCAGTTGTTGTTGTTGTTGTTAGGTGCCCTCTAGTTGAGCACAACTCATAGTGATCACATAAACAAAAGATCTGATCCCTGTTCTATCCTGCACCATCCTCACACTTCCTGATACACGAGAGCCCATTGAAGGCAGTCACTGTATCAGTCAACCTGGTTGAGGGTCTTTCTGTCCTTTGCCGACATTGTGCCCTTCCCAGCATCATGTCCTTCTCCAAGGAATGCACCTTCCTGGTTCTGGCTTGCGTGTTGGTTGGGAACCCACAGGAACATAGCTCCTGGTTAAAAACATCTTCTCAAAGGATCCAAGACCCCCTTGACCTCTTACAGCAGTCACACAACTCCTCTTTTAGAAATCAAGGAAACGTCCAATAGCTGCCTAAAGTGCTCTGAGATGATGGCAGAAAGCAGCCCTAAGGACTTAAAAACTCATTGCCACTGAGTCATAATCGACTCAGAGCTGACCCTCCAGTGAGATTCTCAAGACTATAAACAGCATAGGAGAAGATTTACGTCTTTCTCCCTCACAGCCACTGTTGTTACTATTGTGTGACAGTGAGTCAGAATCAACTCATAACTGACCCTCCAGCGGGATTTCAGAAGCAGTAAATCACTTGGGGAGAGATTGCCCATCCTCCTCCCATCGAGCGGCTGATTCTGAGCACTTTTGAGTTGCAGTGCAGCTTCTTACCACTAGGCCACCAGAGCCTCAGAGAGGAGAGGCCATTGAGGTAGCCGTGCAACTTCCAACAGACTAGCTGCCAGAACTCCTTAGCTTAAGGCTACCCTAAAATCACGTTACTTTCTATTATAGCTTGAAAAAGGGTATGGGTTTATCAGCACAAAATCCTTCCTTATCAAAAGCCCCAAGGTCACCCTGACCCAAAAGCTGAAGTTGATAGCATAGCCTTCAAACTTGAATACGCACACAGTCATCTAGGGATCTGGTTAAAATATATATTCTGACTCCCAGATACAAGAGAGGGCCTGAGATTCTACATTTCTGACAAGTGTCCAGGCAATGCTTCTGGTCCAAATCATACATTGAGTATCATCTTGAGTAGTGAGATTGTGGAGTTTGTCAAGTCTACCAAAAATTGAAGTCATAGAGGCTGGGAGGCTCTGCAGTGCCCTCCCGATGTCCACGTGGTGCACTGAGTCTCATGAATGTGTCCTCTCTGGTGCCTCCCTGCTCCATGAGCCCATGACCACAACTATTCTGGGTTTCCCTTAAGACTCAGAAGTCAATTTGCAAAGGAACCCAGCAATTATATTTACAACTCAGCATTATATTTACAAACACATCAATTTCAGCTTAAATTATTCATCAGCCCTATGTCTTCTTGTGCATGTTAATAAACTAATTTGGTTCTCTTTCATTTTAGACTCCATCTTAGATTTTTTTTTTCAAAATTGTTTAACCCATTCTTCCTCCGATTTCTTATCATATAGATACATATTATGAATTCAATTATGTTAGCCAATAACAGTAGTGAGTTGGAGAGGGAATGGGAGTGTATCTGTCTTAAACAACTGGTCTTCAGTGCTGACCACATCTTAGAATGACCAGAGAGAACTAGAAAACAAATAAAATGATGCCTGATACCCCATTTACAGAAATCATGTTTAATAATCCATGTTTTAGTATATTTTTTAAACTCCCAAGGTGATCTTCATTTATAATGACAACCTGAGCTGCAAACTACCTTCTGCCCAAAACTACAATTATTTACAATCCAAAGGCAAAGATGGAAAAAGGAAGAATAAGCTCATTGTTCTACCTCAAACTCACCTGCTTCCCATTTGAGTGGAGAATTGTCCTACGTTTCTAACACTGTACTCCTTTAGACATGGTCCAGGCAGACCAGACTGCTCACCTCTACTCACCAGAGCTACAACCAGACTGTACAGAAATGCTGAGCTTCTTTCCACAGACTTGCAATTCTGAGAACACAGAAAGGAAGACAAGGTCCACCCCAAGCAGATCTGGACTGTGTTTGTTGTTATTTTATTAGGTGCCAGCAAGTTGGAACCAACTCACAGGTAATCATTCAGGGGAGTTTTAGAGGCAATAAATTGCACAGGGAAAATCGCCTATCTTTCTCTTACGGGGTAGTTTGTGAATTTGAAAAATGTCCCTTTGTGTTAGCAACATAGCTCCTTACAACTAGGCCCACGGTGAGTTGCCATCAGATCTGTTCTGGTTGACGGCAGCCTTATGTACAATGAGGGGCAGAGTCCCCAGTAAGCAAGACAAGCATGGCCTCACTTTTGTTTACTAATTTAAAGTGATGACTCCATACGTTTTCCACCACAGATACAACAGAACGTATATTACATTGAACACTACTGATGAGTAAAGAAGTAGAAGCAAATCTATGCTTACCTTGCTTACAACAGTCCATTCGTGTCGAGGGTTGTAAATTTGGTATGAGACTTTGATTCCATAGAAAGCCACAGTGGTGTTGGGAGAGAGACAGATACCAGAGATGAAACCGTTGGTGTGATGAAAGCAGGTAAAATTGTTCACTTGTTGTTATGTGCCATCAAGTCACAACAGTGAGCCTATGAACAATGGAATTGAACTCTGTCCTATCCTTATTATCTCTGACTTACCAGATCCCATTGCTGCAATCACTGTGTCAATCCATCTCACTGAGGGTCTTCTATTCTTTTGCTGACTTTCCATCTTTCCAAATATGATATACCTTTCAGAGAAATAGAACATCCTCAATCTATGTGAGATGAAACTTCACTATCTTTCTCTCCAAGATGCATTCTGGCTACACTTCCTCCAAAACATATCTATTCATTCTCTTGGCACTCATGGGATTTTCCAGTATTCTTCTCCAACACCACAATTCAAAAGATTCTTTTTCTGACACCCATTGCCCAGCTCTCAGATACATTGCAAATGATTGAAAAGATCATGGCCTGAATTTGATGCACCTCAGTCTTTAAATGGACATAACTGATCCTTTGTATTTTGGAGAGGTCCTTGACAGCAGACTTTCCCACTGCAATATGTCTTTTGATTTCTTGGCTGCTGATTGTGGATCCAAGGAAGATGAAATCATTCACAATTTCAGTCTTTTCTCCATCTGTCATGTTGTTGCTTATCAGCCCAGTGGAGAGGATGTTTGTTTTCTTTTTTTAAATTTCTTTTATTTCATTATTTTTTTGTATACCGTCAAATCAAATCTGACTGGTACAGGAGGAGATTGTTCCTCCTTCTCCAGCAGAGCATCTGGTGGATTTGAACTGTGCATCTCTGAGATTGCAGTTGCAGCTTCTTGCCACTAGGCCACCAGAGCTCGCCGATGTTTGTTTTCTTAATACTAAGATGCAATCCACATTGAAGGCTGTAGTTTTTGCTCTTCTGTAGTAAGTGCAGCAAGTTGTCTTCACTTTCAGCCAGCAAGTTTGTATCATCTGCATTAACACAGGTTGTTCATGAGTCTTTCTCTGATTTTGATGCAATATTCTTCTTTATAAAGCTGACCTCTCAAATAATTTGCTCAGCATATTAATTGAATAGGTGTGGAGAAAGGATACATCCCTGGTATACACTTTTCTTGACTTTACGCCATGCACAATTCCCTTGCTCTGTCCAAACAATAGCTTTTTGTTCTAGGTCTAGGTTTCATATGTGTACAGTTAAATGCTCTGAGATTCCCATTCTTCTAAATGGTATCCATCATTTGTTATGATCAATACTATCAAATTCCTTTGCATAGTCAATAAAACACAAATAGATATTCTTCTGGTATTCTCTGCCAAGATCTATCAGACATCAGCAGTAAAATACCTGGTGCCTCAAGCTTCTAAATCCAGCTTAAACTTATGAAAGTTCTCTGCCTATTTACTATTCTAGCCATTTTTAGATAATCTTCAGGAATATTTTGCTTGCATATGATATTAATGATACTACTCAATCATTTCCACATTCTGATGGGTCACTTTTTTTGACGCTGAAAACAAATATGGTAGGTTCGGTAGCTGTCTTCCAAAAGTCCTGGTACAGACAGGTGAGCCAGTCCAGGGCTGCATCTGGTAATTAAAACATGTCACTTGGTATTCCATCAATTCCTGAGGCCTTAGGTGCAAATGAATGTGTGTTTGCCTTCCTTATTGAGTAATCCAACAAAACATTCCATTGTCCTGTGCCATCTTCACAGCTTTTAGTATGTTTTAGTTGTGACTCTTACATCAATCTAGCTCACTGAAGATTCCCTGTTTCTAAATAACCCTCTGCTTTATCAGTTATGTGCTCTTCTAGCCATTAATCTATGTCCAAAGTAAGCAAGCTAGTCTAACTTGAAGTCTAACTGTGTACCTCCTAAGGCACATTCTAGCTATGTATCTTTAAGGCAGATTGTTCCGGTTTTGACAGTATGAGACAGTAGAAGTTGATTACTGGATTGAATTAAATCAGGCTGCACCTAAATAGATTGGTAAAGAGCCTAGGTGGTATAGCAGGTTATGTGTTGGGCTACTACCACTTCCAAAACAACATGCCTCCGGAAACTTTATGAACTCTGATAAATGTTGATAGTTGTGGAAAGGCTTCAGGCCTTTTGTTCATAGGGTCACTATGAATCATGTTCAACTTGAAGGCAATCAACAAAAATGAACCAAAAATTTGTAGTGTTACTGTACAAGTAATTCCACAGGAGAACAATGAGCAGTCTCTCCCCATAATATTGACAGTTTTGGAAACCCAATGCAGAATTACTATGAATTGACTTAAAAATAAGAGGTTTGGTTTTTAAATGGACTGATACCAAACAACACCAATCTGGAGGTTATTCCGTCTGTTTTCCATGATTGCCTACTGGTTCTCCTCACTGTCCTCACTCTGTCTGCTCCCAAAACATCCCTGGGGAAAATTCCACCTGCAATGGGGCCACTTTGATGTGCATAATAATAATAATAATCTGGATGGGTTTTCCAAACACTTTGCTAGCTTCTATCCCAGAGTTTCAGATTCTTGTGTTTTTCTAACAAGTTCTCAGATTATGCTGCTGGTCCAGGGATTATGCTTGGAGAGCCACACTCTATCATTTAAATTACTGATGGCTTTCAATAAGAATTAAGAAGAAAGCAATCCATAACACCAAGGAAAGGTACACATGGTGGTACTGTAACAAAGGAGGACCGTGCCAAGCCCAGCATGGCATGGCTTAGCCAAGAGACTTTATACACTTCTTTGCCATTCCTGAATCTCCACTTTCTCACCTGAAAAGCAGGGAAGGGAGACTGCTGGGAGAATGGAGACTAGAGCCCACGTTGTTTGTGGTTAGTGGCTGTCAAATCAATTCTGACTCATGGTAAGCTCATGTGAGCTGGTACTTGATCTTCTTAGATGCAGAAGTAATCATATTTAATAGCTTGTATGAGAAGCAGCACCTCAATTCATTTAAGGGAAATTAGAAAGACCCTGGATGATGCAAATGGTTAAAGAAATGTTAGAACCTCAAGTCTATCCAAAAATACCTCAGAGAGACCTATTCATCTATTTTCTTAAATACAGCCATCAAAAATCATATGCAGGGGAAAAAATCATATGGAGGACAGTTCCACTCTGACAATGGTAATGAGGACGTGGGGGTGGCCAAGGTTAAAGCTGCTTTTAACACAGGATGAGCAGTTGAAGCAGAAAATTTAAACATACAGAGAATTTTAAGGAGATGTGTAAAGATATTCAAAAAACCATCCCATAATTAAAATAACTCAAGTTCCTAATTTAAAAATTCAGTTGATGAAAGGAAAAATAAAATGGATACTGCTGAAAACCAATTTTCTGGATGATCAAAGAGACAAACTATCTCAGAACACAGAGCCCATCTTCAAAGAAATTAAAATGGTCAAAGAAAATATATGCGTCAGGGAGTACAGATTCAAGATCATGAAATATTAGGAGAATATTGACTAGTGAATATTGAATATTATATGTTGCAGAAAAAGAGGAGAAAAGAAGATTTGAAATACAAATATAAGAAAGCTCTTCTTAAACTGAATAAATATCATTTTTATTTTGACCAGAAGGTCAACTCTAAGTATCAAACAAGTAATTTTCTTTAAAAAGAATAACATTTGGATTTAATATAGCAGAATTCTTTTTAAAATTGTGGGGCTTTTTATTGTTGAAAATATATACAGTGGGTGGGGGTAGGGAAGAAAATGTGCAACAGTGAATGAATAAACATCCAACTTTTCTGTAAACTTTCATTAAAAATCACAATTAAAAAAACCAAAAAGAAAATATACCAAAAAAAGATACGACAATGATTTTTACATGTACAATTCTGTGCACCTGTTCGTAATCTCCTTTTCCAAACTGTTCTCCCTATTAATGTATTGTGCTCCCTAAGTTTCCTCCATAACCCTTCACATCGCTGTTGTCAAATTGATTAACTATCAACACAGACGTTCCTTATAGATGTTATGGATTTTATCCTAGACCATTGCAATGAAGTAAATATCATTATTAAAGCAAGTTGCATGTATTTTCTATCTCCTATGCATATACAATGAATGTTTACATTATATTGTAATCTAGCAAGTGTTTACATTGAACACCTTTCTATAAAAGTTTGAAATACTGTGAAAATTACCAAAACATGACACAGACATGAAGTGAACTGAACCACCTATGCTGTTAGAAAAATGATGCTGGTAGACTTACTCCACACAAGGCTACCGCACTCAACCAGTCTGTAACACAGAACAAACAAGTTATTCAGAGAATGTCATAGTCACTCAATAGTGCTATACTTTTACCTAAAGAGATAATCGGTCATAATGGATTATGGTCAAATTTTTAAACAATGGCTACTTTGTTCTTTGGGATTTTCATGACGATGGATCTTGGAATACAAGCTTTGGAGGAACTGTGGCGATATTGATGGAAAATGGAATGAAAGATGAAGTAAAATTTATTAAACAGAATCTATTGCCATAAGCAAAAACCAACAACAACTAAAAAGGCACTATTTTAAGATTGCAATAAAGTATAATTAAAGGGGATATGCCTGCCTGTAGTTCTTTAAAAGAGCAAAACACGCAAGGCAAACCTCTTCACTAATTAAGTACTTCTTGTTTAGTCAGAAGAAAACATAAGGAATATTTTTGGTTTAAAGTTTAAATATTAGTTCATAGCAATGGGATTCATTCAACCCCTAAAAGTCTGGATTCTGGGGAGTCTTTAAATTCTGTTCTTTATTACTCCCCTTTTTCTTCATTATTCTTCTGTAGTTTATTTGGACCTAAGATCTCATTGGCTGATGAGTATCACTCTCATGGGAGCTTCAAGAAGACACTTTGGAGCTGCCACAGTCTTAATCAAGCATACCACTCACAAAAGCTCAATTTTTAAGGAAGTTACACAGGGGGGATTTTAACTCATAGAAAATGAAGCTTCTATCTAACAATGAGAATGAAGACAAGGTGAGGGAGAAATTAACAATTGTGGAAAAATATGAAAGTGGAAAAAAAGAAAAACTTTTAATAAATACTCAACAAGGGATAAAATTTAAAAATCATTTTTTCCCAGCTAGCTCAAGAAGTATGGTTTTTCATTCTTTCATCAAAATATTTTGAAAGTTTTTGCACATCACAGCCCATCTCCATGACTTGAGTTTGGAATATGCTCACTCGTAGGGATAACCTCGATCTACTGGGATGAAAGTGAGAGGAACAATGGAGAAGAAGGCTGAGCTTGGAGGTGTTTTTTCAGTGCTGTCCACCTATCATGCACAGATGTGTGGATGAGCAGGGAAGGCATGAGGACCCCTGGTTTGTAGACTTGGCCCCGTGTTTAAGGCTGAGTGAAGAAACCAACAGATCTGAAATGCAGAAGTGCGGGCACCTGAGCTTGCAGCTGATGAATTTTTGAACCAAGCTAAATAGGGCTGGGGATGAGTTGACCCGAACCCAACCAGATGAAGACAAGACGATCCATGTTGGGAGCCAAGGTCAATTGCTTCAACCTGATGGCTTGCTTTGGACTGGATTTTGCTTGTGGATGAAGATATTCAAAGATTCCAATTTGAACAGAGGATTCTTCAGCAAAAGAGATGGGCTTGGTCCCTCAGAGTACTGGTTTCACAGCGGTGGATAAATTAGAAATTAGCTTTCTAAAAGGAGGATGGTAAGGTATGAAGCATGAAGTAACTGGCTAACCCACTTTTACCAATGTAGTTCTTAGTATGATGATTGTAAGGAAAGAAATCCCCAACATACATGAATAAAATACAATGAAAATGAAAGACTGTATAAAACACAATGTACATACATGAAACACAAAGTATTTTAATGATAAAATATTAATAAGAAGAAAATAATATTTGCTGCATATAATTTATGAAAACATATGTAAGAAAAGTACAAAGAAGATTTGAAAAAAAGTGAATGGGAAAATGTATCAGGTAATAGAAAACTAAGTGAAATAAGTTTCTTATTTTGTACATTCTAGGTTCTAATTAGTTTAGAAGAGGTCATGGTACTAGGGATATTGTAGCTAATGTCAGATGGATCTTGGCTGAAAGCAGGGAGTACCAGAGGAATGTCTATCTGTGTTTTATTGATTATGCAAAGGCGTTTGACTGTGTGGATCATAACAAACTGTGGCTGACTCTGAGAAGAATGGG
>NW_006399801.1:12048772-12050572 GCF_000299155.1 Elephantulus edwardii
ACTCGATGGCACATAACAACATGTTCTAATTATTAATATATGTTTGTAGCTGTTTCTTCTCATTTTAATGACTTCCAGTCTGACCTTCTACCTCCAGTACTATGTCTTAGAGTGTTCCTCTATTATTCAAAGGGTTTTCTAAGGCCTAGGTTATTTCAGAAGTGGATGGCCAAGCCTGCTTATTTGTTTGTTTTCATCTGGTAGGAGCCTTCTGGTATTTGAAATACTAATGCCTTGGCTTTGAGAATCACAGAAATCAGAAAGTTACTTCGGTACAGCAAACTGACAAGCAAGTGCTGTACTCTTAAGAGAAAATAATAAACAAGCAAACAGATGTATACACAAGCTACAAAATAAGCTAGCGATGATAGAAAGAGAATTAAGGCCTTTGAGCTGTGGTGCTGGAGAAGAGCTCTGAATATACCATGGACTGCTAGGAGAACAAACAGGTTTGACCTGGAGAGGGATAATCAAGCTGCTCCTTGGAGTCAAGGATTCTGAAGCTTCGTGTGACATATTTTGGGCATGTTGCAAGAAGGGACTGGTCCTTGGAGAGGGTTTGGGAGAGTGAAGGGACGGCACCGGAGAGGAAGACCCTCGATGAGATGGATCGATTCTGTGATTGGGATGGTGGGATTGAGTGTGTGAGAGACAGTAAGGTTGGCACAGGAGAGCAGGGTTTAGGGCTCTTTTACATACGGTCGCTATGAGTCGCGAGCGACTCGACGGCACATAACAACAACAACAACAACGTGCAAATCACTCCTCCAATAGAACAAACTGGCAGGCAAATGTACCCTGAAGAGCAAATCATTAAAACAAGCAGGCATACAAATAGTATGGTGCAGGATGGGCTTCTCCAGTTCCCCTGCTCTGGCTCAGAAAGGCAATGGACGGTGGCCATGCTCTTCAGCTCCAAGCCCTGGGTCAGGCAGACAGCTGGGACCATAGACAGCCAGTCTTTCTCTTTCTGGATCCCAACTCTGGCAGGCAGGTGGAAATTAAGAAGAACAGCTTAAATGAGAATCTCTGAGTGGAATAGTCAGGCATTTAACTGTTAATTGAAAAGTCATTGATTTGGATCTAGCAAAAGAGCCCTAATAGAGGCCTGGCAATTTACTTCCTAGAGGTTACAGCCCTGAAAATCCTACAAAACAAAGTTCTGCTCTGCACACGCAGCACAGCCATGAGTCAGGACTGACTCAACAGCTACTGGTGGCTTTCAATAGGACAAAAAGGAATATTTTATAATGATAAAAAGCACATACCAAAGAGAAAATGAGTCATGAGTCATTATATATTCCTTAATTACATAGACTTTAAGTAGAAGAACTTTGCAAAAATAAAAGAAACTGACAAATCAACAATCATTGTAGAATCTTTTAACAAAGTCATTTTGAAACTGACAGATGAAGTCGTCAAACAAGATTTAGAGAAAAAAGAGTAACAAACATCAAGGTGACTCTCACAGATTTCAGTAAAACTTTGGCCTAAACTTAGGGAGGAAAATTATCTTTAAGCAACCACAAATGACTAACAAAAATTGACCAAGATTAGGCAACCAAAGGAAAAGAGTGAAAATAGAGTCATTATGGTCAATGCTGAAGAATGAGAGAATAATAGCAAGGTTCTGCTCCAGGACTGGCAAGCTACCAAAAAAGAATTTCCAGTCTCAAAATAACATCATGTTGTTGTTGTTGTTGTTGTTGTTGTTGTTGTTATGCTGTCGAGTCACCTGCAACACATAACAACCCTAGGTACAAGAGCTCTGAAGCCTGCACTGTCCTGAGCCAGTACCAG
>NW_006399801.1:12053662-12054480 GCF_000299155.1 Elephantulus edwardii
GTGTTTAATAATAGGATGTTTAATGTAAACAGTTTACTTGTTTTGAAATTTTTTTCTTTTAATTGTGAGGTGGTGTGTGTTTGTTTGGTGCTCTATTTTGTTTTTCTAAATACTCAGTAGCTTATTTTTATTTTGGGTTTCAAAATCTTCTTGAAATTCTTGACAAGGTTTCTAATTTACAGGCAAGATATTCTGTACCAGGGGATGAAAAATAGAGTTACCTTATGTACCAGCCCAAGTAAGGAAAAAAGTCTTGTGTACTTTAAGGCTACAGCCACATCGCTAGCGCAGTGGAAGATTTTATAAAGCAAAAACACTTGAGTCCACTCTACCCTGTCTGGAATTACACACCTGTTGCTGTTATGTGCAGTGGAATTGCCTGTGGCCCATAGTAACCCTATGTACAGCAGCTCTGAGGCCTGCCTTGTCCTGAGCCAGTATCACTGATTCCAAAATACCTACTCCCATTGCCCCGGTTATTGTATCAATCCATTTCATCCAGGGTCTTCCTCTCCTGTGCTTTGCCTCCACCCTTCTAAGCACGATGTCCTTCTCTAAGGATTAGTCCCTCCTGGCCACATGCCCAAAGTATTTGAGATGGAGCTTCAAAATCCTAGTCTCCAAGGAGAAACTTTGTTTTCTTGGTGGTCCATGGTCAAGACTCTTCTCCAGCATGACAACGCAAAGGCATCGATTCTTCTTCCATCATCCTTAGTCATTGCCCAGCTTTCTGGTGCATAGCACGTAATTACAAAGACCATGGCCTATATTAAGCACACCATAGCCTCTAGACTGACATCTTCGCTTTTGAGTACTCT
>NW_006399801.1:12054825-12061951 GCF_000299155.1 Elephantulus edwardii
AGTCCTTGACTTTCTGCAGCCAGAGCTTCAGGTCCTCCTCAGTTTCAGCAAGCAAGGTTACGTTATCTGCATAATACAGGTTGTTGATGAGTCTTTCTCCAATCCTGATGCCACATTTCTCCTCATAAAGCCCTGCTTCCAGAATGATATGTTCTTCATATAGATTGAGAAGATATGGAGACAGGGTACATCCCTGACACACTCACGTGCAGTCTTTCCTTGCTCTGTTCTGAGACTTGCTTCCTGGTCCAAGTATAGGTTTCACATAAGCACAATCAAGTGTTCTGAGATTCCCATTTTCCTCAAGGTTAGCCACAATTTGTGATCTACATAGTCAAATGCTTCTGCAGAGTCAATGAAACACAGATAGACATCCCTCTAGTACAGCCAGTCACAGTGTCCCTGGATAGCACAAATGGTCAATGTGCCTGAGTATGAACCATAAGGCTAGGGGTTCCAGTCCACCAGAGGCAACTTGGAGGAAATTCCTGGCAATATACTTGCCAAAAATCAGTTACTGAAAACCTATCTATGCACAGGATAGAGCAGGGTTTAGGGCTGTTGTACATAGGGTCGCTTTGAGTCGCAAACGACTCGACAGCACATAACAACAACAACAAACATCACCACAACATCAGGTTTTGGAACCTGAACATCACTCTAAAAAGAAAACTTGAAGGCACCAGCAGTGCCTAGTTCACTCCCTAGTTCCCACTTCCCTGTCCACTAAGCAGCTTCCTGTCTTTATAGATGTCTCTTCTGGGCGTTTGCTTCGTTGTTGGTTGCTGTCCCATCAATGCTGTCTCCTACTGACCTCAAATATGCAGAGCAGAGTTCCACAGGGTCCAAGGCAGTGACTTTAGAAAACCAACTTCCAGATCTGCCATCTCTGATGCCAATAGGTGTGTTCTGTTGTTGTTATGTACCATTGAGTTGGAACCAACTTACAGCTGACCTTCAGTGAGTTTGCAGAGGCTGAAAATCGCGCAGGAGCTGGTGAACTCAAACCTCCTACCTATGGTTTGGCAGTGCAACTCCTTAACAGTAGGCTACCAGAGTTCCCTAGTTTTCATATAAACATGTATTTTCATTGCTCTTGGGATGTTTCTGGGAGTGGAAGGTAACTCTGTGTTTAAGACTCTGTGTTGTGTGTGTGAGCTTTTGAAGAATCTTCTTACTTTCTGAAATCGCTACACCACTTAGATTCCCATTATCGATAGATGAGAGTTCCAATGGCTCCCTAATTTTAGGACGCTTTTGTGAAAGCAAGCTGGTGAATAAAAGAACAGCAGGGAAAAAATAGGATATTCCATATCCTCACCCTTTCTTTGTTCAAGACCTACTATTTGTAAGATCTCCTCTACCAGCACAAGTGGAAATAAAAGCACTAGGATTTTTTTGGAGGTATTGCTCCTGGAAAAATCCACTGAGGGCAGCCATGTTTTTGGCTTGTTTGGACAGGAAAATGGAAGAAAGCAAAGAATGTGTTCAAACTCCTCTCCAAAAGTCCAAACAATCATTCCGCTGCCTTAGAAAGAAACAAGAATGAAGAAAGGGACTTTGAGGTGATACATGAAGTTGGCTGTACTCTTAAGTCCACTTCTGCTGAGTTGAAAGGGTTCTTGTAGAGAGCTCTTTTGAGTCTAAAATGTGATTCTGTTGGCCACAGGGAAAAAAGAAATCATAGTACAAAATGACAAATAAGATGCTATGTCTCTTTTCCCCACAATCAACTACAACGGGGACAAAGCCATCAGAATACTCTTTTATGTGTTACTTCCCCTTTGCATTAAAAAATGAAAGGCTGTGGAATAATAAAATTAAATATGCTGTAATGGGAAAAAAAACAAAGCCATTATAAATAAGCTTTATGACTCCCTCTGAACAAGATAAAAAGGGAGCTGGATAGTGTGCACCTCTTCCCTTTCAAAACCAAAGCATAATCAAAGGCAAACAGGCTAGAAAACACAACAGAGATAAAGCTGGAATTTTCAGCTGTGTTGGAAAGACCCTCGGTATGGACAGGGAGTGTGTGGAGTTTTGTTTCGCTCAGGAAATAGATGACTATGAGAAGTTGGATCCTTATACAAACCCCTTGAGTATCCCCCAGCTCTCCATTACCAGCAATATGCTCTGAGCAGTAATCAGATCCCCCTGGATGGGGGATAGGAAGGACAGTTTAATAATCTTTGGATCTTTGTAATAGTACTTTCCTGTGACTGCTACAAACTGGGTGGCTTTAAACAATGCAAAATCATTCTCTTACAATACTGGAGGCTCGATCATGTCAGTGGCATCAGGCAGACTCAAAGGCAGGTTTCTAAAGCTGTAAATCATGCAGGGGGCAGTGACATGGCCCTAGCTTTCTCCTCTGGAATGGTTAGTGCATATGAACTGCCAGAGAAGTGTGTGTCCTTTAGGTTTACAGGGTATCTCCCTAAGGACTAGGTCACCAGAGCTCTCCAAATCAGAGTGTCTGCAGGACCATGTCCTCTCTCAAAGGGTCTATGGTAGAATCTTTTATGGCATCTTCTTAGGGAGGTGCCAACAACTTACTAGTTTGTTTTTAAAGGGGGGAAAAAAACAACCACCACTAGTCAATGAGTCCATTCAAACCCATAGCAACCCTGTAGGACAGGAAAGAACCAGCTAGACAGTTCTCAAGGCTTTAATTCATTATGGAAATTGACTGTTGTTTTTTTCTCCAATGGAGTGGCTGGTAGGTTCAAACTGCAGAACTTTTGGTTAGCAGCCTAATTTCTTGACCACTATGCCACCAAGGCTTCAGTTGTTGCCAATAATCCTTAGAATTCTTTGTCTTCTCATCATATCTTTCTATCATCACTCGACCTTCTTTCCTATGAGTTCATGTCTCTATGTTCAAATTTTTCTCTTTTTACATATTTCACTGAATTAACCTACTACACAGTGATAGCAAACAAAACAGCATGGTACTGGTACAATGACAAGAGCATAGACCAAAGGAACAGAATTAAGAACCCAGAAATGGACCTATGTATGGTCAACTGATATTTGACAAGTATATAAAACCTATCAAATGGGGAAATGACAACCTTTCAACAAATGGTGCTGGCAAAACTGGACTGCTACCTACAAAAAGCTGAAATAGGACCCACATCTCATACCAATCACAAAAAGCAACTCAAGAAAGGACCACAAACCTGGGAGTAAAGCCCAAAATCATAAAGTTCATCAGAGACAAACTGGGATCAAGCTTAGACAACCTAATCTATGGAATAAAGAGGCTGACAAATACAGCCATAAATGCACAATCTGGAAAGGATAAAATTGATGAATGAAACTTTTTTATTCAATTTATTTTAATCAAAGTTTACAGAGACTTTGGATTTCCATTCATTTATAGTTGCACACTTTCTTCCCTTCCCGCCCCTCCCCCCAGTTGCTTTTCTCTTTGAAAAGTAAAAATAAAATTATAAAAATTCATTGTTATACAATATCTCCTCCCCCCAGTTCACTCCACTATGCAGCTTTCATTCTGGACTCCTGTCAATGAAAATAATACCTAATCATATATTCCTCCTAAATAGTTCTCTCCATCATCTGTTTCATTGCAGTATAAATTATTTATCCCATTTATTCCCCCCAACTCCAATGTCAGTCCTGCTTTATAACAGTGGCACTATGCAGTATTTGTCCTTTGTGATTGAGATATTTCAGTCAGCATACTGTCCACCAGGGTTACCCATTTTGTATATTTCATGAGTTCCTTGTGTTTCAATGCAGCATAGTATTCCATTGTGTGATTATACCACAGCTTCTTCAGATATTCATTTGTTGATGAGCACTTGAGTTGTTTCCAACTTTTTGTTAATGTGAACAAAGATGCAATAAACATGGGTGAGCATATATCTGCTTGAGTGGCAGTTCTGATGCATAATAAGTGATTGCAAAGACCATGGGCCTGTGTGTCAGGCACACCTTACTCTCCAGAGAGACACCGTTGCTCTTGAGTACTTTAAAGAGGTCCCTAACCACAGACTTTCCCATCGCAATACGTGTTTTTTTTTTTATTTATTTTCTGGCTGCTGGTGCCAAGAGTGTTGACCGTGGAGCCAAGCAAACTGAAGCTGTGAACAATCTCAATCTCTTCACCATCCATCCTGATACTGCCAATTGGTCCAGTGATGAGAATCTTTGTCTTCTTGACATTGAGCCTCAGTCCATACTGAAGGCTGCAGTCCTTGACCCTCTGCAGCAAGTGCATCTATAGTAGACTCTATTTCCGAATTGGGTAGACATTATTCACCCCGTCTGGAATTCTGGCTGATGAAAACTGCCATTGACTGCTAACCAAAAGATTGGAGGGTTGAGTCCATCTAGAAATGGCTGAGAAGAAAGGCCTAGTGATCTATTTCTAAAAAAAACAAAACAAAACCAAAACCAACCACCAACCCAACAGTGGAATGAATACCTGATAGATTTGAATCACCAACCTTACATTTAGCAGCCTGACACTTTATGGTGGCATGACACTGGAGTCTTTAAAACAACATGCACAGCTACCCAGCAGAAAGTAACTATGAGTCGAATCCATTAGATTCCAGTAGGAGTTTAGTTGCTACAAAGCTATGAAGTGGTCTTTCTGATGTGGCCAGAATCTCATTAGCACAAATCCTGAGGTATGGTCTGGAGGTCTGAGATTATAAAGTCACCTCAATTACTCAGGAGATTCCAAGGGTTATCTTCGGGAATCAAAATCAAATTCATTTTCAGACTATTTTGGTAAGGTGATTTATTACCACAGAAACAAGAAAGTGATTCAGACAGTATTTGTGGACTTGGCTACTTTGAAGGCAGTTAAAACAAAGCAATATTAGAATAAGATTGCTAGGTTAGATGCAAAACTTGCTAATGTCCTGTTTTTGTGTTGTTGTTGTCTACCATCGAGTCAGAACTGACCCATATCTGACTCTCTCCAGAGGGTTTTCAGAGGCAGTTAATCACACGGGAGGAGACTGCCCATCCTTCTCCATGAAGCAGTCTGTGGATTTGAAACGGCTGTCCTGTAGGAAAACATACTTTTACTGTATCTGGGCTTATCAAGTAGTAATTGTAAAGTCAAACCTTGTGTCTTAGTTGTCTAATGCTTTTTAAAATGGAGATATCACAAAGGATGGCTTAAACTAATAGAAACTTACTCTTTTACTGTTTAGGATGCTTGGTCCAAATTCAAGTTCTGGCTCTAGAGAAGGGACCCTCTCTCTGTCAGTTCTGGAAAAAAATTTTTGTTTCCTTTGGCATCTGGAGGCGTGGAATTCTCTGAAAATCTCCATCTGTCTTGGCTTTTTCATTTCCAGGTGCTTCCTCAAAGAGGTGCCTGAGTTTAAAAAGACACATTTCACATCGGGCAATTCTTTCTTGGTGGAATGGAGCCCCCTCTCAGTTAGCTTCCCTTCTTTATCTCTAATGAGATAAACAGTGTTACAGGTCACACTCTTACAAAACTCCCTTTAAATCAGATTAGGGCTACAATGGGATGAAGGGGTATCACATTCCACCCTTAATCCTTTTATAATTATTTGGTTTCTCAGTTCATGGGGAACATGGTGCCGTTTTCACATTATGGGCCTACATAGTTTTGGGGGACACAATTCAATCCATGAAACATGAGTATTGCTATAGATTTATTTGTATCCCTCCCAAAACATGTGAAGCCAAATCATCATACCTATGAATATAACCTAATATGATGTAACACCCTTCCATAATGTAATCAATTAGTTGAGGGCATACCAGTGTCAGATAGATCTAAAATCTAATTCTTTCTGAGTTACTCTACAAAGAGCAGTGTAGACACAGACAAGCTCGTCCTAAGGAAGACAGACACCATACAAGGGCAACCAATCAATCAACAGATGCCTGGGCTATTGAAAAAACCTGAATAAGGACACTGGTTTGGCCTTTTAGCCTTCAGAACTGTGAGAAAATAGAATTGTGTTCTTTCAAAGTACTCATTTGTGTTATCTGTGTTATAACAGCACTGCTGTTATGTGTCGTCGAGTCAGAACTGACCCATAGCTGAACCTCCAGCAGGTTTTCAGAGGCAGTAAATCTCATGGGAGGAGACTGCCTATCCTACTCCCACAAAGCAGCTGGGGGATTCTAACCACTTGTCTTTGGGATTGTAGTACAGCTTCTTACTACAAGGCTATTCCCTTGAAAAGTTAAATAATCTTTGGGTTGGCCTGTAAAACAATGTCTTAGTTGTCCCAGAAAAAGAGCTTGATTCTCTAATCACCACAGCCCCCAAAACCTTCCAAAATATGTGGAATTCCACATTCCAAATTCCATGCAGTCCAAAATATAACAGATCCCAAAGACTCTGCCCATAAAATCAACAAGGCAGACCTCCCCAGGGGTCCATTTGTAGTGTGCCAGAATCTCTTCTACCCAGACAATGTACGACAAATGTTACAGAAGCCCTGGGCAGGGGAATCTAATCTCATGATCAACATTCTACCCATCCTGTTATACACCCAATAGCTCTGGACTCTGCAACCAACAGGATAAACCTCTTTGGAGTCAGTTCTAGTCTAACTGCTCTTCCTTTCAGTCAATGTTTAAGACTGCTAACTGAAGTAACTGTGTGCTAAGAAACAGGCACCTTGAGCAGAGGCTACACTCAAAAGCAACATACTTCAGGGGAAACGCTGATAGCAACAAGAAAGATCTACCCAGGTGTTCATTTGCTAGCATTTCCCCTATTTCAACACTGTCGGCTGCAAGCCTACTGCAAATTGCTAAAGAAACCTCTTGTATAAACTAGAGTCTGTTTTCATATCAAATACCTTACCAAACTTCTTTCATACCTTGCTCAAGCCTCTACAATCAACAGGATAAGCCTCACATGGAGTTAGTTCAGGTCTGTCTGTTCCCACTTGAGGCCTTGATACATGCTGGGAAAATATACATGGATGGAGCTGGAAGATATTTGTTGTTGTTGTTATGTGCCATCGAGTCACCTGTGACCATAGCAACAACACCCCTAAAGCCTGCTCTATCTTATGCTAATCCTATTGCCTCTGACACATCTACTTCCATTACCCCAGACACTGAATCAATCCATCTCATCAAGGGTCTTCCC
>NW_006399801.1:12062391-12063025 GCF_000299155.1 Elephantulus edwardii
TGATTCTGCCAATTGGCCAATAAGCCAATCACAAAATAACAACTATTATATGAAAAGACTTTACTTATAAAAAAGACCAAAAAAATGGCACGTTTTCGAGATCAAAGTTTATTGTTGATTACCAAGGGCAGGAAGAAAGAATGGGAGTAGGTGATGGGGAGCTGCTATCAGTGATGGAAAAATCAAACTGATGAAGGATGTGGTTGCACAATCATAGTAGTAACAGTGAGTGCTGTCAGTAAGTTGTACAGCTTTAAAAAGTTGGAATTTTTTTTTTACATCTATATAAAACTGAAAAAAAAATCATAGGATTGGAACTTCAAGGAAACTTCTGGCCAGCAGTCTCAGGAAAGCCTCTGTAAAATCTTCTCAGACAGATGGTGTTTCCTATATTTAGTCCTCCCAAAACTGAGAGAGCCCACTGCAAGTCCATGCCAGGTATTCTTCAGCCTCTCTGCCAATGATCTCTTCTCCACATTCTCCCCTAATCAGTATAGAGGCATTTCTTGCTGTTCTGTCCTCTGCAAAAAATAGTTAGCAAATGATCAGTGTCTTCATTTAAAATAGCTTTATTAACTTAAAGACGGTCTTTAATTTCTCTTAGGCTAAATAAACCAAATAGTTATCACTTTGT
>NW_006399801.1:12067450-12080958 GCF_000299155.1 Elephantulus edwardii
CTTAGTGAGCACATCCAGGGCAGCATCTGTTTGTTGAAATAAATCAATTAGTATGCTGTTAACTCCTGGAGCCTTGTTTTTTGCCAATTCCTTCAGAGAAACTTGAACTTTCTCCTTCATTGCCATAGGCTCTTGTTGATATGTTATTTCATGAAATTCCTCTGTATCAGACAATTCCTGATACAGTCATTCTGTGTACTCCTTCCATCTTCTTTTGATACTTCCTGGATCATTTAACGTTTTACCCAAACTATTCTTAAGTATTGCCACCCATGGCTTGAATTTGTTTTTCAACTCCTTCAGCTTAAGGAAACGCTGAGCGAGTTCAACCCTTTTAATTTTCTGACTCTAGCTCTCTGCACATTTCATTATAGTATCTTGCTTTGTAGTTCAATTATTGTTGTGCTTTGAAAAACCTTCTTGTGTCTTTCTTAAGATAATAAAATAGCTAAACATAATTTGGACTCCCATGGACAATGACTTAATAAACTAGGTCTCTTGCTGTTGTTGTTAGGTACCACAGAGCCAATCTCACCGTCTCTAACACACCTACTTCCATTGTCCCAGTTACTGGGTCAATCCATCTCATCCAGAGTCTCCTTCTCCTGCACTATCCCTCCATCTTTCCAAGGAATAGTCCCTCCTGGCCAAATGCTCAAAGTATATGAGACAGAGTTTCAAAATCCTTACCTCCTAGGAGCAGCTTGGTTTCACCCTCTTTAGGACTGATCTGTTTGTTAGTGAACAATATGTTTAGTACTATTCTCTAGCACCACAATTCAAATGCATCCATTCCTCTGTCATCCTTAGTCATTGTCTATTTCTTTGATGCATAGCAAGTAATTGGGAAGACCATGGTTCGGATCAGGTGTACTTTAGTCTCTAGACTGACATGGTTGCTCTACACTACTCTGGAGAGGTCCTAGACAGCAGATTTTCCCAGTGCAATTTGTTTTCTGATTTCCTAACTGCTGGTGCCAAGAGTGTTGATTGTGGAGCCAAGCAAGCTGAAATTGTTAACATCTTCAATCTCTCCTCCATTTATCATGGTGCTTCCAATTGGCATCACTGGTGTAAATCAGATCTATTCTCTTTCCAATCATAGTGTTGTTACATACCATCAAGTAGAACTGACTCATAGCTGACCCTCCAGCTGGTTTTCAGAGGCTAATAAATTACATGGAAGGAGAATGCCCATCTTTCTCCCTCAGAGTAGTGGATAGATTCAAACTGAGTGCCTTTGGTTTAGCAACACAACTCCTTAGTTTTTTCCAAAGAAAATGTGTGGCATTACAGACTCACACATTTGCCATTTCAAATGACCAGTCAGCAGCGATGACCCTCTAGGTTGTTTCTGATGTCATTTTGCTTGCTCAGTCTGTCTTAATTGTTATTGAGAAGATTTCCTTGTGTGAATGTGTGTGCGTGCATGTGTATACAGTCATTGTGTTTAGTTTGCTTTTTTTTTTAAAAAAAAAAACCCAAGAATAAATTACAGTTAACAAAAAGAAGAAAATAAAATTACCCGTAATTATACTCTTCAGAGATAACTACTGCTCACATGCTGTTGCCTAGCATTTTGGGTTTTCATCTTAATCATTATTTATTATTATTGTTTAAGAAGAGAATGAGTGTGTATTGTCCTGCTCTGTAAGCTACTTCCCCCCACATAATAATATGGGTGGACAACCACAGTGTCAAGCTCTCCCCCCTTTTCAGGGTCATCTTATCCCTCTTGGCTGTTGGGTCACATTATCAGTTGGTCACAATTACTCAAACACTATTCAGTGCAAAACCAGGTCCTATTTCAGAACTGGCTGTTGTAGCAGCTCAAATCTGTGTAGAAGGTAAAATGAAATGGATTCACCAACACAGGAGGGGAATCACCCTGGTAGGTGGGAGCCCAAAGGCCAGCCAGCACTCTAGAGGTGCTCAGGCAGGTGGTTTTGGGATGAGATGTGTGTGCAAGCCAAAACCACTTCCTTAGCTTTCTCTGCTCAGTCCACCTGGGTCCTCACCAGATCTATTCTTTCCTCTCCCCAGCCTTCTGTCAGTGTGTGGTGCTGTGGTGATTGCATGTTTCTGTGATGCTAGAAGCTATGTCACTAGTATTTCACATATCAGCAGAATCATTCATGGTGGACACATTTCAGTAAAGTTTCCAGATGAAGAATGACTAGGAAGAAACACCTGGCAATTTATTTCTGAAATTAACCAGTGAGAAACCTCACGGATCACAACGCAACAGTATATAGAGGAAGATGAATTTCTGGGTTGGAAAGCACTCAAAACACACAGTGGCCACCACAATGGACTTGCATACACTGTAAACGGTCATTGTAAATTTAGTTCTCTTTTTTTTGGTAAAAAATTTGTTTCACCTCTAGTTTAAAGTTATCTAGAAAAAAATATACTAGGTATAGATTAAATTCCATGTTATTCCCATCGTTGTTGTTATATACCATAGAGTCAGAACAGACTCCTAGCCAATTATCCAGTGGATCTTCTGAGACTGTACATGGTCTCAGCGGGGTGATCGCCATCTTACTCCTTCAGAGCACATGGTGGATTTTAATTGCCTGCCTTTGAGTTGGTAGCATGACTTCTTATCACTAAGCCAACAGGGTGTTGTTGTTGTTGTGTACTGTCAAGCCAGAACCAATCCATCACTGGCCCTCCAGCAGGTTTTCAGAGGGAACAAATGGCACAGGAGATTACCCATCTTTTTCCTGTGGGGCACTGGTGGATTTAAACCATGGCCTAACAGATTGTTGTTGTTGTGTACTGTCAAGTCAAAACCAATGCATAGCTCACCCTCCCGCAGGTTTTCAGAGGCAGTTAATCGCATGGAAAGAGAGTGCCCATCTTTCTCCCATGAAGCAGCTGGTGGGATTAGAACTGCATGCTTTTGGGATTGTAACGCAGCTTCTTGCCACTAGGCCACAGAGCTTGCTGTGCTAACAGATTATTGTTATTGATTGCCTTTGAGTGGAACACAACTCACAGCGACGCTATGAACAAAAGTCCTGAAGCTTTACTAGAACTATTGCCATTTATCAAAGTTCATAGAGTTTCCAGAGGCATGTTGTTTAGGAAGTGTATGCCATTCCTGCTTCCAAGTGCTAACAGGTTAGTCTATCATAAAGACATTCTGTTCTTATCTGTTGACTTTTAATGATGTCATGTGGCTGTTGTCAGTTGCTCTCAAGTGAGCTCCAACCCATGACACCTCACAAACAATAGAGCAAATCCTTGCCTACTCTCATGTCATCTTCATGGTCAGGGGTATGTCTAAGTCCACTGTGGCTCAAACATGGTGGCACAGCCAGTCCTTATTTCAACGGTCTCCTCCTAGAGAGCATTTATTTAGGTGGCTTCCAACTTATGCAATTTATCCAAGAACAAGTAGATTCACACTCTTAGACCTGTTCGTGAATTCGCATGTTGCTGTTGCTGTTGTTTGGTGCCATCTAGTCCACTATGACTCATGTTATCCCTATAAACAACAGTCAAGGTAAATATCTCTCTCTCTCTCCCTCCCTCCCTCTCTCTCTCTCTCTCTCTGTGTGTGTGTGTGTTGAACCACATGGGGATACATGTTTATGGTTTTTGTCAAGTCACCCTTAGTAATTTGTGATTTGATAAATTTATGGACTTTGCTGTATTTCTCCTTATTATACACATTTTCTCAGCTTTTGATCCACCTCTTCTTTACCTGGAACATATGGGAACCAGAGCTGTTGGAGTTGGCTGTTTTAGAATAAGAGATTTCACAGTCTGGAAACTACAGTTTACCATTTCTTATTGGAGACGTCTTCTTTATTCATCCAACTAATCTGTGAAAGGCATAGTCCTGGGCTGGGACTATGTCAATGAGCCAGCTAGATGAAATCCATGCTTCAGTGGAAATTTCATTCTGTTGGGGGGGATAGAAAAGAGAAATCGCTATAAATAAAACACATAGTAGTCAGTTGGCAAATAAGTATAATGGTAAAAAATACAGCATGATCTCCTAGGCATATTCACAAAAGAACTGAAAGTAGTTAAACAGATTCGTGTACACCAATGTTCATTGCAGCATTATTCACTATTCAATCCAATTGCCCTTTAACTGGTGAGTTATAAACAAAATATGACAGATATGAGATATATAATAATATACAGAGAAATGAAGTGCTGATGCAGCTATGACATGGATGGATCTACCTTAGAAATACTATGCTGAGTGAAATAAGTCAGTCATGGAAGGATGAACACAATACTAAAAATACCTAGACTAGTGGCACAGTCTGTAGGGAGTTGCACTGCTAACCAAAAGGTAGCAACCATCTTGCAGTTCCAAGCTACATTCAGGTCCAGACCTACAGAGATCTGGAGGGAGAAAAACGGACAATCTCCTCCTGCACGATTTATTCTTGTTGTTGTTGTTGTTGTTGTTGTTATTGCTAAGTGCCATTGAGTCTAGTACGACTCATAGTGACCCTATGAACATAAGATCTGAGCCCTGTTCTATTCTGCGCCATCCTCACACTTTCTGGCACACAAGAACCCATTGCAGCAATCACCATGGAAATCCATCTATTGAAGATTTTCCTCTCCTTTGTGGACATTCCACACTTCTCAGCATCATGTCCCTCTCCAAGGAATAGCCCCTCCTAGCAACAGGCCCAAAGTACATGAGGAGAACCTCATCATCATTCTTGCCGCCAAAGAGCACTCTGGCTGCTCACCAGGATACATCTGTTCATTTTCTTGGCCATTCATGGGATGATGTTCAGTACTTTTCTCCCACATCACAGCCCAGAGGCATCAATTCTTTTTCTGTCATCCTTTTTCATTGTCCAGCTCTGAAATGCATAGCAAGTAATCTGAAAGACCATGGCCTGAATCAGACACACCTTAGTGCTCAAACTGCAAAATGTTTGGTGTCAAATGCGTGATTTATAACCTCCCCAAAATCCACAGAAGAGTCAGCTATGAGTCGGTTCCAACTTGACAGCAATGAGAAAGAGACAATAATGTTTATTGGTGGTTACCAAAAGAAACATTAGTGGCCAGCTGCTCTTGGGAAGAAGGAGGGGCAAGCTCCTTCTGCGCAATTTACTGCCTCTCAAAATCTGCTAGAGGGTCAGCTATGGGTTGCTTCTGACTTAATGGCACACAACAACAACAACAACAACAATGAATGGTGCATTGGAGGAGGAAATGGGGATCAAGGATATCTTTATGCCTGATCCAAGGCATGGTATTTTTAACACTTTATAAGCATATTAAAAGTGGACAACAAATAAGGAAAACTCAACAAGAGTTAATGCCTTTGAAATGCAGTGTCAATAAAGAACATTTACTATATGACAGACTTCCAAAAGAGCAAATAAATCTGTATTGGAAGAAGCATAGTCAAATGCCCCTTGGATGTGAGGTCTTCATCTCATCTACTTTGGGCATGATAAAAGGTGGCTAGCCTCTATCAGCATAACTGGGGAAGTAGAGAGTCAGCAAAAAAGAGAAAGACTCTCAAGATGTGAGGATGATCTATGTGATTACAGAGATAATGTGAGAGTGGGAAGTGTTTCAATTTGCTGTATATGAAGGCATGGAATGTTGAAACCAACTCAGTGATACCATACAACACTATATAAGGTGTGCAGAGTTTCTGTTATGTGTGAGAGAAAATATGGAAAGAGATAATGGTGATGGATGTACAACAGGTAAATGCAATTAATATCAGACTATACAGGTAAATATGGTTGAAATGGCTAATGTATTGTTATATAAATTTTTATCACAATAAAAACTTAAAACCAACAGAGCAAGCAACGTACAGCAAGCAGGGATGAGGCTGCATGCCTAAAGTGGGTGCTTAGGGAAGGCCTCACAGAGATGGTGCTGCCTGACTAAGCCCTGGTGGAAAGCCCAAGTGAAACACCATTAAAACCAAATACTTGAGAACTAGACTTTGGACTTGACCATTAACTAGCTATGTGACACTGGGCAAGTCACTTAACAACTCTGTACTTCAGTTTTTTTCAGTGTAAAATGAGGTACATTTTTGTACTCATACCACAGAGTTGTTAAGAGGAACAAAATGAATTACTGTTTATACAAATACTTATAAGTGGGTTACAGTATTTTACAAGAGAAATTAAATTCTAATAGATGCTGTGGCACGGATGGACCCTGAAAACATTCTGCTGAATAAAATATGCATAACTTGTAATTTATAATGTAATTATAATTTATAATAAATAAATGATAAGTGTTCCATGTGTGCTTGTTAAATATGAAGAGGTGAGGAAGTGCAAGCAGAAACACCACTGGGGCACAGGGCAGAAGGCAGGGCATGCCTGGTGAGCCAGTGTAACTAGAGGGAGTGGAGCAAGCTTGAGTGGGAAAGATGAAAACAAAAATACCCAAGCAGGCAGCGATTCATCTTCTCCATAGATGTCCAAATGAAACACTCACACACGCCCAGGAGGCCTTCTGTCAGGAAGTTCACCGCAGCAGTACTTGGAACGTGGTGACGGTGGAACACCCAGCTCCAGACAAGCTGACAAATCGTGATGTGGTCACACAATGGCATGCCACAAAACAGCAAAGATCAATGAGCTAGAGCTACAGACAGCCACATTAGTTCAAAAACACGATGTCAGGTGAAAAATGCTCATTGGTGAAGCTTACATGATTGCATCCTCCTACATGAATCTATTTAGGCAATTAAAAATCTACAAGCACACGTGCACGTGTGTGTGTGTGTGTGTGTGTGTGTGTGTGTGTGGTGAAAATATAAAACATGGACATCAATGACACACAGGTTAGAATGGTAGTGATCTCCAGGGAAGAAAAGAATCGGATAAGGAGGGATGCAAAGAAGGGCTTCCAATATAACAAACATTCTCTTTCTTTAAAAGATCTGACAGAAATATGGCAAAGAGAGTTTCTGTTGTGTCTGAGGGTTAGTATACTTTTAAAAAATTTGACCTTTTATTTACTTTCATGCATATTTGAATTTTTAAAAACTAAACTGTTTCTAGTTTATCGATCCATGTGCACGTTTTAGGAAAGAAAACAGTGTGGATACACTGTAAAAAGAGATAATCATTCAGAGTACCCCATTGCATCAGAATGGAGATTTAACTCAAGACCATTTATCACAATCAAAAGACACAAGGGGAGATACTGTGCCATCAGACATTTCCTTAACATTTTTAAAATCACATTAAATAATTTATTCTGTATTCTTAGCTTTAGATCAGGTAGTTATATGGGAAAAGGTTAAGCTTCTAAAAGACTTAACATAACTGTAACCTTATTACAAAGCAGCATCTTTAAAATTCTCTTTGAAGAGCAGTAAGAAAAGCCTTGGACTCCCTGTGTGTGTGAGCGGTGAATGCATTTTGTTTTCTTTGCCATCACATCAGAACCAACTCAGAGCAGACCCTACGGCTAGTGTTCGGAGGCTGTAAATCACATGGGAGGTTTCTGACTTTTCTCCTGAGGATTTGAACCGCTGGTGCATTTGAACCTAACCAAAACGTTCAAGATCTGGTTGTTCTAGTACACTCACAAACTCTGCAAAAGAAAGGCCTGGCAATCTCTTTTCTAGAAAATCAGGCACTGAAAGCCCTTTATGATAGTTCTGCTCTGAAACACCTGGGTCTGAAGCCTGAGTCTACTTTGTGGCACCTGGCTAAAAACACTTGCAAGCTGCTCTAGAGCCTTCTACTTATCTAATTAATTGCTTAGATTGCTTTAACCCTCCATTGAATCCACCTCAAGGGCGGGAAAAGAAATCCAGCACTAGAGCCAGACTCTTTCATTTCACTTGGATCCACAATCAACACCTATGGTAACAGCAGTCAAGAAATCAAGACATGCTGCATTGGAAATATGTGCAGATAAGGACCTCTCCAAAGTGCTAAAGAGCAACGAAGACAGTTTCAAGATCAAGGTGTACCTGATCCAAATTATAGGCCCCAGTTCAGATCTGTTGTTCATGATGAGTCATGATGAGTTGTACTCAACACGGTGGCACCTAACAACAACTACTTTGTATTCATCTGAAAGCTGGACAAAGAATAAAGATGAGAGAACTAACATCTCTGAATTGTGGTGTTTTACAGAATATCCCAGGAACTACCAAAAATCCAAACAGGCAAGTTTATCTTGGTGGGAGTGCAAACAAGATGCTTCTTAGAGGCAAGAATGGTGAAACTTCATCTTACATACTTCGAGTTTGTCAGAGGAGAAGCCAGTGCTTGGAGGATATCACACTGGGTCAGGTGGCAGAACAGAGGAAAACCCTCAATGAAATGAATTGGCAAAGTATAATGGGCTGAAGCGTATCAGGGACTGAAGGCAGCACAGGACAAGGCATGGTTCAGATCTGCTCACAGGGCTGCAGTGAGTTGCAGCTGACTTGTCAGCTCCTAACAACACAATATGGCCAAGATCCTCTTACATATCTAGATCTTTCTGGCCACGTCACCACGGCCTTCTGCAGAGGTGTTTTCTAAGTGTTCCTTTTGCATAAAAAGGCCCTGGCTCATATCCACATCCGAGCTCCTATGGGGATGGGAGCCCATGGAGAGGTATGTAAGAATGTGTGGCTGAGGAGGGGAGTTCGGGGAGGTGGCACAGGACAAGGCACAAGACAAGGCAGGGTTCAGGAAGAGAGAAGCAAAGGAAGCACAGGAATAGGAAGAAATATCTCTTTTATTGCAGATAAAAGTCAAGCAGCTATAGAAAGATGATCTATGGTCTTTGGCAGAAAAATGAAAGAGAAATCTCAAACACCAGTTAACAGAGGTAGACATCTAGGTCAAATAATAATATCTAATCATCCACATGTAAGAGGTGCTTATATCTTGGCATCCATGTAAACAAAGAATGCTAAGTCTCAGTCATATCATTCGGCTCAATATTGGAAACAATGGCCTATCCAACTTCTTTGGGGAGGTCAAGAGTCCACTTTGCATAATCCTTGCATCCGGCATTGTCCTCTGAACAATGCTTCCTTGTCGCTTCCACTCACAATGAAATTGCCTCGAGGCAAATAACCTTTCTCTGGGAAAACGTGATGAAACAAATTTCCATCACCATTTCCTTCCTCATATAACTCAGAGCCTTCAACCTGTGTCCTGAATAGAAGGGTTCAGATGCAATTTTGAAGTCATTTTCAGCAACCAAAAGGATTTTTGGAAATATAAGTTGGCTTCAAAAAAAAAAAAGAAATATAAGTTGGCTTCAAAGATCTGATGGATGTTGATCAGATTGTGTTGGGACAGGGCGCTAATCTGGGTATGTGCAGTTATAGAGGTAATATTGCTGTTTCTACCAATTCAGGGCTAGTCTTTCAGTTCATGGGGCAACTCTCAGAAAAAGAGTGCCACTACCCAAGGAATTTCTTGGTTACAACACTGCTTTTGCTCCTATGGACTCCCAGAAGGCTTCTTGCTTGTTTTTTGGCTCTAAATCTGTGTTCCTTAAAGCGTGGTTTTCTGAGAGCAAGCAGAATGCTGGCAATTTGAGCCCATCAAATTACTCTGCTGACCTCTGGGATGCCTTTTTCTGTTTTCTTGTGATTAAGTACAGTGCCTATTCTGTTTAGAATTAGAATAATAGCTCTACAGAACTCACTGGCAGGTTATGAAAACAACAGCTATGCTTATCAGAAGATGAAAAGAAGTGTCCAAGAATAAGCCACTGAGAAAGTTCTTTTAACCTTGCCCCATCTGTCTGCCTTATCAGGTACCAGGCGGAGGATCTCGGTCCCTGGCACAAGATGCTTGCAGGGGCTCTAGGAGGCATCTAGCTCACTGACCAACCTTTTCCACATGAAGCAGCTGAGACTGGGGGAAGATAATAAACTGTCCATCATGCAGCTGGGAAGCGGCAAAGCCAGGGTCATGGAGCAAACTCAGAGTGCTGTGCTCATTCCTTTGATTTCTTTCCCCTCAAGGTTACCAGAAATCCTGCAAATTCTTCTGGTTTCTCCTCCAGCAGATAGCATATTCAGGCTATTCTCAGTTGTAATCGACAGGTCCCAGGCTGGCAGGAGGTGCTGCATATCAATTGCAGGTGCAAGTCTCTGTTGAGACTTCTGATGCAAATGAAGTATCTCAGACTACAACAGTGATGTTTCTTGTTACATGCCATTAAGTCATCCGCAACTCATAGCGATTCTATGTACAATGACTCTGGACCCTGCCCTGTCCTGAGCTTGTCTGTCTGACACACTTACCCCATTATCCCAGTCACTGTGTCAATTCCTCTCAACCAGGGACTTCCTCTCTTGTGCTGTCCCTCCATCTTTTCAGGCCTGACGACCTTCTGCAAGCACTGGCACCTTGTGGCCATGTGCCTCTAAGTATGTGAGATGGAACTTAAAATTCCTTGCCTCCAAAAGACAGCCTGGTTTCACCCTCTACAGTACAAACCAGTTTGTTCTTTTGGTGGTCCATAATATATTCGATGCTCTTCTCCAGCACAACTTAAAGGCATTGATTCCCTTCTGTCATCCTTAGACAGTCAAGCTGTCTGATGCATAGCAAGTAATTGTGAAGACCATGGCCTGAACCAGGCACATCTTAGTCTATAGACTGACATCATTGCTTTTTAGCACTCTGGAGAGGTCCCTAACAGATTTCCCTAATGCAATTTGTCTTCTGATTTCCTGACTGCTGGTGCCAGGATTGTTGACTGCGGAGTCAAGCAAGTTGAAATTGTTAACAACTTTAATTTCTTCTCCATCTATCATGGTGCTGCCAATTAGCTTTGGGGTTAGAATTTTTGTTTTCTTGATGTTGACTTCAATCCACACTGAAGGTTGTAGGCCTTGACCTTCTGCTGCAAACACTTCAGGTCTTCTTCAGTTTCGGCAAGCAAGGTTGTGTCATCTGCCTATCACAGGTTGTTGTGTCTTCCTCCAAACCTGATGCTACATTCCTCCTCAGAGTCCAGCCTCCTGGATGTTCTATTCCACATATAGATTAAAATGTATGGGGACAGGATGCATCCCTTTCCTGATTTTAAACCATGTGCTGTTTCCTTGCTCTTTTCTGACAACTGCTTCCTGGTCCAAGTATAGGTTTCGCATAAGCACAAAAAAGTATTCCAGGATTCTCGTTCTTCTCAATGTTAGCCCATTTGTTTTGATACTGTCAAATGCTTTTGCAGTTAATGGAACATTCTTCTACAACAGTGCTACTATTTTCCTTTGTTGTTTTTATATGCCAGCAAGTCACCTGCAACTCATAGCAATCCTATGCACAATAGCTCTGAAGCCTCTCCCCTGTCCTGAGCCAGTTTCACTGACTCCAACACACTTACCCTCATTGTCCTAGTCACTGTATCAACCCATTTCATCTGGGTCTTCCTCTCCTACACTGTCCCTCAACCCTTCCAAGCATGATGTCCTTCTCCAAGGATCAGTCCCTCCTGGCCACATGTCCAAAGTATGTAAGATGGAGCTTAAAATCCTAGCCTTCAAGGAGACACTTGGTTTCGCTTTCTCCAAGCCAAATCTATTTGTTTTCTTGGCAGTCCATGGTATGTTCAAGACTTTTCTCCAGCACCACAACCCGAAGACACCAATTATTCTTGTCATCCTTAGGCATTATCCAGCTCTCTGATGCACAGCAAGTTAATGCGAAGACCATGGACTGGAACAGGTGCACCTTAGTCTCTAGACTGACATCGTTACTTTTCAGTTCTCTGGAGGGGTCCCTGACAGATTCATCCAATTAAATTAATCTTTTGATTTCCTGCTGGTGCCAAGAGTGTTGATTGTGGAACCGGGCAAGCTGTTAACTATTAACAACTTCAAGCTCTTCTTCACCCATTGTGGTGCTGCCAAGTGGCCCAGTGGTTAAGAATCTTTGTCTTGCAGCGCTGATGGCATTTCGCTTCCTGGTCTTGGGCTCCAGCGCTGCGCGGCAGAGGCTTCTGGGAGACGGTAGGCATAATAGAGTCTGTGTGATCGGTAGAGGCTGCTGCTTCAGATCTCGGCCAAAATGACAACAGCAGCCAGACCAACTTTTGAGCCTGCAAGAGGTGGAAGAGGAAAAGGAGAAGGTGATTTGAGCCAGCTTCCCAAGCAGTATTCAAGCAGAGACATACCCTCTCATACAAAGATAAAATATAGACAAACAACTCAGGATGCCCCTGAAGAAGTTCACAATCGGGACTTCAGAAGAGAGTTGGAAGAGAAAGAGCTGCCGCAAGAGAAAAAAATAGAGATCGTCTCACACGAGAACATACAACTTCTTCTTCAGTGTCAAAGAAGCCTAGGCTAGACCAGATTCCTGCTGCTAACCTTGACGCAGATGATCCTTTAACCGACGAGGAGGATGAAGATGAAGATTATGAAGAGGAGAGTGATGATGATGACACTGCAGCTCTTCTTGCGGAACTAGAAAAAATTAAAAGAAAGAGCTGAAGGGCAAGCCAGGAAGGAACAAGAACAAAAAGCTGAAGAAGAAAGAATCCGGATGGAAAACATTTTGAGTAGAAACCCACTTCTTAATCTCACCAGTCCATCCCAGCCTCAGGTTAACTTTAAAGTAAAAAGAAGATGGGATGATGACGTTGTCTTCAAGAATTGTGCAAAAGGTGTAGATGATCAGAAGAAAGACAAAAGATTTATAAATGATACACTGCGATCTGAATTTCAAAACAAGTTCATGGAGAAATACATTAAGTAGTACAGTTTTATGTGCTTAATTATTAAAAGACTGAAATGTAAATGTTGGCCTGGCCTTATTTGGTTCAGGTGGTTCCATTCCCCGGCTTACCTTCTAGTTGTGTATAGACTTTCTAATTTTAAATGTCAAAATAGTTTACCATTTAGTGAGACACAGTTTGGTAGTGGGTTTGGAATGATTCTTTGAATCTTTTCAATCACATGAGTTTTCTGTTTATTATGGAGAAAAGATTTGGCTTTTAATAAATATTTTGATAGTTTAAAAAAAAAGAATCTTTGTCTTGATGTTGAGCTTCAATCTATATTGACTACAGTCCTTGACCTTCAGCAACAAGTGCTTCATATCCTCCTCAGTTTCAGCAAGCTGGGTTGTCATCTACATAAGCTGGTTGTGGAAGAGATTTCCCCCACTCTTTTTTTTTTTTTTAAACATTTTTATTTATTTATTTTTGTGTGTGTGTGAGTGTACCGTCAAATCAGATCTGACTGGTACAGGAGGAGATTGTTCCTCCTTTTCCCGGCAGAGCATCTGGTGGATTCGAACCGTGTGCCTCTGGGACTGTAGTTGCAGCTCCATGCCACAAGGCCACCAGAACTCCCCTCCCCCAATCTTAATGCCACATTCCTCCTCATCAAGCCCAGTCTCCAAATGATCTGTTCTTCATATAGATTGAAAGGGAATGGAGACAGGACACATCCCTGATGCACTCGCTTCCTGATTCTGAACCATGCAGTGTTTCCCTATTTTGTTCTGAGGACAGCTTCCTGGTCCAAGTATGTTGTTGTTGTTGTTGTTATGTGCCGT
>NW_006399801.1:12082833-12106262 GCF_000299155.1 Elephantulus edwardii
TTTGCACTCTTCCTGAATGATACCTTTGTCATCCTCCCACAACTCATCTGGTCTTCGCTCATTAGTATAGGTTTCCCATAAACACGATCAAGTGTGCTGGATTCATTCAATAATGTCTACATTTTAAATGTCTGTGTCCACACACAGCATTTCAAAGAACAACCTGTCCAATTAAGGCCCATTCGGCAGGTGTGTACAGTCTTGTTCATGTCTGCCCATCTTCATGTGGAAATTGGAAAACCTTGCCTCAGCGCTCTTTGTACCTCCTCCTGGTGAGTATGTATAATCATTTAACAAATACATCATCAGCAGCAGAAATGCTAGTTAGAAAGCACCTTTTAGTGTAAATTTACATGCATAGTACTCACTCTTGACTCTTTTGATTCTTACAAAACCAAGGCAGTGGTCATTCTGGTCCATGGTGATTGATTGACAGCAACCTCTTGCTCTGAGGTGGTTTCAACAGCTGTGATTTTTCAAAAGCACATCATCAAGACTTTGAAGATGCCACTGGGTGGGTTTGAATTGGCAACAGCTAGCTTAGTAGCCAACCACCTGGCCATTAGCATCACCCAGGGGCTGAGAGACTCTTAGTAATCACCCACAGAATATTCTTTCACAGGCAATGACCTGCACCCAATCTGCCTTTCCAGTCTTTCCAACTATAGCCCCAGGCTCTTGCACTCTAAGCTCTTCACCCCCCCCCCCCCACCCCATGCTTTCCTGCTCTCAGGTACCTGAAGCTCACGAGTTTTTTTCAGCTCCCCGCCTCCCACCACCCATGCTCCATACTAGCCATTTCCATGTACAAGAAATCAAACCATGAATTACATTGGGCAAATCTGCTGCAAAAGAGCTCTTTCAAGTGTTAAAAATCAGACATGGCACTTTGAAAGACTAAGAAACCCCTTTCAAAACAAGCGAACTTTGGAAATTTATGAAATGTCTTTGGAGTGTCCATATATGTGTCTTCAAAGAATATGTCTGTACCTACATTTTAGATACTTCTCCCTAGTCTCACCTATGTGTCCACCCGTACATAACCACCCGTGTGCATTTTTTGTTTTGTTGTCCTTACTCTAATATTCAGTACTTTCATGACTAAGTTTATATGATCTCAAATGTTACATCTCTTAAGATTAGTCTCTTCACAAAATTCTAAAAGACCTACTTGAGGCTTAATATTCTTCTGTTCATTTCCCCCATTAAAGACCTGTATATCGCTAACCAAACTACCTCATTGTTCCCATGGGGACACAGTATCCCCAGCTGCCTGAGACTGGTGTTTCAGGACCACAGGTTCCATCTCATTCTTTGGGTCTGCCTTATTATGCACACTGATTCTCCCTCAAAAAAAACACCAAAACACTGGAAAAAAACCTATGTTTAATAAATAGCAAGTAAATTTTCTGTAAAAAAACAAAAAACCAACAAAACCAAACAAATAAGCAAACTGCACCCTGTGTCCTCAAACCAAAACTGCTTGTCTTGTTGCAGGTCTAGGTTGTGCTCCCTGCCTTCAGATGCATGCACTAACTCCCAGAAGCATTACTGTCATGAGGGGCCCCTGAGCTTCTCTCAGAACTTCTGCCCTAGTCACAAGTCACATCTTCCTGCAGGCTGGTGGGAACACAGTGGCAAAACTGTCTTTTAGAAATAGTGGAATGAGTGGAGTTTCTTTGAGCCCTGTGTAAAACAAGCACTGGACACTGAGGTAAAACACTCCGTTGTCGTCTCATCACTACCTCTTAAGTGACAATTCAGTCTGTGGCCAGGACCTAGAGCTCACTTCAGATGTCTCAAGTGCAGATGAAACCACTTCTCTGGGAAGTCCAATTAGCACATTCTATAGTCGTTTGAGGTGGACTGATTCGGTGACTGGGGTTATCGGGATGGGAGTGTCAGAGACAGTGCGATTGGCACAAGAGAGTTTAGGGCTGTTGTACACAGGGTCGCTATGAGTCGCGACTCGATGGCACATAACAACATAGTCGTCAAGAAATCCAGTCAGATAACATAAAAGCAATGTAGGCACCATGTATCTTTACATAAACTCAGAACATCTTGAGTTGTGACTGCACCTTCATCTGGTCCCTTGTGCTTATGGTTCTTTCAGCTGACTTTATTCTTCAGGGGTCTAGTTCCCAGATCTGAACCTGAGTCTTTGTTAATCGCTTGCTCCTTTGTTCTCTACTCTCCAGTAAAGAGCTTCAGACTGGCCTCACCTTCTGCTTCCTGGTCCTTCAGGTCTCAGCTGAAGGCATTTCACTACTTCGTCCTCTTGGAGAACTCTGTACCTTCTTCTCATAGCACTTCTCAACAATGAGCACCAGACCTCCTGTCTGCCTTGCCAGCTCGACTATCAGCTCCACAAGGACAGGAGCCCTTTGTCATAGCATCCATGCCAGAGCAGAGCCTCTGGCTTTCCCCTATAAACACGACTAAACCCTAAAATACTGCTTACTTTGAGTTAATGTGCTCCCTGGGAATCACCTGCACAGATATCCTGTTCAAACATAAGGGGTCTAATGGATCAGAGGTGGTGAAGGACAAGCTTCTGAGTCAGCAGCTCAGAGGGGAGGAGCAATGCTTCATTTAGACTTCCAAGGAGGGCAGCTGGCACACACTTGGTGTCCTACTTAGCCAGCCTCTTCCAGAACACCCTCTAAAGTGTGCCCCTGGGCTCTGAACTCTTGGCTGACCTGGAATGGCCAATAGCAGGCTACTGAAGACAAATGTCACTACCTGTAGTAGAGTTCACCCTAAACACTAGTGTCTTGTTTAACTAAAGAAGGCAAAAATACACTAAGTCATTGGAAAGAAAATGTTACATGTGTCAGAGTCCCCAGTAAAAGGTCCCAGCTCCGTTACTTGATAGCTGTGGACTCATGGATCAGTTTTCTGGTGGGCTGAAAGAGTAAAGAGTTTGCAACATACTGGAACATACACATGGTGCATTGTCTTCTGTTACTCGTGATGTTTTTTGGACTTGTCTTGCCACAAATGTTGCCAGTGAAAAGCCAAGTGTTGGGTGCTGATGTCTTTTCCTTTTCAGGTTTTGTTGAAGCAGAAGAGACCTTGTCTCTGGCTAGGTATTTCTTATTTTTTTGGGACAGATTATACTAGAATTGCTCAGGATAAACACAAGATAGGATATGCAGTTAGATTTGATTTTCAGATAAGCAACATCATTTTTAGTATTCGCATGAGTTGATCATTAATCTGAAATTAAAATTTAAGTGGGTTTCCTGCATTTTTATTTGCTAAATAAATCTAGCAATCCTAATCATATTCATTTCAAGCACACTAAGGACAGCTGATTCTTAGTCTCAAAAGTATAACCACACAATAAACTCAACTTCTTCCCTCTACTAAAAATAATGAAGTTTTCCAAACAAAATGTGGTTTTTGTCTTTTAACTTCCAGGGTAAGTTTTAAGAAGATATCATCATAGTAACAACAAAAAAGAGAGTGCAAGTCTTCTAGTAAGTTGCACTAAGAGTCAAAGGCACTGATGCTGGCTAGCTCCTCAGGCATCCTCAAGTTGGATGGTTTCTGACTCATCAAAGTGAGAAAAGGACAGGGACAGGTCTAAAAAAGTAGCACCCCCCCCCAAAAAAAAATAAAAATTTTAAAAAGTGGCAACACCCTCAAAAAGGCTTACCCAGTGCTGAGAGATAGTGGACAAAGCAAGTGCCAATGGCAAAGGAGTATAAGAGAGCAATGCCAGCCCCAAAACGCACACATATATTCCATATAAACCAGGTGCAGAGAACAAACACACTGACAAACACAGAGAGAAAAGGCAGGCTCTGATTTTAAAAAATGTCCAGTGGCCAGGAGCAGACACCACCACATCACTCCCCCCCACTCCTAATTTTGGTAGATGAGTGAGTAGCCCTTCTCCCACCCCCATCTGCAGGCTCACCAAGACTGGGAGTATTAAGGCTCTGAACAGCACACGCGGCTTGGCAACAGATGAGACAAAGTACTTCAGGGGAACTTAAAAATCTTATTTATTACCCTGATCAAAAGTCAAGTCATATGACACAACAGCTTTAAAATTTTATTTTTCCACAGATATATAATCTGAATGAGTTGCTTGCAATCCAAGGCACCTTTGAAAGTTTTGTACTATAAACAATGGTAGTGTTTATAAGGCAAAGTACCATCACTGACAAAGAAATTAATGAGGGGTGAAATCAAGTATGGTGTGCAGAGTGCCTCTAGGTGAGTTGCTGACCCACTTCTCATGCAAAAGGGATCAAGAAACAAAAAATAATTTAGAAAATCGAGTGATACCTGCAACACACACCTACATAAAGGTCAAACTTGTAAACTATTAACAACACATGATGCTCAAAAGTGAGAAGATTTAAAATACAGGAAAAATCGGATGAATCTTCTTACTTCTTCTTTTTCACAAAATACAGTTTTTCTTCCAGTGGGACTGGGACAATCCCTTCACACTCCTTTACTTCTTGAGTTAGCGGGTGCTTCACAACAGTTGGTCTAATCACATCAACATCTCGAGACAAATATTCCATTATATTCTCAACTCTTGTTGTTGGTGCATAAAAATCCACCAAGAAATACCTGCAACAAAAAGTAGAAAACAAATGTGAATTCTTTTATTCTGAGAATAATACAATGTGTTTACTTTATTCTTCCCTAGATAAAGATATCACCTATATACAAACACACATACATCTCTGTCAACACCAAAGCAAGTAGCTAGCTAGCCTACACCAGTAGCACTATGCCCACTCTCTCATTTCCTATGTCCTTTTCCATGACACTCTTGTGAAAATCCAAAGAAACTTTGTGGCAGCAAGCACTGTGACACTGCACAGAGGGTGGGATACTAGAAAGCATGCTGAAATTATACGTACACTAGATACAAAATTAAAGTTCCCTTTTTTGTGTGTGAAAATATGTGAGTTTCCAAGTATCCTAACATACCTAAAACAAAGCCACTAGCCACATATCAAAAAGAAGCAAACACAGAGAAAGGCATGGAATTTGTCTAAAACTATCATTGCCTGCATATCTAGGAACCAAAAGGAACAAAAAAAGAACTCCTTATATATTGGGTGAAAAAACTTAACATCCATCTATTTAGACCAGGCTAACAGATGGGGTATTCTACACAACTCACTGATCTTAGGACTTCACCAACTTCAGGTGCAATGAGGAAACAAAGAGACGTGCCCTTTGCCTCGCCCCTTAAACTCTAAGGCCCCTCTTGTACTGTGCAGTTTTGACCTCATGATGTTAAGACATACCAACAGTTTTCACTCCTTGTTCTCTTTCAATGCCATTGTATCAGAATCAACTAATACTGGACTCTCCAACAGGTTTACAGAGGCCATAAAATGAGAGATTGTCCATCTTTCTCCCAAGAAGCAACTGGTGGATTCAAAGGAGTATTTAGAATTCCACCAATGTTCTAGGTGGATGATGTTATCAGATGCCATTGAATCAGCTCCAATCCTACGTACAATACAACCAAATGCAGCTCATCCTGTGCCAGCTCCGTGATCATCAATATGCTGGAGTCCATCGTTGCTACTACGCATTTGGAAAGTCTTCTAACTAGGGGGCTCCTCTTCAAGCACTTTTATTAACAATCTCCTGGTGTGATTCAGAGTTTCCATCCGTTAATTTTCAGAAGCAAAAATCTAGGCCTTTCTTCCTAGTCTGTCCCTGTGTAGACACTCTCATAATACCTACCCATTTGTCAGAGTTGATCCTGCTGGCATTTGAAATACTAGCAGCATAACTTCCACCATTACAGTTGGACACAAACCACCGCAGCTGGACAAACTGACAGTCAAGCTGGTTAAAATGGACTTTCCAACATCACTCACTCTGTTCTAGCCACACTGTTCTCAGAATTCGTAAGCATGGCCCCACCTTATGTCTTGTACTGGCTATTCTTTCAGCCAGAAACTCTTTTGCATAATACACTGCATGCATACATCATGTCTCCTAGTTAGAGGCCTTCCATGACAACTCTTCCTAAAGCAGTATCTACTGTGCCTATCCACCAGGTGCGGTCATTCTCGACCTTCCTTGGTCTTTTTCCCTTGCCATTTTACCATCACTGAAAGAGTAGAAGACATGCTATTGTCAAGTTAGACACAAAGCAATATTTAGGACAGAGGAGAATTGCTACCCTAGGATTTTTCTTGGCTGTAAACGATACTGAAAGAGCCAACAGAAGTAGTTGAGCTAAAAGTTTGGCAGTTCAAATCCATCTGTTGCTCTATAAAAGAAAACATCTTCATGAAGATTACTGTTCTTATGTCATAACTGACACATTGCTAACCCTCCAGCAGGTTTCCACTGGCTATACACTGCACAGGAATTGACCACCCATCTTTCTCCTGTAGAGAATCTGGTAGATTTGAACTATATACCTTTGAGTTGGCATCGTAACTCCTTTATATTATGCCACCAAAGCTCCCCTCATGAAGGCTGCTGCTATTGTTAGGTGCCATTGAGTCAACTCACAGTTACCCTATAAAAAGCCAGACTTAACTCTGACCTGTACCATTCTCATTATCTCTGACGCACTAGAGTCCGCTACTGAAGTCAACCCATCCCACAGGGCATCTTCTTCTCCTTTGCTGACCCTCTATCTTCCTAAGCATGGTATCTCTTTCCAAGGAATAGCCTTGTCTAGTTCCATGTCCAAAGTATGAAAGACAAAGCTTTGCCATCTTTGCCTCCAAGGGAGCACTCTGGCTCTACTTTCTCTAAGACATATCGTCTGTCCTTCTGGCAGGCCATGGGACTTTTCTCCAGCACCACAACTCAAAGGCATCAATGTTTCTTCTGTCATTCTCTGATACATCACAGCTGATTGAGAAGGCCATGGCCAGAATCAGGTGCACCTTAGTCTCTTCAACATTTTGGAGGTCTCTAACAGCAGACTTGCCCAATGCAGTAAGTCTCCTGATTTCCTGACTGCTGGTACCTAGGTTGGTGATTGTTGATCTAAGCAAGATGAAATTACGACAGCTTTAATTCTTTCTCCAACTACTATAATGTTGACTGTTGCTCCTATAATGAGGACAATAATCATGACGATTATAGGCTTGAAAAGCCTGAAGTGTAGTTCTAGTCCATCCTCTAGAGTCACTGTGAATGGGAATCAACAAAACGGAAATAGATTTAATCTTTACAAACGCAGACTGCCACTTCTTTCTCCCTCCAAGTGGCAGATGAATTTGAACCCTGACACTAGCAGCCATACACTTAACCACTGCACTAGGAGGGCTCTTTTTTAATAGCACCATGAACAGAGGCGAACATATAGTAGTGTCAATATACAAAGTTAAATATAGCAAATATAAAGGATATAGGGAAAATATTTAACAATGGTAATGTCAGCATGTAATTCTCACAGAAGACAGATAACTTCCCCTAAATGGTTATTTACTCTTACCCAAGCCTAGTGATATAGCCATTCACACAAAGACATAATTAAAAAATAAAAAGATAAAGATGGAAAAATGTATTACATGCACACATTAACCAGTCCAAGAAAGCTCAAGGGACTACGGTGTTATCAAACCCATTCAAGAGTAAAGATAATCACAATAGATAAAAAGGGACAATACCTAAGTAAGACACAACAATCTTAATTTGTATGCCCTAGATAATTGTTTCAACATCAAAGTATAAATTAATTAGATATAGACAAATCCACAAATTTAGTTGGAGATTCCAATCTCTCTCTTAGTAATTAAGAGAATTACTAGAAAATCAGCAGGAATACAGAAGAGGTGGTTAACATCCATATGGATAAAACTGACATTTATAAAGACTAATTTCTAACTAACAGGAGAATATACATATATTTTTCTCAGCAGAACATGGAACATTTAACAAGGCCAGCAATAATCTGAGCTATGAAATAAGTTTCAATAAATCTAAAGAGTCTGAAATCAGAAGGATTCGAGATACAAAAAGATCTTGAGAAAATCTTAAATATTTTTAAACTAAATAGCACATATCTAAACACTCGTAAGTTAAAGAACTCAAAAGTATAATTAAATTAGGAAGCAATTTGATAACAGGGATACTATTAAAACAATTTGGTTTGTTGTTGTTGTTGTTGTTTTTTATTTTGTGTGCGTGTACCGTCAAATCAGATCTGACTGGTACAGGAGGATATTGCACCTCCTTCTCCTGCACAGCATCTGGTGGATTTAAACCGTGTTCCTCTGGGATTGCAGTGCAGCTTCTTGCCACTAGGCCACCAGAGCTCCCTTGTTGTTTTTTTAAAAAACCAACAGAATAGTAAGAAATAACAGCAATCACATGAGAAAGGAGGCTTCAATCCAATTGCTTTAGCTCTCAGTAAAAATCCGTAGAGAAAACAAAATCCAGATATAAAAAAGGATTAATCAGAGCAGAAACTAATGCAACAAAAAAGTAATTAAGAACATCAATAAAAATGACACACCTCTTGTCAAACTGATCAGTAAAAAAAGGACATATACTAAATGTGAGAGAAAAAAATCATATTTTATTAATGTTAAATTATGAAGAATCTTAAGCCACACATTTGACATATAAAATAGAAAACTTCTTTGAAAGATACAAATTATGTAGGCTCATCTTAGAATTGTTGTTGTTGTTATGTGCCGTCGAGTCGTTTGCAACTCATAGCGACCCTATGTATAACAGCCCTAAACCCTGCTCTATCCTGTGCCAATCGCATTGCCTCTGACACACCCATCCCGATTACCCCAGTCACTGAATCAATCCACCTCATAGAGGGTCTTCCCCTCCTGCACTGTCCCTCCACCCTACCAAGCATGATGTCCCTCTCCAAAGACCTGTCTCTCCTTACAACATGTCCAAAGTATGTCAGACAAAGCCACAGAATCCTTGCCTCCAAGGAGTAGCCTGGTTTAACCCTCTCTAGGATGAATGTTTGTTTTCTTGGCAGTCCATGGTACATTCAATACTCTTCTCCAGCACCACAGCTCAAAGGCGTCAATTCTCCTATTCTCCCTAGTCACTGTCCAGCTCTCTGATACATAACAAGTGATTGCAAAGACCATGGCCTGTATCAGGCACACCTTCGTCTCCAAAGAGACACCATTGCTCTTGAGTACTTTAGAGAGGTCCCTAACAGCAGACTTTCCCATCGCAATACTTTTTTTGATTTCCTGGCTGCTGGTGCCAAGAGTGTTGACTGTGGAGCCAAGCAAACTGAAGCTGTGGACACTCTCAATCTCTTCGCCATCCATCCTGATGCTACCAATTGGTCCAGTGGTGAGAATCTTTGTCTTCTTGACATTGAGCCTCAGTCCATACTGAAGGCTGCAGTCCTTGGCCCTCTGCAGTAAGTGCATGAGGTCCTCCTCAGTTTCAGCGAGCAGGGTTGTGTCATCTGTATAATGCAGATTGTTGATAGATCGTCCACCAATCCTAACCGGAATAGCCCTATATCCATCAGAAAAATGAAGAAAACTCTAGGGCCTCTCTGGTGAATCCTACTTTTTGGTTGTTGTTATGTGCTGTCGAGTTGCCTGCAACTCACAGTGACCCTATGTACAAGAGCCCTAAACCTGCTCTATCCTGTTCCAATCTTACTGTCTCTAACACATCTACCCCCATTATCCCGGTCACTTAATCCATTTCATAGAGGGTCTTCCTCTTCTGCACCCTCCACCCTCCCAAGCATGATGTCCCTCTCCAAAGACTGGTCCCTCCTTGCAACATGTCCAAAGTATGTCATATGAAATTTCAGAATCCTTGCCTCCAAGGAGCAGCCTGATTTAACATCTAGGGCAAACCTGTTCATTCTCTTGGCAGTCCATGGTATATTCAATATGCTTCTCCAACACCACAGCTCAAAGGCATCAATTCTCCTTCTATCCTCCCTAGTCACTGTCCAGTTCTCTGATGCACAGCAAGTGATTGCAAAGACCATGGCCTGTATCAGACACAACTAAGTCTCCAGAGTGACTCCATTGCTCTTCAGTACTTTGGAGATGTCTCTAAAAGCAGACTTTCCAATCACAATATGTCTTTTGACTTCCTTGCTGCTGGTGCCAAGAGTGTTGCTTGTGGAGCCAAGCAAACTACAAGCTGTTTACAGTCTCAATCTCCTCACCATACATCATGATGCTATCAATTGGACCAGTGGTGAGAATCTTTGATTTCTTGATATTGAGCTTCAATTCGTATTGAAGGCTGCAGTCCCTGACCTTCTGCAGCAAGCACTTAGGTCCTCCTCAGTTTCAGTAAGCAGGGTTGTGTCATCTGCATATAACGCAGACACTTAAAAAATATAATGTCAAAATAACAATATGACATAAATTCATGCAGAAAATACTCCTTTACTCTTTCTATGAGAACAGCATTCCCTGACAGCTAAACTGTTCTGGTTTTTATGTACTGTTGAGTCGAAACTGACCCAAAACTGACCCTCCTGCGAGTTTTCAGAGATAAATTGCACAGGATTGCCCATCTTTCTCTCATGGAACAAAAGGAAGATTCAAACTACATACTTGTGATTTGGCAGCACAGCTGCTTACCATTGAGGTGTCAGTGCTCCCTTATACCTAAACTAGACAAGACATTACCTGGAAAAAACGAGTATTCTTTATGAACATGTTGTTGTTAGATTGTCATGGATTAAGTTTCTATCTTAGTGACTCAATTGACAGCAGAATGAAATACTGCTCAGTCCTGTCCCATCCTCACCACTGCTATGGTTAAAACCACTATAGACTGCCATAGTGTTAATCCATCTCATTGAGAAATGAAGACATTTTAGCAAAACAACATCATGATCAAATGAGGTTTATCCTAGGGATGCAGGATTGATTCAACATTTAAAACGTAATTCATCATATTACACTGAAAAGAAAAACTGTATCTTAGTTCAACAGATTTCTTTTAAAAACAAAAATAAGCATTTACCAAGATCAATAGCCATTCCTGACAAAAAAGTTCAACAAACTAGGGAATGGAAGGGACCTTTATCAATCTAAAAATGAACTGTATTTCTCTACACTATATACTAACTGGAGATATAGCACTGTCAATGTCAAATGGAGCTGAGAGTAGAGTACAAGAAGGATGTCTATTTGTATTTTATCGACTATGCAAAGATCACAACAAATTGTCTCTACTGTTTAGCAGAATAGGAATCCCAGGAACACATGATGTGCTCATGTGAAACCTAGACCTAGCCCAAGAAACTGCTGTCTGAACAGAGCAAGGGAACAAGGCATGGTTCAAAATCAAGAAAGGAGTGCACCAGGGATGTATCCTTTCTCCATACCTTTTGATTTCTACATGCAGACTTGATCATTCAGAGGCTGGACTTTATGAAGAAGAATGTGATATTCAGAATTGGAGGAAGACTCATCAATGCCTCCATTATGTAGATGACACAACCTTTTTCACCAAAACCAAGAAGGAACTGAAGTGTTTGCTGTCGAAGATTAAGGATTGTGGTTTTCAATACGAATTGCTTCTTAACATCAAGAAAACAGAGATCCTCACTGGGCTAGTTTCATGATAGATGGAGAAAAAAATTAGTTTGTTAATAATTTCACCTTGCTTGGATCCACAATCCACACTTTTGGCTCCAGTAGCCAAGAAATTTAAAGACAAGTTACTTTGGAAAATCTGCTGTTGGGGATATATCCAGAGGGCTACAAAATAATGATGTCAGTTTAAAGACTAAGGTGCACCCAACCCAGGCCATGGTCTTCTCAACTGTTTGCTATGCATCAGAGAGCTGAACAATGAATAAGGATGACAAAAGAAGAATCAATGCCTTTGAGCTGTAGTGCTGGAGAAGAATACTGACCATACACTACCAACTGCCAAGAGAACAAACAGGTGTATCCTAGAGAATGAAACCAGGTTGCTCCTCAGAGGCAAAGATTTGAAGTTCTGTCTCATATACTTTGGTCATGCTGCCAGGAGGAATAAGAAGAATGATGTCATGCTTGGAAGTGTAGAGGGTCAGCACAGAAGATGACGACCCTGGATGAGATGGATTGACACACAATGTCTGTGGCAATAGGCTCAGATGCTGAGGTTGGCTCAGGACAGGGCAAGGTTTAGAACTATTGTTCATAGGGTTGCTATGAGTTGCAGTTGACTTGACAGCATATACTACCACTGTGTAATGCAACAAACAACTGAACCTTAGAATTCAGTATTTAAAAAATCTAGAAAAGTGCCTGACAAAAAGTATGTTAAAACCTCCTCCATAGAGTTGCACTGACAGAAATGAAAGAAAACCTACATAAATGGAGAAATATACCTTGTTCATATGGATCAACTCAGTTACTTACATATCAGTTCTCTCCAAATTATCTGTAAATTCAATGGAATCTCAATCAAAATCCAAGCAACCTTTGTTAGAAATTGACCAAGTGATACTGAATTTATATGGAAATGCAAAGGATCTACAACACCAAAATACTGCTGAAGAATGACACAGCTGAAGAACTACTATACTCTCATTTCCTCATTTAGTATATAAACAGTAACACAGGACAGCATGTTGTTGACATAAAAACAAACAGGTCTTGGGATAGGAGGCAGGCAGTGGGACAGATCATGTACAAAGGAAATTTTGGAGTAATGAGCTGTAGGTTTATCAACTAGCTCTGGTGACTCGGTGGTATACACATACATCAAAACTTCAACTGATATTTGTTTACAATTAATAGTTTATGGTATTATCAATTATTGAATAGATAGCATTTGGTGAGTGGCTGAATTATGGGGAAAGAGTGAGGGAGAAGTGGTTACAGTTGATGAAGATTCCACGGCTTCTTCAGAAATTAAATAAAAACACTATAAGCTTCTTGACAAACTTCTTGAGATAGTGACTTGCACATCTGCCCATTTATGAGATCACCATCTGGGCTTATTCTATATACCAACTCAGCCATGTTCTAAAGCTTAATTAACTCACCTTATTTCTTCTCCACATAGCAGATACTGTTGCTGTTGTCGCTAGGTACGATCAAGTTGAGTACAACTCATAGCAACCCTATGAATCCTTGGTGACACAACAGTTAAGTGCTTAGTTATAAACCAATAAGGTCAGGGGTTTATACCTACTAGCAGCTCCACAATGAAAAAGATCTAATTATCTGCTCCCACCATAATCCTGAAAGCCTTGCTCCAGGAGCAAGGTGGTCACATACTTGGGTGCTAACTATAAGACCTGAGGTTCCAACCCACCACCACCCCGAAGCTGTTCCAATGGGGAAAGATGTGGCAGTCTGATTCCATAAAGATTTACAGCCTTGGAAAGCCTTGGGGACAAATGTGCAAGTCACTGTCTCAGAAGCTTCTACCATGTCTTACACGGTCATGATGTGTTGGAATCAATGCGATCTCTTGTTGTGTCTGAATATAAGAGAACTAGAACCTTCGGATTTATGAATTGTTTCACTATTAAATATAAGTACTGATTAATTATTTTGAGAGAGATTCTGGACTAGAGTTGCCTCTTATTCCCATCAGTTGATTTGGGTCACCTAATGGACAGGGCCAGAAGAACAGATATGTCTTAGAGAAAGTACAATCAGAGTAATCTTCGGAGGCAAAGATGGCAAAGCTTTGCTTCACATACTTTGGGTATGTTGTTAGGTGAGGCAATTCCTTGGAGGATGTCATGCTTGAAAAAGTGGAAGGTCAACAAAAAGAGGAAGATCCTCAACTAGATGGATTGGGACAGTGAATGCAGAAATGGGTGCAAGTATGTCAAAGATGATAGGGTGGAGTTCAGATGCGTTGTTCACAAGGTAACTATGAGTGATACACAACAGCACCTAACAGCAATGGCCAGGGTAGGGAACTGTTTTCCATTTATCAATCTGTGATCTTTTCAAACTACTATGGCAAGTTACAGGTCACACTACTTCATCTGTCAATAGTCTCACCTTAATTATATAGCAAGAGCTTTGCTTTCAATTCATATACTTCCTCTTTAAGCTCCTTCTTCTTTCTTCTCCTTGTCTAGTTTCTATATGAAAATCTTCCTTTTTTGCTTTATCTCACTTGAAGGCTCTAGGCCCACAATTTAAGGTAGTGCACTGAAGAAATGCTCTTCATTAACTCAGGTAACACAGAGGGACAGAGACATGCTTACCAAAGGCCCGACACACTCCAGCACTCAGGAGCCCAGGGAACGTCAAGTCTCTCCCCTTAGCACTTCCTGAGTGGAACCTGCCCTTCCTCAGAGTCAGGCATTCAAGCTATTAAAATACCATTTCTGGCACAAGTTATACTGTTTGTGATAAACAAATGATACTGTTACTATCACTGCTTTATTCCATTTTCCATTCAGCTGCTTCATGGCAAATTTCAGAAGTGGGGTTTTTGTTCCCCCAAAGTCGAAATATGTTTCAATGGGAATTTTCTAAGGGAAAGTATGTTCACAGTTGCCAACGACCAACTCAACTGCTGGCACATTAGTTCTCATGGGATTTCTCTCAACAGTGCTCATACACTAGAACCAAGTAGTCCTGAAAATTATATCCACACCTTCTGGATATCATTTTGTGATAAGGCAACAAGGATATTTAAGGATGCAAACTAGAGGCCCAACTACTAGAGTAGAATCCTCATACTATAAGTGTAGCATTCAAAAGTGCTTTCTCATTTTCTGAGTAGTTTCTGAGGATGGGGACTAAGGAGAAGTGGAAGCTCCATACCCTGTCACAATTCCGGAAGTGGAAGGGGAAGTGGTGTTGAGTGCTGGTCTCGGTTGAGCAGCTCTCTCCCAGCAGCTGCAGCTATGAAGGCAGCTGATTTCAAAGTACTTTCAAGTGCTTCCCTATATACTGCCTCCTTTGAGTCTCACATCCAATGAAAAGAGTCTCAGAAATGCTATGTTATTCATTCAAGGTCACCAAGTTACTAAGTGGGCACAGCCAGGATTCAAGCAAAGTTGATCCTTTGACTCTAAAACAGAAAGAACAAGACACAGATGCTGGAAAAGGATCACAGGGATAACATGGTTCAACCGCTCACACTGCTTATGAGAAAACAAAATCTAAGAGAAGGTACCGTCACAAAGTGAGCAGCAGGCTTGGGACCCCTGACCATCACTGCCTGGTTAGGACCCCACGTCCTGGAAGCCTCAAATCTGGCCTATGCTTGTCACTGGTAAGAAGAGTCCTAGACAAATGCCTTGAAATTCTAAGGTTAAGCTGCTGCGTGGCACAGGGGAACTGCCTCGTGCTATCAAAACTCCACTCAGAGTTGGCCTACATCACGCTGCCTTGCCTCCATCAATCAAGACACTCTTCTCACAATCAAAACAAAACATAAACAGGGCCAAAATGCAAATGAGTCTGTGCCCACAACTTGAGCTTGTGACAGTCAGTCACCTCATGCTTATCACCCTGCGGCTCTATGCCGCGGGCTCATGTGGACAAAGACTGCTTCCATTTGCAAGCTCCTTTTTGCACTGTGGAAAGTTCCATGAGGAGGAAACTCCACCAAATCAGAGGAAGTGGCTCAGAAATGAGCAGGTCTTACTGCACATTCACCACTTCCAAGTTGAGAATCAAGCCTTTTCTCTCTTCACCTAGGCTGGACTGTTCACACAGGATTCTTTACCCGCAACAGCACCGGAGCAAAAAAGACCTGTTAAAACAAAAACCTAACCTTCACCCAAAGTACAGTTAAAAAAAAAAGAGAGCGAGAGCAGGGTGAGACCCTGGGAACATCCTTGTAACTACTTCTTACAGCCTATGAAGGTTGAGCCATTGTTCCCAGAATGAAGGCCAGAGGAATCAAAGAGGCCTTTCTCCCTAACATCCCTGCTAGCCTAAGAAGTAAAGAGGATCAAGAGGACTCAAAAATCACAATGAATTATCAACGTTTGCTTCATTTCCTAATAAGGCAGGAAGAAAATACTGAACCAAAACTCCTAACACACCTTCTTATGCCTATACTCCCAGTATGCAGCGCATTCATGGTAGAATTACTAAGAATTATGATTATACTACAATTGCTTTAAACATACCCAAATGCTGACATTCTAATGAAACAAATGTAAAAGTTCTCTATCTCATTCTCTAATCAAGTGATTAAAATCACTTGATTAAAATAATCAATAACTGTTAGAAAAAAAATGTTATTTATGTCAAACACTTGCAACCCCATGCTACCACGGTGGGACAAGTAAAAAAAATTTTTTTTTTTTAGTAGCAGGTGGCCTGGGTTGAACAGAAGCATTACCACGACCTTAAATACAAAGCCAGTGCTTTCCTGTGTGTGATTCTAAGCATAGAGACATTTCACTGACACAGGTTGGAATCCACTTTACCCAAGCCACTCTGTATCTAGTGGAAAGCACTTAAATTCTTTGCAGTGCCACTCTGCAGAAGTGGAAGAAGGTACAAACTGGCACATGGCAGGAAGGAAAGAGACACATGTTTATTACCCAAAAGCATTTCTCACTATAGATGCCAATGTTCAAAAGCCAGAGGGAGAGCTAACTCTATTATGGGGAGACCATGCTTATGTGCACAAGGATAAAATCACTCTTTTAAAACATTCTCATGATACAAAGTTCTCCACTAGAATGACAGAATTCCACAGAGCTCTCAGAAGTCCCAGAGACTTTCCCAGGATAGACTTTTGCCCAATTCTAGAAAGTGATGCCCTCAGGAATGCTCCACCCATCGCAGTGGTTTCTCCAGGGAGAAAAGCTTCTGTCTCTTCTGCACCTCTCCTGTACTTTGACAATCTCTTAGTCACCTTCAGAAACAAAGCTATATAGCTCACCCAGAGTGAGGCATCAGCCCCTTTCCACCTAACTGTTTGAGGGAACTTATCTCCTTGCAATGCTTCTTAAAGGTTGCATTTAAAATTTTATTTTTATATTAACCCTGTAATTACAATAGTTTTTCATCAAAAAGGCTTGCTTCAGTTTGAGTTAGTCTTTGTTTCTCTCAGACACAGTCACATTCTTCCTCCCTTCCCCCAGACAAGTGGAAATTTCCACTGAAACGCTCAGTGGCTCACAGTAGGCGGAGTGGAGGCAGGGCGGAGGGGGGGATTCACAGCCTGAAGCATCCCCAAGCCTTTCTGAAGACAAGCAACAGATCTCTGGACTGTATCGGTTCAACCTTTCTTGCATGCAGGCTTTACTAAGGCTTCAGTGACTTCTCTACCTTAAAACCAAAGACTAAAGCATGCTCTGCACGAATCAGCCCTTCTTTTTTAAAAAATGTTGGGTTTGATACTTTTTAAAAACCACTAAACCTTCTGTAAAACCCTTACCAATCTTGGAGCTCTGCCACTGAAAAGAAAACACCCAAGACCACAGCTTTAGTACTTTGACGCCTGCCATGGAGCTCAGACACAGACAAGCATGGGAAATGCCGGTCTTGGCTTAATGTGAGCAGGGTTTAGCAGGAGAGTACGAGAACATGGGAATGTTCACAAACGGGAAAAATCCAGCGGAGAATAAAGCTCCTCTACAGAGGGTGCCAGCTCTCTTGGAGTAAGCTGCAGACACATTTGGAGAGTAAGTCAGTAAAATTCCACTGATTCACCACAGTTATTTTTATCATTCTGCTTACCCGTAAATAGAAGCCTAACTTATATGTAGGCCAGTAGATCTCTGCAATAAAAACACCTATCCAAATTTTAATGTAGATGAAAATGGGTAAAGATAGGGCAAAACGGGTAAGCCAAACCTTTTTCATTACTTAAAAGAGTTCTCATACACGGGCAAAGACATTGTGATTAAAGCTCATTTAGCAGGTCCACTTGCTTTTTAATTACAGCAACAACAAATGTGGAGAACCCCTGTATACGCGCACACTCTACCCTGCATGGGGTTTCTTCCATAGTCCGCTCTCTCGTGTACCAATCAATCTCGGGTTTAGTCCAGCCCCACCTAGTGGAAATAGTGCAGCTCTCATAGTAAGATAGTAAAGTTTCTGGTGAAAGATGACGGACACTAAAACTTAGTAAAACATCTGCACCTCTTTTTAAGACGGTTCTAAATCAGCATGTACTCTCACTGTTCCCCTCTCCATGTGGCATCCTCTCCTTAGGTCCTGAACAATGCAGCAGTAATTTCTCACAGCACCATCCTTGCCTTTCCCAGAATGGATGAAGGCAAGAAGGTGTGATCAGGAAGCCTAAATGAGACCAAGAAATTGCAGAGCTGGCAACACATGTTAGGCCTTCCAAGACCTAACACTGGGTGATGATCCAGACCCTGCTAGGGGGGCCGGAAACTGCTACCTAGAAAGCTGGTCCAGAGGATTCAAACATTCCAGCCTCCCAGCTTAAAAACTTGCAGGGACTTCTGGCTAACTTCCTTGCTCCTCAGTTTTTATCACTTGGACAACAGCAGACTTCAGAAGTGATTTCTCTTGGAGAAAAGACTAAATTCCAGGTAGTCCGACAACCTGGACATCACTGGAAAAAGTGATCCTGACCTGGGTTCTACTCTGCTGTTGTGGAAGCAGAACAGGCATGCTTTAACTGGTGCTCAGCTGCAGATGAAGGACTCACTCAATCCTGCTGACTTCACTAAAAACAAAATCCCACTACTCTTGAGTCAATCCCACTCATGGTGAATAACCTCCATCAGGTTTCTGAGTGTTCTAATATTTATCTGAGGAGACTGCCCTTCTTTCTTCCAAGGAGCAATCGGTAAGATTCAACCGGCTGACCTTTTTGTTAGCAAACCAACATGTTACGTATCTGAACTCTTTATTGACTCTTAGCGATTATGAATTATTTCTGTCAGTTTCTCAGTGGATTCATTCAGGTTCAAATCCCTGCTAATAATTTGCATTCCTATCCTAGATGACTCTGAAAAGAATGGGAATCCCAGAACATTTGACTGTGCTTATGCAAAACCTATAGTTGGACCAAGGGACAGTGATCAGAACAGAGCAAGGAGACACTGCGTGTTTCAAAATCAGGAAAGGGATCTGCCAGGGATGTATTCTGTCTCCATACCTTTTCAATCTGTATGCAGAACAGATCATCTGGGACGCTGGGCTGTACGAGGAATGCAGCATCAGGAATGGCGAAAGATTCACCAACAACCTGCGTTATGCGGATGACACAACCCTGCTTGCTGAAACTGAGGAGAACCTGAAGCGCTTGCTGCAGAAGGTCAAGGACCGAAGCCTTCAATATGGATTGAAGTTCAACATCAAGAAAACAAAGATTCTCACCACTGGGCCAACTGGCAACATCAGTATGGATGGCAAAGAGATTGAGACTGTTAACAGTTTTAGTTTGCTTGGTTTCACAATCAACACTCAAGCAGCCAGGAAATCAAGAGACGAACTGCATTGGGAAAGTCGTCTGTGAGGGACCTCTCCAGAGTACTGAAGAGCAATGACATCAGGCTGGAGACTAAGGTACACTTGATCTGGGACATAGTCTTCACAATTGAGTGCTATGCATCAGAAAGCTGGACTAGGGATGATAGAGAACTGATGCCTTTAATCTGTGGTGCTGAATATATACCATGGACTGCTAGGAGAACAAACAGGTTCGTCCTGAAGAGGGTGAAGCCAGGCTGCTCCTTGAAGGCAAGGATTCTGAAGCTTCGTCTGACATACTGTGGGCATGCTGCAAGGTGGGACCAGTCCTCGGAGAGGGATGTCATGCTTGGGAGAGTGGAAGGACGGTGCAAGAGAGGAAGACCCTCTATGAGGTGGATTGATTCCATCACTGAGGTAATGGGGATAGGCATGTCAGAGACAGTAAGACTGGCACAGGATAGAGCAGGTTTAGGGCTGTTGTACATAGGGTTGCTATGAGTCGCAAATAACTTGACAGCACATAACAACAACAACAACAACAACAACAACCCTACATGTATGGAAATCAGGATCTATCTAGTTTCTGATTTCTAATTCTGAATGTAGATTCTCGTTCAATATATCTCAGATGTTTCAGTACCGCCTGAGTGAAAAAGGTAAATTCTCAGCAGGTGGGTCAACCTGGAGTAAACCAGTTTGAAGGACAACCTGGTTACTGTGGAACAGCCTGGGAACTCAACCTTCAAGTTGCTTGTTAGAAGGGAAAAATAGGCTCTCTGTTATAAACAAGAGACTCACAGAATTTCTGGAACACAATCTATTTACAAAGTAGAGAGTGACCACATTAGTATTTGAAATAGAGTGACTATTTTTGGCATAATCTGGCAATATGCTTCGTATACAATAAACACCAAGCCTTGTTCCCAAGCAGCTCTTCCACTGGGAAGACTTCCCTGACATCCCTGAACTAGCAGGATCTCTCCAAACTAAGCCGTATTCTACCTGCTCTTTTCTTTTGGAAAATAAATTTGGCATCTTTGTAGTTGCAGGAGTATGGATTTGAGGGAGGAGCTGAGAGATGCGAGCCTGGGTGGCAATCATTCCACACAGCAGGAAGAACTGCAACAGATACTCCTCTCTGTGGGCCTGAGCCTGGCACTCCTGGCTGTGCTGACCACCCAGTTACGTTCCTCTAGTCCTTTGGTAGAACCTGTCAGAACAATGTTAATTTCATAAACTGAAAACAGGAGAGCAGATGTAACAATCACAAGAATACCATTTCTCTCTACAAATGTAAGAACAATAAACACAGTAAATTGAGTCACAATACAATGCAGAGTCTTGGGGTCATGTAGGCTCATCAAATATCAATTGAACTTGATAGTTGGAAGACAACTGGAGGTCTTCCCAGAGGAGGGGGATATACTTTGAGAGCAGTACCTGTTATTTATTATTCAAACAGAATCTGTACCTCTCCAAAATTACATACACATGTCAGGGCCTCAATGGCTGTACAAAAAAGAGCAAAAGTGCAAACGCTAAATCTTTAACTAACAAGTCACTGTTTATTCTTCCCCCCTCCCCCCAGTTCAATGAAAGAGACTTTACTGAGGGCCCAGAGCCAAGGGGCTCATAAGGAGGCCACCTGCAAAAAGCAAAGGAGCCAGTGAAAAGGAGGCTTTTGTTTGTTCTTGGGGCACTGACTGTTGTTGTGCCCACAAATTTTCTTTTGGCAACTGCCAACACAGGGATGCAGGCAAGCCTAACACTTGGGGCAGATTATCTTGTTGCAGTTATACTTGTGGGCGAGCTAGCATAAGGAAGGCTCGACAACACCACCATGCAGATGAGCCCCAGATGCAGGGTGGACTCTTTCTGGTCGTTGTGGTCAGAGAGTGGACGGTCATCCTCTAGCTGTTTTTCTGCAAATAACAAACACTGATGGCCAGGGGGAGAAGCCTTCCTTGTCTTGGATTTTGGCTTTGACATTCTCGATGGTGTCATTGGGCTCGTCCTCAAGAGTGGATGGTCTTGCTAGTCAGGGTCTTCACATTCGAGATCTGCATCTCTGTGTCTGCAATTCAGCTGTCTCGTTCACACTGTTTCTTCCTTACCACCTAGTTCAATGCTTGGTATGCTACCTGTTTAGTAAATGTTACATATTTATGTGGCTGTGTGTAATGCACACAATGAATTTGCTGAATGAGTAAAATGCCTGGGCCAAATGTGATATGTAAGGATTTGGTGGAGAAAAGTGGTGGGAACTGGCCAAAGACAACAGTTAATCACACACTCAGCTCCACAGTACAAAATTCTTGCACTACTCAATTCCAAATCACTCTCCAGTTAATTCCAAGATACATTAACTTTATTCACTCAAAGTCACTGTAGAAAGTATTATGGGATGCTACCAAAAAAAGGATATATGGTGAAATTCGGCTAAGAAGTGAAGGTGTTCTGCTTGAGTTTTCTGACCATTTACAAGAAAGGAACCTTGATGGCGCAGAGTGTTATGAGTTAGACTGCTAAGCAAAATGTCAGTGTAAAAATGACACCATGAGAGAAAGATGTAAGTAGTCTTCCCCCATAAAGATTCACAGCTTCAGGAATCTGCTGGAGGGTCAGAACTGACTAGATGGCAGAATGAGTGAGACAATGTTTCTGTCTATGTAATTATAAAAAGGATTCAATTATTCAAGACACCCTTCTTTCCCTTCCTTTTTAATAGAATGTGTCCAAAAAAATGGAGTTTCAGAGACCACACTCTGACAATTCTGCCTTCGACAAATTACAGACATTGATTTATCCGTCCCAGGAAAATAGTTTCAAATATGAACCTCCTCTACTTTTCTCTGTCTACAAATGAATACGTACAACACCTTAAAAAATTAGCTACATTTACACTGCAATCCCAGAGGTATGTGGTTCAAATCCACTAGATGCTCTGCTGGAGAAGGAGGAGCAATCTCCTCCCGTACCAGTCAAATTTGATTTGATGGTACACACACACACAAATTTTTTTTTTTTTTAAGAAAAGCTACATTTAGGAACAGAAACAAAATTGCTAAATGTACATGAACCAAGTACCTCCAAGAGTCCTTGGTGAAGCATGTACACCTTGGCTAGTTTTTTCTTATAGTACCAGGCAGGTTCTTCAAGGACTCAAATTTATTCCATCCATTCCTGCATCCAAAGGAACACAGCATCACGCCCATGCCCCCAAATCATCTCAACTTAATACAAGGAATTCCTGGCTTATGGACAAGATACATAACTAACTCTGTCTTTAAGAATGTGTAGGTCAGTGTCACAGACGAGAGCCACAGATAGAGAGGGGAGTAGAGAAGAAGCTCCCACTCATTTGCTTTAAGTGTGGATCTGATGGACACTTGGCCAAGGGTGGCCCACATCAGGTCCTCGTGGCTGACAGGACTGACAGGCCCCAGCTCCCAGCTGGAAACAAAGGAGGACGCTTCAATGATTCAGATCCTCCCAGAGAGCTGGGGGTGAGCATTAACATTACTGGTAAGTATATTTGTTTTCTCCTGGACACAAGAGCCTACTATTTGGTCCTAAAAGCCTTCTGAGGTCCCAAATCTTTTATTTCTTAGTTGTTGGAATTGATGGAAAACCTCATAAGCAGTTCCTTACTTCACCTCTGCCTTGCATGTGGACTTCAAGCTATAAAACAACCCAGTGGTAGATGGAATTTGCTCCAGGACTTAAGAACAATAAATGACATAGTTGAGCCCCTACATCTTATGGTTCCTAACCTTTATACGATAATAGACAAAGTGCTAGTCAATAGGCCTTTTATTTTAAGAACTACCTTCCCTCTGTAACTTGATTTGTGCCACTATTAGAACCTTTACTTGGAATATTATTGCTTTTTAATTTTTGGCTCATGTACTTTTAACTTGTTAGTTAAATTTGTGTCTTCTAGGCTGTAACACTTCCATGATACATCTTCAAGAATATGAACATGTATGGCTAAGTACAATTGATAACAGTGCATCTAAATTCCAAAATCAATCTCCACGATAGTCGACATGTTTCGTACTGCGAAAGGGGCCCTTAAGAGTAGTGAGAGAAGATCTTCACCCTGAAACC
>NW_006399801.1:12108254-12166235 GCF_000299155.1 Elephantulus edwardii
AGAATACCAGAAGAATGTCTATCTGTGCTTCATTGACTATGCAAAGGCTTTTGACTGTGGGGATTAAAATAAGCTGTGGCTGACTCTGAAAAGAATGGGAATTCCAGAACATTTGATTGTGCTAATACGAAACTTATACTTGGACCAAGAGGCAGTTGTCAGAACATAGCAAGGAGATACTATGTGATTCAAAATCAAGAAGGGGGTTCGTCAAGGATGTATTCTGTCTCCATACCTTTTCAATCTGTATGCAGAACAGATCATCCGAGATGCTGGGCTATACGAAGAGGAATGCGGCATCAGAATTGGTGGAAGAATCATCAACAACCTGCGTTATGCAGATGACACAACCCTGCTTGCTGAAACTGAGGAGGACCTGAAGTGCCTGCTGCAGAAGGTCAAGGACTACAGCCTCCTATATGGACTGAAGCTCAACATCAAGAAAACAAAGATTCTAACCACTGGGCCAATTGGTAGGATCAGTATGGATGGTGAAGACAGTAAAAACTCTTGATAACAGCAGCCAGGAAAATCAAGAGACGAATTGCATTGGGAAAGTCGGCTGTGAGGGACCTCGCAAGAGTACTGAAGAGCAACGATGTCAGACTGGAGACTAAGGTGCACCTGATCCAGGCTGTAGTCTTCATAACTACGTGCTATGCCTCAGAGTTGGACAGTGAATAGGGTTGACAGGAAGAGAACTGATGCCTTTGAGCTGTGGTGCTAGAGAAGAGTGTTGAATATACCATGGACTGCTAGGAGAACAAACAGGTTTGTCCTGGAGAAGGTGAAGCCGGAATGCTCCCTGGAGTCAGGATTCTGAAGCTTCGTCTGACATACTTTGGGCATGTTGCAAGGAGGGACTGGTCCTTGGAGAGGGACATCATGTTTGACAGAGTGGAGGGGCAGCGAAGGAGAGGAATACCTTTGATGAGATGGATCAATTGTGTGACTGGAGAGGTGAGAATAAGTGTGTTTGAGATGGCTAGGTTAGCACAGGATAGAAGAGCGTATAGAGCTCTTGTACATTGGGTCGCTATGAGTCGCAATTGTGTGAATATACCAGGGTTGTTTAAATTACTGCAATGTGAGGGCAAAATTATGTAACATTAAGCAGGACACTGAAAGTGGCCTCCTTGTTCAAATATGGCAGTAGATCTTGCTATACTGAATGTAGATGGCTTTCCCCAATCCTGTCAATCATCTAATCTTACATACTGGAGACCTCAAAGAACTTATACTCACTATGCGTCTTCTAAGAATCCACTCCTGGGCTCTGACCAGTAAATTTTCACATTCCAATTACTATGACAAATCATCTAAATTTTAAAATTTCAAATCTATTTCTAATCAAGGTGTTGACCTCGGCCACATCATTGTCACAGAGCTTCTTTACAGCTTGTTTGATCTGGTGCTCGTGGGCCTTGACATCCACAATGAAGACAAGTGTGTTGTTATCTTCTATCTTCTTCATGGCTGGCTCAGTGGTAAGGGGAAACTTGATGATGGCATAGTGGTCAAGCTTGTTGCTCCTGGGGGTGCTCTTCCAGGGTATTTGGGCTGCCTCCCGAGTCTCAGCGTCTTAGGCCGCCGGAAGGTAGGTGACGTGTGGATCTTTTTTTTTTTTTTTTGCCTGTGGACGCCCTTCAGGACTGCCTTCTTGGCCTTTAATGCCTTTGCTTTGGCTTCAGTTTTGAGAGGGGCAGGGGCTTCCTTCTTCACTTTCGGTGCCATCTTCAAGGAAAGTAAAACCAGCTATTCTGACTCATGGTGAATCCACATACACCAGAAAAGAACTAGTTTTCCTTAGGAGTGTCAATGGATTTTTCAGAAGTATATCGCTAGGCCTATCTTTTGCAGGGGCCTCTGGGAGGTCAAGAAACAACTACCTTTCGGTCAGCAGCCAACCAATTAACTATGCAGGGACTCTGGGTATGTGACTGCAGTGTTGTATACTGTCAATTAGGAACCAACTCACCACAGCTGACTCGATAGCAGGTTTTTCAGAGGCTGTAAATCACACAGGAGGAAACTGCCTATCTTCTTTCTCCCAGAGAGTAGATTCAAATCATATATCCCTTCAGGTTGGCAGCATAATTTCTTACTGCTAAGCCACCAGAGCTCCCTCTGAGAATTTGACAGAAGTATAAACTCTAGGATACTGGGCACCAGTCCTTAACAAAGTCAAGTCTACTTGGAAAAGAGAAGAAGGAAGCAATCCTAGCGTGCATCTAAGCAATTACTGTCACAAGAGGATAAAAATGGCTATTCTCCCTGGTAGTACCTTCCACCACAAAACTTCACTAATATTTTGGCCAAATGCATTTATTCCTCTTTTGCCAAAATGTTGTAAGCTTGCTGTTAAAATCAAACCATTTGTATGTTGTTGTGTTTTTTTTTTTAAAAAAAGAGACACTCTCCACAATTTAAAGACAATCTCCAGCCCTCGTTGTTATTTTGATTGTAGAAGACTAGCCACTGTGCATTTCATGTTGCCTAGCAACACCTAAGGCACTCTCTTCAGAGGTGCCGCTCAAGAAGCTAAACAGTAGCACAAATCAAGATGAAGCAATCAAAAGATGAAGTTTATAATCGAGGCCACCTCTCAGTAGAAGGTTGAAATGCAGTAAGAAAGCCTCAGTCTGGGTCATGAGTCCGCTCAGGTCCCACACCACATGCACAGGGTCACTACACACGTTTCATGTAGCTCCCAGTACTGTCAACAGGGCACATCTGCAGGGATGATCTCATCTGATCCTCTACTATGTCAATATCTTACTTTAGGACCTTAAGAAGCCAGAAGCTGAGAGGCTAAATGACTTGTTCAGTATCACATACAACTGCTGAGTACTGGGAGAGCTAGCTGTCTCCAATCCTGTATATTTTCCACTATGCTAACAAGATCACATCTTCTCTATCATCTTTTTTATAAAGAGCCCAGCAATATGAGATTTATTCTCTCAACACCTGAAACCATGGGTGTGAAAATCATTAGGGCTTATAGAAGCATTAAACCAATTTAACAAGCAAATAAGTCCCAACAAAATCCACAGTTATTATTACAGAATCAAATCTTTGACACCTGTTTCAGAAAATTGTTATGTTGTGGGAAAAAATTCCATTATAGAAAATTGTGATTATTAGTCAAAATAGATAAAATAATTTTCTCTTATGGGTAAGGCCTGGTTATGTACATTAGTCTTAAGTAGTACACTGCTTGTTACAATCTGGAACCTTCTTACTGACAAAGGATGCACTGAGTATTGTGGAGAGCATACTGTCCAATGTGCTTAGGTTAATGGGCATTCCATAATCAGCAATTTTTATAAACCTGCTCCTAGTGTGGCCTATTTTTGTATCCTTTATTATCCTACACCGTGAGTGGCATAAATGGTTAATGTGTTCAAGGGCTAATGGGGGGTGTGGGGTGTTAGAGGATGTGTTGAGCCCAAGCTCACCCAGGGGCGCCGTGGGGGAAAAAAGCCTGTTAATCTATCTGTATCTAAAATACCAGCAACTGGAATTCTTTAGAGCACAGTTCTACTCTGATACACAATTTGGGGAAGGGTAGTCGTTTGGCCACAATTAGTTATAAGGTCAAAATAATTGGATCCTATTTACAACACAATACTGCCAGGTGATGCACCTGAACATCACCTTATAAACCACTCCTGGCATAATGGTGAAATTATAATAATTTCTAAGACACATTAAACACCTTATGAAACACAAAGATTTTTATCTTATGATATCTATGACTCGGGAAGCAACCTACCCTCCTCGTGTGTGCTTCTGATTGTGAGCGGCCATCCTGTAAGGAAGCGGTCGTTCACCCAGGTTTTCCAAGTTCCTCACTATGGCTCCTCTGTCCATCAAGGCTTCTATCATACGTTTCAAAGCAGCAGCAGTCTCTGGCTGTTTAGTGTTTTTGTTTTTAAAAAGAGAGAAAAAAACAAACATCAGAATCATGATAAACAGAAGGGTCAGTTCTAATCATATCTGTTCTACTGATGGGGATCTTTGGGTAACAAGCAACAGAAACTGTCTGGAAAATTACTTTTTTTTTAAAAAAAAAAAAGACATTTATTGTAAGGATATTAGATAGCTCACAGATATGAAGGAAAAGCTGAAGAACCAGGCCTCGGAGGGTCCAGGGACCAGAGCGGCTCCAGGGTTCTGGTAGGCAGGAACTAATGGGTGGCTTCTTCAGAGAACCTCAGCCAGGACGAGTCAGCACCAATCACTGTCAGTCCTTGTATCTCAAAACTCAAAACTGAAATTCCAGGGGAAGCAGATTCTATTGGCAGGATACCATGGTTGACTGCCCACCAAAACTACAGAAAATGGGGAATGGGCTATCTTCCAAGGAAAAATGGGGAAGTCATAACCAAAATCAAGAATAATGAATAAAAATATAATCTCTGCCCTCATGGAGCTTACAGGCTAATAAAAGGAATTAACACAAACACATACATAAAAAGACCAGAAGGTAGAACACAGAAAATGATGTAAAAACTCAAGGGCTCATATTCAGTTGGTAGAAGGGTTCACTGAGGAAAGTTTGAGAGGAGCCTTGAAAAATGAGAGGAAAAGAATGAACAAAGCAATGAGTAAGAGTATAGATAGAGTAAGAAAGTATGAGTGCACTGACAGAACAAGTATGTTCCCAGTGGAAGAAGTGCAGGGGCAGGAAGTGTTAAGGAAAAAAATTGTAGGCTGAGAATTAGTATTGTGTGCGTGGGCATCACACACACACACACACAAACACAAACCAACTAAACCCAAATTCAAGCAAAACCCTATCACCCAAAGGCTTTTTGAAATTTGTAGTGAATTTCCTTTTGCCTATCTCTTTATGCCTACACAAACACACACACACACACAAAGTTGACTCTTCACAAGAGCAAACCTGAAAAAAAAATTCAACTAAAATAATGTAAAGTATAAGTAAAAAATGTGGCCAAAAAAGGACCCAAAATATGATGGCTGGGAAAATAATATTAGCTATCATTAACAGTTAAACGGTAATTTGAATCAATGGGTTGGGGGGACAACAACAAAAGTTTGGTTTGGAATATGCTGAGTCTGAGATGCCTATGGTACCCTAAAGTGACTTTTCATGATATAAAACTTAAGCTAAAAACAAGTGGGTTAGAAATACACATCTAACAGTCTATTGAGAAGATTGTGAAGTCCCAGGAGCAAATACCGAAGGAGAGTTAGTGTGTGAAAAGGTCAGTGATAGAACCTTTCTAAGTACTAGCATCAGGGAGCTGAAAAGAAGACTTGGAGCTAGAAATGCAAATATAAAAGATACAATTAAACATGACACGGAAACCAAAAGTCTCCACGTCCCAGAAACTTAAGGAAGAGTGGCAGCCTCCAGATGGGCAGAAAAGGAAAGAGATGGATGAAGAGAAAGTCACAGTATGACCGCTGCACAGTCACTTAGCAAAGCAGAGTCAGCTTTGAGATTGCTGAGTGGTAAAAGCAATGAAAGGGGGGAAAGGCCAGAATCTGAAGGGCAAACAATTCTGAGCAAATGTTTTAACAGAAAACATAACCAAACTAGTTCAAAGAGAAGGAACAAGTCAAAAAGAAAATTGACACGATACAATGATGTTTATGCCAGCAGTGTAACTGCTGTTAAGTTCCAAACCCATTGTCATCAAGTCAGTTTCAACTCATAGCAACCCTCTCTCAGATTTCTCTTTCTGAGATGTGGCTATCCAGTTTTTCTCCCAAGATTTGGTAGATTTGAACCACTGACCTTCCCATTTGCAGACTGACATGTTAACACACCATGTCATGGGGTAGGTATATAATCCCCACTGATTCCCAATGACCTCCATTTGGTTTCCAAGGCTGTAAATCTGTATGGGAGGAGACTAAGCATCTTCATCCTTAGCCCAAAGTGGCCCAGTAGATTGAACTGTAGACCTTTTGGTTAGCACTTCAACACATGTGTTAAGTAATATGTTGCTGGGGCTCTTTTGCTCAAAAGTGGTCTAGTGTTTTCATTTTACATATTTAATCTTTACACACACACGTACATGTGCAAGTTTAGTAACTTGAGAACTGAGTCTCTGAGAGATATAGTATGGATTCTAGGAGGAAGAGTCCGAGTCAAGGAAAAAAATAAAACTGACAATGGGGGAGAGAAAGCCAGAGACTGAGGTATGGAAAAGGGGCAGTTTATTTCAGTGACATTAAGTGAAAGAATGAAAACCAAGATTCATAAATGCAGGAGGAATTTAAGAAATGGATCCACTGGCCCATCTTGGATCACATTAAAAAAAAAAAAATTACAGGATGAAATCTAAGCGTGCATTCAGGCAACCAGAGAAAAATCCATCCTATTCCCTAAATTTTGTTCCTGTCAAATACTGCTAAAATTCAAAGGCTACACAAAGCACTAGCTTAAGGTATGGAGAAATAATTTTTTTACTTTCACCTCAGATAAGCCTCCTGGTTATTTCATAATAAAAAGGTATGCTTACAGCATTTTACATATTTACCACTCTTATGAGAAAACAAGTTAATCAGAAACAAAAATTGGGACCCAAATCTAACTTCTTTTACATAGTTCAATCAGCATAGAGACTAAATTATTCTTTTCATTCATGGATCACAAGGTATTTTCATATTTTGGTAGGTGCCTCATTATTAACAGAAGGATATTTCTCATCCTTAAAAATGTTTATTTCTTGATCAAGCTTTCTATCAATTAACTTATATAATAAAAAGTAATATATCTCAATATCTAAGTTCTTGTTTAAATCCCAACTGAAGTGTTTACAGCATGGAACACGGAGCATGCTATTCTGAAGCTTGTGAAAGTTTCCTCTTACACTTGTCAAAAAAAAAAGGGGGGGGGGGGAAGCTACCTAACACGAAAGTACCTGGAAAACTTGGGTGCCAAAATATATTCTTTTTAAAAAAAAAAATTTAATTTTTATATGTCAAGGTTAAACTACAGACTGGTTAAATGGCCATATTCATTTCCTAGAATTCCAAACTACACAAAAGTTTAAAAATAATAAAAAGTTGTTTCTGCTCCCCAACAAGTACTCTATCTGTTTACCCCTGGATCTTGTGGTAATATATAATTTTGACTACATGCGTCATTTAGTCTTCACTCACTAGAACGCTAGAACACAAAGATGTTCCCCTATCTTATACAAACTAAATCCTAAGACATGGTACAGTACAGAGCAGGAGCTAGCTAAGTGGATTTATGTATCAACTGTATCTCCCATAGGGATTCCTTTGTTTAAGGAATGAGGAATTTGAAGCCAATTTTCACTTAGAACCCTGTTCCCTATCAGAGTGCTAACTATAAGTCATCTTTACGTAGTCCTGAGTCAACTTCTACTCACAGCAATCCTACGAACAACAGAACTGAGCCTCACCCTATCCTGAACCATCCTCAACATGCCAACCTATCTCCTCTCTTTTGTGAACCTTCGACCTTTCCCAGCATGATGTGTGATCCTAAAAACCAGTCCCTCCTAACAACATGCTCCAAATACGAAAGACAAAGTTTTACCAGCAATACTTCCAAGCAGCACTCTGGCTGCACTTCCTCCAAGACAACTGTTTTGTTCCTTTGGCAGTCTGTGGGATATTCAATATTCTTCTCCAACACCACAATTCAAAGGCATCAACTGAAAATACCATGACTTGCATCAAGTGCACCTTAGTCTTGCTTTTTGCACACCTTTTTTCCCCCTAGTCCATTTAGGAATCAGATTGATTACATCTATGGAGAACCTCACTGTCAGCTGTGAAAACTAGGCCAGGAGCTGACTGTAAAACTGACCACCAACTACTCATATGCAAGTTCAAGCTGAAGCTAAGGAAAATTAAATTGGATCCACAGGAACCAAAATATGACATTGAGTCTATCCCACCTGAATTTCAAAACCATCTCAGGAACAGGTTTGAGGTCTTGAACACCAATGAAGGAAGACCAGATGAGTCGTGGGAGGATATCAAGAATATCATACAAGAAGAGTGCAAAAGGTCATTCCAAAGACAGAGGAGGAAGGAAAAGACCAAAAACGGATGTCAGAAGAGACTGAATGTTGCACTAGAGTGCAGAAAAGCCAAGCAGAGGGAAGAATTCAAGATACTAAAGAGCTGAACAGAAGATTTCAAAAGGCAGTGAAGGAAGACAAAGTAAAGTATTACAATGAAAAGTACAAGGAGCTGGAGTCAGAAAATCAAAAGAGCCAAATACATTTGGCATTTCTTAAGCTGAAGGAAGTGAAGACGACTTAGGTATATTCTACCCAAGAAGACTCATATAAACAACCTACGTTTTGCAGATGACACACCTTTGCTTACTGAAATCTGAAGCACCTGCTTCAGAAGGTCAACCTCAAGAAAACAAAGATTCTCATCACTGGCCCAATTGGCAGCAAAATGACAGAAGGAGAAGAAATTGAAGTTTTAACAATTACAACTTGACTAGCTCTAGTCAACACTCTTGGCGCCATCAGTCAGGAAATAAAAAAACAAATGGCACTGGGAAAATCTGTTGTCAGAGACCTCTTCAGAGTGCTGAAAAACAATGATGTCAGTCAAGAGACTAAGGTGAGCCTGATCCAGGCCATGGCCTTCGCAATTACTTGCTGCACATGAGAAACCTGGACAATGACCAAAGATGACAGAAGAGCAATCAATGCCTTTGAGTTGTGGTGCTGGAGAAGAGTCTTGACCATACTATGGACTGCCAAGAAAACAAATAGATTTGTCTTGGAGAGGGTAAAACCAAAGTTCTCCTTGGAGGCTAGGATTTTGAAGTTTTGTCTCACATACTTTGGGCATGTGGCCAGGAGGGACCAGTCCCAGGAGAATGACACCATGCTTGGAAGGGTGGAGGGACAGAGCAGGAAAGGAAGACCTCAGGTGAGATGGACTGATGGGGCAATAGGGGTATGTGTGTTGGAGTCAGTGAGAGTGGCTCAGAGCAGGGCAGGGTTCAGAGCTGTTTTACATAGGTTCGCTATGAATTGCAGGCAATTCGACAGCACATAGCAGCAACAACCACCACCCAAGAATAAACTGGAATTAAAACACAGAAACAAATTACAAATAAACAGAGCCTTGACCAAGCATGTTCCTGATAATGTCAATGACAATGACAAAGACTGCCCTGTGAAGTACAGATCTTCCCATCAACAGAAGTACAAAAAGAGGTATGGGATGACCATCAAATTGAGTGCGGAAACTGGACAATAACTTCTAAAACTCTTGCCAAACCAAACTCCAATCTGATTCTGGGGTATTTTTTACGGGGGGGGGGGGGTAGAGAGAGTAACTAAAGGAATAGCAAACAAGTTCCTAGAACTGTAGTCCTCCAATATAAAGGTCTTAAGACTCCTTTATAGTCTTAAAATCTACTGAGCTCAAAGGAATTTTCTGTGGATTTTCTCTCAGTATTCACCATGCTAGAAATTAAAACTATTATCTTATTCTTTTAACAAAAATGTTTGTTTATTCATTAAAACTGGCATATTACATATTGACTGCAAGGTCTAAAGTCAGGAAAGGGATGCATGAACCAGAATTGTATCCTTTTCTGCATACTTATTCAATCTGTATGATGAACAAAATTTGAGAAACTGGGTTATATGAAGAACATGGCATCAGACTGGAGGAAGACTCACCAACCACCACTGTACACAAATGACACAGTTTTGCTTTCAGAAAGTGAAGATCAGAAGCACCAACTGCAGAAGATCAAAGACAGCCTTCAAAATAGATTCTATCTCAACATCAAAACAAATAAAAATCCTGACCTACTGGACCATAATGACATTGTTGTTGCTGTTAGGTGCTGTCCTGCTGACTATGATTCAGAGTGACACAATGAACAAACAGATCTGAACCTTGTCCTATTTTGCACCATCCTCTTGATCTCGGACATGTTCAATCAAGCCCACTGTTAAAGAGTCACTGTGTCAATCCACCTTATTGAGGAAGGTCTTCCTCTCTTTGTCTGAAGAAAAGATTAAAAGTTGTCAACTTCATTTTGTTTGAATGCATAATCAATATCCATGGCAGCCAGTAGTCAAGAAACTAAAGGTACACTGGATTAGGAAAACCTGCTGCCAAAGACCTCTCCAAAATTCTAAAAAGTAAGGACATACATTAAAGACCAAGGTTTGCCTGAACCAAGCCATGGTATTTTCAAATGCTTCCTATGGATCTGAAAGTCACATAATGAATATCGAAGACTCAGGAAGAAATGATGCCTCCAAATCGTGACAATTGAAAAAGTACTAGACATACAAAACATAAACTCAATACCAAAGTTGATTCAGACTTGTAGTGATCCTATTTCCAAGTTGTAAATTAAAATGGGAAGAAATTACCTAGCTTTCTCCCAGGGAGAATTACATACAGGAGATATAAAAGACTCAGGGTTTGCCTAAGCAATTGAAGAATCATCTTTATTAACATCACTACCAATCTCAAAAGCTTTAAAGTGTTATAACCAGCAATCACTACAATGTTCTCACAGTCCACCAAAACCACAGTGAATTCATGACCTTGACCTGTATCTTCCAACACCCTTTCTTACCTTTCTTACTTAGCAACAAAGTCAAACTCTATGAAATTGGAAATATGTAAACCATTCTCTGCAATTTTAAAATGCTTTCTTAAAAACGGAGGGAAAGTTCCTTGAAATATCAAATAAAGAGAGTATCTCTGGAAATTGTGTAATGAAAATCTTAGAGCAATTTGTAAATGAAAATCTAACCTTTCAAAAGGACAGGCTTTACCAGGATGTGGCAACAACAGCTCTGCCCTAGCAGGCTTTGGAAGATTAGAATGCACAATCATTAGTGTCAAACTGTGGGAAGCACTAGTCCCACCTAAAGATATTTGTGGAAGTCCAACTAATAACACCGGTCCCATGAGATTTATTTTATCAAGTATGCTTATGAGTCTCTTTCATTGAATCAAAAGTTACAGCCTTCCAGGAAATTAACGACTAAAAATCATCAAGCATAAACTTACTTAAAAATATGTAGGATAAAATTCAGCAGAGACAAGGCTAGCACGCTTAATCATGTCTACTTACTGATATAAATTACTATACACATGTAATCTGAGAGTAAGCAACTAAATATTAGTATTTGTGATTTAAAGATTACAAAGGTCTTGAGTCTTTACCTGCTCTACTACTTTGCTCATTAATAATTTTTAATATAATCAATAATAATTATATATTATCATTACATAATTATAATATAATCAATTTTAATACATAATTTATTGTAAATATTAAAATATAACTACTAAACAAAGATTCCAATAATCTTGACAAAGTAAAAGAGAAAGATGTGTTAGGAAATTAAGTATTGTACGTTGTCTAATGGTAAGAAGGTGCACTGAAATCTTAAATGCACATGGTTCAAATTCACCAGTTATTCTATAGGACAAGGATGGGTAATCCCCTCCGATGTGATTTACTACCTCTGAAAACTTGCTGGGGTATCAGCTATAGGTTGGTGCAGATTCGATAGCATCCAAAAACGGTCCTATAAAAAGGGGCTCTGGTGATGCATCTGCTTGTGAATTGTACTGCTAACCATAAAGCTGCCCATACCCAATGTTTCAAATCCACCAGCAGCTCCGTGGAACGAAGATAAGACAGCCTCTCTCCTCCCACTGTAACTTACAGCCTCAGAAATTCACTGGAAGGTCAGCTATGAATCAGAACTGATTCAACTACAATGAAGGAATTAACAGTTATTGTTAGGTGCCATGGAGTCACTTAAGACTCAAAGTAACCCTACGCTTAACAAATTGGACTCTAGCCCTATCCTGTGCCTCACAAACTCAAACTCACAGTTGCTATATTTTTGTCAATCCATCTCATTGAGGATCTTCCCCTCTTTGATGATGCTCTACTTTTCCCAGCATGAAGTCTTCTACCAAGGACTCACACTTTTGAAACACGTCCAAAGTATGTGGGACAAAGTTCCACTATCCTGGCCTCTAACAAGCATCATGGATGAACTTTCTAAAAAACAGATTTGTTTATTCTTTTGGCAGTCTGTGGTATATTCAATTGCATCAATTTTTGTTTGGTCTTCCTTATTCATGGTCCAACTTTCACATGTATATAAAGAAACTGAAAATATCATGGTTTGGGTTGTTGTTGTTATGTGCCGTCGAGTCATTTGCAATTCATAGCAACCCTATGTACAACAGCCCTAAACCCTGCTCTACCCTGTGCCAACCGCATTGCCTGTGACACATTCATCCCGATTGCCCAGTCACTCAATCAATCCACCTCATAGAGGGTCTTCCCCTCCTGTGTTGTCCTTCTACCTTCCCAAGCATGATGTCCCTCTCCAACAACCTGTCCCTCCTTACAACATGTCCAAAGTATGTCAGATGAAGCCCCAGAATCCTTGCTTCCAAGGAGTAGCCTGGTTTAACCCTCTCCAGGATGAATTTGTTTTCTTGGCAGTCCATGGCTTGGGTTAGGTGCTCCTTCATCTTTAATCTGTTATTTTTGCCCTTTAAATATGGCTTTAAAGACGTCAAGACAGCAGGCGTGCTCAATGGAATGCTATTCAATATCTATTATGTGAAAAGCACTTATAACTGGTTATTTAATTTACACACTACTTTTATGAAAAATAGGTTACAGGACAGGGACCCACAGAAATCTTTCCTAGGAAATCAATTTCATTTACTGTTATTGGCACAGGTCAAATATAGAAGAGGAGGTCTACTCATTTAACTTTGGGAGCTGGACTGAAGGAGCAGAGAATGTATCTTCAGGGCCTACCAAATTCTATGTCAGAAACAAGAGTTCTATAAAGTTAGTACTGTGAGGAATGAAGAAGAAATACTGACCATTTATTATGGTTTAATTTCATTATCTAGAAAGCAACTGGAGAAATGTTCCTCTCAAAATGTTCTCTAGACAAGAGTGTCAGAGCAGCTCCCTGAGCAGCTTACCCCAAAAAAGGAAAACACAAGAATATGAAAGACAATGCCCCTGCCCTTAGAAAGTTGTAATACAGATAAGGCAGACAGTAAATGACAAAAGGCAGGTAAAAAAGTAAAAACAACAATGTTAGAGAAACTCAGAATAGTTTGTAAGGTTTTGGTGGCTGCCCTACACCAGATCCACAGCAAGGAATACTCTTTTCAAATAAGGGGGATAGGGTCTGGAGTATCAGGATAAGACAGGAAAAGCATCAAAGAATTTCTGTTTGGGGTAGAACCAATGTGGGCACTGTGTATGCTACAGGTAGAAGACATTGTTTTGTCCCCACCACTGGTAATATTTTATCTAGACTGTTAAAGAGTTCAGTTTCATTTCAAACTCATTATTAATGAAAACATAAACTTTGTGAAAAACAATTTGTATTAGTTTACAATTCATATACATCCAATCCTAGCAAGATCATGTCTAGGATTTTACTCTAAGCAATTTATTATATCCATATAAAGATTTAACTATGAACATGCTCATCACATAATAATTAGAATAGTAATTAGGTTGAAGACTAGTTTTCCATTAATAGGTGTAAGAAACAGACTTTAGACTGGTCTATCTTTCGAGTAAAGAGAATAAAAGCTGGCTGAGTAAGTGAGGAGCTGACCCAAAAGAAACAAATTGTTAAGGGACATGACAAACCACAGAGCCTCCAGAATGTGTATACAAACAAGGTAAGGGAAGAGGGAAGGGACATGCAGTTAAAAGGAGACAAGGCTTAGATGACATAGGAAAAGAATGTGCGTTCCATCCCTGGTACTCAGTTAATGAGGAATGGGGCCTGCCCAGTGAGGAACTTTAGGCCTGGGAGGTGAAAACTCTTGGATGAATGTGGAAGGTGCACCCACTTGTCTGTGTCCAAATTTTGAAAAATTGATTAATAAAGCCTTACTCTCGCTACAATGAATTTGGATTGGATTTCTTGTTGGGCCAATACTCTGGCAATTTAACCAGCAAATCCTTATGAGATCGACGGATCAGAAAGAACCATCACCAGCTTGGAGAATGACCCTACTCAGAGGATTGTACTAATTGGCCAGTTGCCAAGAGGAGTCAAAAGAGTGTTCTGGGTACAGATAACATTTTTTTACAGCAAGAAATTGATTCAATAAATTCAAAGCATCTTCATCAATGAAAGAAATACAAAAACCAAGTCCACTACAGCTTACAGTAGTGATCTTATGAACAGCAGGCTGGGACTTGCCCTATCCTGCCCATCCTCACAATCTCAGCCATGCTCAAGCTTATTATTACAGTCACTGTGTCAAGCCCATCTTGCTGAGGGTCTTCTCTTTCACTAAATCCTATTTACCAACATGAAAATATTTCAAAATAACAGAAGAAATCAGTGTGTGGCACCTACATTTTTGGGACTGCAGTGCAGATTCTTACCACTAGGCCACCAGAGCTCTGACATCTACATTTTTAATGAAGGGGGGAAAAGAAAGACAAGAGAAGACAAGAAAGAAAAATGAACCCACTTCATATGTGCGCATGGAGAAAAATCTTGATGAATACATAGCAAGTTTTTAACGCTATTAGACTCCCTAGAACATTCTCTTCTTTACAGTTTTAATACCTCATTTCTCTTACAATGAATGAATGGAGCGGTAAAATGATGTTTTATACTCTCAACATAAAATGATAAACTTCTTTTTGAGTGAAGTCTGTTTATGTTGTGGAGTTGGAACTGACTCATCGCTGACCCTTCACCAGATTTTTAGAGGCTGTAAATCATACAGGAGGAGACCGCCCACCTCTGTCCCAAAGAGCTCCTAATAAAGGCAAACCTCCTGTCTTTAGGTTGGCAGCACAATGATTTACTGACCAAGCCACTAGTGCTTCCTTATAATAGGTACATCAACTGTGAATTCTATGTCAAAGCCCTAGACCTATATTTGAACACTTAAAGAATTAATTCCAGTGACTTCAAATTCACGAGGTTTTTATAAGATAACAAGTATAGATGGATGGCATTCCCAAGCAACCAAAAGATCTCCTGCAAGCTGGTACTTCAAATAGCATTAGCAATTGTTCCAACTGGTTGTTCTTCATGGGTAGCCAGAGAAAAGGGGAATCTAGAAGTGTCGAGAGCTGACTGGTCTCAGGATTAGAAAAAAACCCAAACAAGATGACAAGATGAGACCAGTGTCCAATGAAACCAAGGTGATGAGGAAATTAAGAGAAGCCTGCCTATTCTCTATCCATGCAGCCAGGATTAAGATTCTTGGAAACCTGGAAAATCTAGTATGAAAAGATATTATTTGGAGTATATTATGAAAAGGGGGGGGGGACTGGAATGTGAGATGGGCAGTGTGAAACACAGAAGAGCAGTGCAATAAATGATCTGTATTCAGCACAGGTTAAATGAAATGCATTGCCATGGAGTCCATTCTGATTCATAGCAACCTCCATCATGTTTCTAAGGCTGCAAATTTTTACAAGAGACTGTCCAACTTTCTCCCTCAGAGCAATTGGTTGGAGTCAAGCCGACCTTTTAGGTAGCAGCACTATATATATATATATACACATTATGACAACAGGACTCCTTTTCAACTCACTACCATTGAGTGAGAACCAACTCACAGCTGATCCTCCAGCAGGTTTCCAAACACCTCAAATCACATGGGAGGATACTGCCCACTGCTGACCTACAGACCCAACGGCGTATCTGAACCACCAGATACAAGGGTTAGCAGTGCCAACTCTCTAGAGACTGGACCACTACAAGCAAGTAGCAAAGCACAAATAACAAAGTTTGTCTTCTCAGCCAGGCAATGCATGTCTGACTGGACAAATGCAAAGGTAGTAAAGGATAGTAAAATAACTGCAACTGCAGGGTAAACAGAGCATCTTTAGGTCATAAATAGATGTACCTTAAATTCAAGGAACCCTTAAGAGACCTTTGCAGCTCTCCCACTCTGAGACATCTATCCCAGTAATGACCCCAAAAGAGTATGAATAAATGTAAAGAACTAACTCAAGAGTCCACATGACAACAGTTTTAAGAGCGGCCCAAGACCAGGCAGTGGTCATTTTTTGCATTGTTCCTCTTGGAGCCTACTTTACAGGACCTCAACATCAACTCACAGAACAAAAGTTATGGCTGAGATCCAATTTTATATGTACTTACTAGTTATCAGTTAAGTGCACAGGTTGATAGCAGATCTGTGTAGTATAGCTACAATGCAATTTTGTTCCTTAATTAATCCACTCATGTCAAAAGTCTCAAGTCAAAGAATGCTTATTTAAACATCATTAAAGGACAAACTCGGTGGCTCACTTTGCTTACAATCAGTTCTCTCTTCCATGATTTAGGTAACTCAAAAAAAGTCAGAATCACCAAAGCAATCCTTCAGTGCACACTGTAATCACCAAGCTTTGAAAATGTCTATGGCTCACTCGGAGATATTCTGATTCAACTGGCCTAGAGAGCTAAAAACTACCGGGCACTAGGATTCATTGAAGCCCTCCAGGTGCAAACTTAACTCTAGTAGACATCTCATCACCTCAAAGGTGACTGGCTGAGTGGTTTATAAAGACTTTTCAGCAATAATCTCTCCCAGCTCTAATTTAAGAAACATTAAAAGTTCCACTATTTCTCAGAGGAATAATGGAGTCTTTCCTGAATCCAAAACTCTAAGCAATGATAATCATTACAGAAGAGTACTTCTGGATACTTTCACACTTCATCTGCTGGAAGAAAATGCCAAAATTGCTATTCTGAGAGTATTCCAAATACAACCTTGTGCTAGAAGGTTCCCATTTCTATTCTTCCCTTTCTCTCGTCACATGAACTTACAGATTAATAAAAGATGGGAAATCGAAGACTGGCAGGAGTCCTGTTGCCATGGCAGCAAGTAAACAAAACGCCAAAGCTCACAAAACTGATAGCAGGAATCTGGTAGACTCAATTGAGTTACCTATCACATTAACTGCTCTCCACACACAATTCTGTTCCCTGATTTCCCCTTTTATATCAACTTCTGAACAAGATAGGAGAGCAGCACTGGAATGACAAGGAGACCAGTGAGAGTAATACTCTGCAAAGGATTTAGAGAACGGAGATAAGAAAAGTCTACTTGAAAGTGAGAAACTTCTATATGGTAAGAGTCAAAAGTCATTAGTATAAGAGTCAGAACTCGCTCACAGTTTGCTCTCCAGTGAGTTTTCAGAGGCTGTAAGTCACACAGGAGGAGACTATCTTTGTCCTGTAGAACAGCTTCTGGATCTGAACCATCTGCTTTTGAATTGGCAGTAGGAAAAAATATTAGTTGGCTGAGCTAGCTCATTTAACAGTATCTACTACCAGAAGGAAATGAGCTTTGACAAGAGTGCTGAGATTTGTATACCATGATGGAAAATAGAATTTAAAAGTGACGTCCATATCCAGAACACTGCTATGGCACTCAAATTCAAGTGGGGAGGGGACGGTAATGAAATGGCTGTTTGCCCCACCCAGTGAGTGAAGAACAGGAAGGAATTAAAAGAATAAGAACCTTAAAATTCAGCTATTTTTTAGGAGAACTGTGTCTTTGCTCTGTAATATGTGTATCTTGCTCATACCATATACATCTTCCAAGTGTAATTAAGAGGTCAGTCTCTTCCCAAACTAAGTCCCTTCAAGGTTACAAGTTATTCACCTTTATTAGATGCTGAATCAATTACCTGGCACACAGTACATGGTCAATAAATGTTTCATGAAATCTCTTAAGTCAAAGAATAAATGGTAAGTTGCTAACTTTCTTAATGGAACAAGAAAGGAAAAGACTCAGTTGAATCATAAAATTTAAGAAGTAAGATCATTATAGCAAAGAGAAAATCACACCATTTCTGAAAGGCAGAGAGGATTAATCTAGAGCACACATTCTGTTAGCCAAAAGCAGAGAGGCTTAGTCAAGGAGCTAGGAGCAGGAGGAGAAACAAAACCAAATTTATAGCCAGAAACAATAAAAAAGTGCCCAAATTTCTATTTCTTAGAGTATAACCAAAACTCAATGGACATTCCACTCCTAGGATATGCTATCAGGTGCCGCTGAGTCGACTATGGCTCAGCTCTGCACAGTTCTATGCCCAACAGCTCTGAATTCTGCCCTATCTTGAGCCCCTCTTCCTGTCTGGAATACACCAGCCCCCTTTGCCATAGTCACTGTGTCAATCCTGCACATCCTATCATTTGCTGACTTAGTATTGTTCAACAACAGTAAAACTCAATAGCAAAATCTAGGAAAAATACTGTAAACTAAGTCAGCAAATGCCATGCAAAGACAACAGTTATTTACATACATCCTGCTTGCCACAGGATATGACAATGAGATTTCCATTTAGAAGGGGAAGAGAAGCAAACCCAAGGGAATGACAGTTCTCATGTTGTTGCATTTATTTCTCATCCTTACATTAATTTCCCTAGAAAACATACATTCAACTCAAAGGTCAAACTGTCTCAAAGCTGAAGACTACAAGCAGGGCAATGTTCCAAATCCAACAGGGCGATATTCAGGTGGGGTGGTCTAGAGTTGTGGCAGTGAGAACAGAAGGAAGAATCTAAGGGAGATTTATTTTTTCATGTAAGTTAGAACATGTTGTCTCCACTCCTGAAAATGTTATCCTAGACTCAGTAGTTATTTTTCTATGAATCTGTATTCTCAAATCACTCTAAGAAAATTCTAAATCTATATAAGAAACCTAGAAGTCAGTGAGTTTATGTTAATAGAACTTAGAAGAGTAAGACTGGATGCACAACAAAGAGTGTAAGTAATGACACTGAAATGTACATGTAGAAATGGGTCACTTGATGTTTTTCTTCTTGTGCCATTTCTTCAACAGAAAGATGCTCAAAACAGACAACCAAATGAATAGTAAGTGAACAAACAGCTACATAAAGTTGTAAATAACTAGGAACTGAGTAGGTAAATGAGAGCATGTCCATATACTGCACAACTGTTAAAATTTACCCTTAACCTTTTCAAAGAGGTAAATTGTTTATAATGTTAAGTGGGGGAAATAATAAGACCAACTAAAATGTACGGGAAAAATGACTGGTAGAAAATACAGCACTCTAGGAGCTGGGTCTACAGGTGATTACTTTTATTTTATAAACTGATGTCTACTTAGGGAGTCCCGTTAGCCTAGAGGTTAAGGTGGTATGCTACTAACCAAAAGGCATGCATTTTTAATCCACCAGCTGCTCCTTGAGAGAAAGATGGGTAATCTTCTCCACTGCTACTTATTAGCCTGAGAATTCATTGGAGGGTAAGTGATGAGTCTGTTCCAACTTAATGGCAATGAGTTTAATATGATGTCTATCTGGAAGTAAAACTTGTTAAGACGTGGCTGAAATTTAATTTTAGCAAATGAAACATCCTGTCGTTGTGTGTCATCGAGTTGCCTGGGACTCATGGTGACCTACACACAATCGCTCTAAATCCCAATCGATCTTGAGCTAATCTCACTGTCTCCAGCACACATATCCCCACTATCCCAGTTACTATGTCAATCCATTTCATCCAGGGTCTTCCTCTCCTGTGCTGACCTACCCCCTTCCAAGCCTGATGTGCATCTTTAAGGACTGGTCCTTCTTGTCAGTATGCCCAAAGTATGTGAGACAGAGCCTCTAAATCCTTGCCTCCAAAAAGAAACCTGGTTTCACTCTCTCTAGGACATATTTGTTTGTTCTCTTCTAAATCCATGGAATGTCCACTACTACCACAACACAAAGGCCTCAGTTCTTCTGCCATCCTCAGTCACTGTCTAGCTCTCAGATGCAAAGCAAGTAATTGTGAAGAATATGGCCTGGATCAGGCATAACTTAGCCTCTAGATTGACAATGTTGCGCTTTACCACTCTGGAGCGGTCCCTGACAGCAGATTTTGCCAAAGCAATTCATCTTCTGTTGCCAAGAGTGCTGACTAGTGGACCCAAGCAAGATGAAACTATTAATAGTCTCAATTTCTTCTTTATCTATCATGATGCAACCACAAATTGACCCAGTGGTGAGAATCTTTATTTTCTTGATGTTGAGTTGCAATCCATACTGAAGACTGCAGCCCTTGACCATCTACAGCAAATCCTTCAGGTCCTCCTCAGTTTCAGCAAGCAGGGTTGTGTCATTTGTATAATGCAGATAGTTGATGAGTCTTCCTCCAATCCTGATGCCACATTACTTCTTATAAAGTCCAGCCTCCCAAGTGGTCTGTTCTCAATATAGACTGAGATGAAAAGGAGAAAGGATGCACTTGTTTTTGTTGTTTTTTTTTAACAGGAGAAAGCGGGAACGCAGTCCCCCACTACCACAAATTATGCAGTCACGTTTCCAACATTTGGGGAAATCACTGGGTGAGCACATCCAGAGTACAATGGAAAAGCCTCGCCCTGTGAAAACCACCTTCATCATGGTTATCTCCCCTGCCAGGTAAGTATGAAAGGATGCATTCTTGACACCTCTTTTCTCCTTTGAACTATGCAGTGTTTCCTTGCTCTGTTCTGACAAATGCTTCCTGGTATTAAGTATGGGTTTCCCATGAGCACAAGCAAGTGTTCTAGGATTCCCCTTCTTCTCAGAGTCAGCCATAGTTTGTTGTGATCCACACAGTCAAATGCCTTTGCATAGTCTATAGTTAAACGTGAAAACAAGTAAAAGTATATTGACACGGTGTGGTTAACTTGACCACAGACCTCAATCACATGTCACCAGTTTTTCAAAGGAAAGCCACTGACAAGCTTCCAAAAACACAGTCCTTGAAAATTTTGTAGAGGACAGTCCTAGTGTGATACACATAGGGTTAGCAGACAGACATTCCTCTGGTACTGCTTTCAGCTAAGATAGGAAGCATTAAAAAATAAACTAACCTATGTATAGACTCAATCCATATTATAGGCTAGAAGACAAAGATTCTCACCACTGGACCAATTGGCAGCATCAGGATGGATGGTGAAGAGATTGAGATTGTACACAGCTTTAGTTTGCTTGGCTCCATAGTCAACAGTCTTGGCACCAGCAGCCAGGAAATTAAAAGGCACATTGCCATGGGAAAGTCTGCTGTTAGGGACCTCTCCAAAGTGCTGAAGAGCAATGGTGTCTCTCTAGAGACTAAGGTGCGTCTGATACAGGCCATGGTCTTTGCAATCACTTGATATGCATCAGAGTTGGACAATGACCAAGGAGGATAGAAGAATTGATGCCTTTGAGCCGTGGTGCTGGAGAAGAGTATTGAGAATACCATGGACTACTAGGAAAACAAACAGATTTGTCCTGAAAAGGGCTAAACCAGGTGGTTCCTTGGAGGCAAGGATTCTAAGGTTCCGTCTAACATACTTTGGACATGTTGTGAGGAGAGACGTCCTTAGAGTGGGACATCATGCTTGGGAGGGTGGAGGGACAGAGCAGGAGAGGAAGGCCCTCTAGGAGGTGGATTGATTCAGTGCCTGGGATAATCGGGATGGGAGTGTCAGAGACAGTGGACTGGCACAGGACAGAGCGGAGTTTAGGACTGTTGTACATAGGGTCGCTATGAGTCGCAAACAACTCGAAGGCACAAAACAAACAACAACAATGTATAGACTCCAGTCTGCCGCTTCCAGGCTTCCCCTCTGCCAAGGGGCGCGCTCTCCATGTCCCCCCAGCACCTCCTCCCAACGGCTTTTTCTCTGTACCTGCAATATGCCTCTTCACTATTATCTGAGGTGACTTCGCCAGTCTGCCGCTTCCAGGCTTCTCCTCTGCCCAGGGGCGCGCTCTCCGTGTCCCCCCAGCACCTCCTCCCGACGGCTTCAGAGGCAAGTATTTACTTCTTCTTTCCAGTACTCACAAGTTTTCTTTAATAACTTGTATCATTGCCTCCAAGTCAGTTCAAACTCATAGTTGACCCTCCAGAAGGTTTCTAAGACTGTTAATCACCTGGGATGGAACTGCTCATCTTTTTCCAGGAGGCACTAGAGCAGCAGTCTCTGGATTAGCATTAAAACTCTTTATGGACTACAACACCAGAGAGTTCCCAGTTTGTATTTATAATGTTAAAAATATCAACATCTGGTTTGTTAAAATGGTGATGAAGGAGAAGTGCAAGCTGCTTTGAAAGAACTGATGGAATACCAATTGCTGTATTTCAACAAACAGATGTAGCCCTTAAAGTACTCACCACGCTGTGCTAAGAAATCTGGAGGACAACCATCTGGCCAACTGACTGGAAGAGATCAATACTTATTCTCATTAAAAAAAAAAAAAAGCTGATTTGACAGTGTGGAAATTATAAAATGATATCACTAATACCACATACAAGCAAAATCTTGCTGAAGATTATCCAAAAGCAACTGGAACAATACATCAACAGAGATCAGAAACACAAGCTAGGTTTAGAAGAGGCCACCACATCAGAAATATCATTAACAATGTCAGATGTATCTTAGCCAAAAGCAAAGAGTACCAAACAAATGTCTGTGTTTACTATGCAAAAGCAATTGGCTGCACGGATCACAACTAAGTGTGGCTTTGAGAAGACTGGGAATCCTAGAAGACCTGATTGTGCTCATACAAAGCCTATACTTGGACCAGAAGGAAGCTGTCAGAACAGAGCAAGGAAACACTGGGTTCAAAAGTGCATCAGGGTTATGTCCAGTCTCCATACCTTTTAAATCTTTATGGAGAACAGGTAATTTAAAAGGTTGGTCATTTTATGGAGGAATGCAGCATCAGGGTTGGAGGAAGACTTCAAAAATCTGCATTATGCAGATGACACAATCTTACACGTAACTGAGGAAGACATGAAGCATTTGCTACAGAGAGTCAAGGACATTAGTCTTCAATATAAATTGAAGCTCAACATCAAGAAAACATATTCTCACCACTGGGCCAACTGGCAGCATCATGATAGACGGAGAAGAGATTGAAACTGTGGAACCCAGAAAGCTGAAACTGTTAACAATCAACATCTCTTTTCTCTGTCTTGGTTTCTGGTAACTCTAGCAGTGACTGGAACTTCTTGCTCTCTTATTTCAACTCATACTTGGAAACTCTTACTAGATTCAAGGTCTTTCCGGATGTGCTGTTGAGTTAGTGTTTCAAAATGTCTTCCCTAGTCACCAACTTAAACAAGGAGATTATGGCTAGTTTGCCTATTCCATCAGGTTTAAATTGAACAGGTTCAGCAGCAGAAAATCTGCAAGAAAAGAGGAAGCACATAGTGGAGCATACATCCTCTGGAGCTAGAGATTCCTCCTGCACCAGTCAGACCTGGATCTGTAAGAGTAACAACAGCTTCAGCAGACAACCAAAGATCAACATGAGAGAGCTGTTCCTCCCAACCTTGCTGGAGAACTGAAAAAAGCAGCCATAACTGCCATAAATAAGGGAACTTACTACCACTGACTTAACCCATGAGGATGAAGTCACAGCACCTAGGATCACGCTTGAGAAATGTCTGGGCTGAGGGCAGTAATCTGAATGGTAATCTGTTAAATTTTCTAAAAAATTCCCTGTGAGTATAGTAAAAAAAAAAAAAGAAGTGACATTCAGTATCTGGGTACTGGATTAAAATTTAAAAAAAATATTAGTGGAACTAGCAATACCTGAACAAAGTCTCTAGATTAAAATATTGTTACATTATTGGTTTTGATCATAAATTATATTGTAGTTATTTATGTGACTGACAGTCCCTGTCTTAATATAACCAAGTATTTAAGTAGAAGGAGAAATGCCTACTATTTACACTCAAAATAGTTATGTAAAATGTTTCTAAACAGGAGGGACAAGGCAAAATATGGAAAAGTATTAATGATAGTTAACCTGTAGAATTATTCTTAAATTCCTTTTTCTTGTACCTTTAAGTGTGAAAATATTCCAAAATTTTAAGTAAAAATAATTTACTCATTGTTCTGTCTATAACTCAATTCTCAGGCAATACCTGTAAGTGAGTAAATAAATTCCTCATAGTCCAACTGCTAGAGTTGGTTCCAACTCCCAGCAACTCTAAAACGTTTTCCAGGCGGTAAAGGCCAACTGAAGGAAACTGTCCATCTTTCTCACTGGGAGTCACTGGTGAATTCAAACCATCAAGACACTCACTAGAGCTCCCTAAATAAGTAATGAGAAGTGACAGATTCTTTTGACAATTATCCAGAGGAACTGAGCTGTTAACAACACTAGATTTATAAAAGAAGACTCAGGTTCAGACTAAAAACACTCATTCACAGAAGTTAAATTTTTCATTTTATTCAAAGTTGGTACAGAAGTGCTAACATTTCCATAAAATTATTACTATACTTCAGATACAGGACAAAATACCACAGAAAAGAATGTATTTTTGCAAGAAATGTAGTTCATCTTAAGTTTCCAAATACTTTTGAATGCTAATGCAGCAGCTAGCAAAATAACAACACACAGTACACAGAGAACAGTGCATCTTACACTGAGTCAGTAACTGACAGCTCTTTAGCAGATTTGCTTCATGTTTTTTAAACAGCAATAACACTTTTAAAAACACATTAAACCAAAATCATACATGTCTACAATTTTTAAAATCTGCTTGTAGGTTAGAATAGCCAAGTTAGAATTGTCATGAATGGTTAACCATCTTAAATCTACATTTTCACTGTATTCCTTTCAATATGGAAGTAACCTAGTTCATACCAAATTCAACTCTGCTTGCAACTAAAATATTTTACAGTCAAATTAACCCAATTAATCACTTTTTAAAATAAGCAATGGGCAATGGAAAGTAAACTGGAAATCAGTTCACAATTCAAAAACCTTATTGACAAAATTAACAATTTCATTAATAATGTTTGGTCTAAAACACATGACAACAAATAATACATGTATACAATACACACCCCCAGTGTATTGACTGGTCTTTTACAGAAGATCTGAATAAAGCATAATAGGCAGGCCACTGAGAAAAAACATTCTTTAATGTAAGCATCTTTAAAAATACATTAATACGTATCAAAATTACTACATAAAGGCAGCAGTACTTTGCTGACATTTGGCTTAAAAATAAAGGAATGAATGAAACGATTTCACAGGATATTATTAGAAAAGGAATTGGTTTTCTTCTTGAAGAAGACTACTTACTTTTGCACAGCAACTATTTTTGATATTCACCTCATCAGAAAAAGAAAAAAAGAGAAAAAAAGCACTGGTAAGCATAGCTCAAGTTCATATGTGATCACCAACATCAGTCTGAACAGAAAGCTGAATGTCCGAAGAAAAAATGGGTCAATCCCTTTCTGAACTGTGTTGGCAATTTCTAAACTGAAGCGATAATGGTGGAGGAAAGCAGAGAAACAAATTCCACACCATCATTTGACAATAATGTAAAATATGCCATTAGTAAAAAATAATAATAAAATAAAGCTTTTGCATCTTAACTCCACAGAAAAGTCCATGAGCAAAAGATCTGATCTGTTTGTCAACTCAAAAGTTAGAGATCTCACAGTGAAATTAGAAAATTCTAATTATACATATGTACACCACTAGGATTACTTTCACTTCAGCTAATTAAAGTAGTTTTCCATGGAATTACAAATGAAACGAAAATTATTCTGCCAATGGAATCTTCAAAGGCATTCTTTATTAAAGTTCTTACAAGCTATTTAAAATTTAAGAACATCTCAAGGTACAAAACACATAATATATAGGATGAACAGATTTTAACTATTTTGCATTTTATCATTACTTACTAAGCCAAAGATATACTCAACTATTCCTTGTCCTGCATTTCTAGCATTCTTCTCTTTTGGTTTCCCCAGCCTGAGGTTTGAATATTATAATGGTGTAGATACCTACCTAATTCTCTGCTGGGTTGGGGGAGGGATCTGTTGGGTTAACTAATAAAGCTTATCACATTAAGACTATACAAGCTATAATATTCATTCTGGACATGGAGTTGACCAAGTCTTTTCTTAAGAAGATAAATATACAAAGCAGAGAATAGAGAATTCTCCCCATTCTGAGGGTGGTTTGTTTTCATATATGAGAAATATTAAAAAAGAAAGAAGTATTCTTTCTTGATAAAAATGAACTATTTCAGAGTTGAATAAAGTGAAGAGTATGAGAAAGGCAATGCTTGAGTGAAGTGGGAACACTATTTCCTTTTTCTGCATACACATTCACAGATTTAATCAAATTTTGAAGAGAGTACAAGCACTGGTAAAATAATCCTTTAGCCACTTATAGCCATCCAGAAAAGCATTGTAACTCATTTGGAAGACCTGTCTCAGAATTAGTTTGGTATTCACAACACTTAAGAAGCAAGTCAAGCACATTAAAAATATAGTACCCACTTCTCAAAGACAAACCAATAAAAAATTAAAGACAAGAAATATTTGCCCTGTTAAAATGTCAAGTTTTTGGGGGGTTTTCAGACACTGTTGATGGTAAATAAGACTTCCAAATGATTTAAGATTGTTTAAGACAGACAAACCAAACCCTCTAATGGCTCTACAGGTTAAAGCAGAAGTTTGTCTAAAAAGTGTTTCACCAGAAATGTAGAAGTCAACTCCATCTCTTTTTCTTAAAAAAAAAAAAAAAGTTCCAGCTTATGGGGAAGAGCTCAGACTTCATTACTGTTAGTATCTCCAATATAATTACAGAATTCTTGATTATTTCTATTCTTGCCTTTCATCAAAGGCAAGCAGTACAATTTTACTCAGACTACTTTGTTGAGTCATTTAGACTCACTGCTCAGGGGTTGCAACACTGTGGTCCTCTTTTTCATAACAATACCTGGTGGTTTTAAAATTGGCACTTGTGGGATATTGAGAACACTACTAATCTTGTGCTTTCTACATGTGAAGATACATATGTATATAATGAACATGACTTTGTGCTTTCTATGGACTTTAGCTTTTCTCTATAATGGAAAATGAATTGCTTTCACAGACTGCACTAGGCCATCAATAAAATACACTCTCAGAACTAGTATCAATAATTTTAAATGTTTAAGTGAGCATTAAGCAAATACAAATAAATAATGTATAAACTACAACATCAACACAGAGAAAGCTATCTGGTTTCCTGAAACCTACACAAAACCTGCATATATAATTTTTTTCACTCCTTCTACTATGGAACAAAACTTTTAAGAGCAATATTAACAAATGAGTTTTCTATAAAGAAAGGGGGAAAGATGCAAACGGGCAGTCAATAATGGCAACAAAAGGCACTAATCAAAACACATACATTTCAGAGGCAGATCATGGATTACACTAACTTCTGCCAATTTGAGATCTCAGGAAGAGCAAGAAGTCCAATTTCAATTTTCACTTTTTAAAACAACAACAAAAAAATCATTATAAAGGAACACTCTGCCTTGAGAAGTCTAGGCTAACTTGAGACATTCTTTTCCAAGACTAATTTGGCCTTCAGGAATAGAAAATGTGAGCACTCAATTCAGGAGCAGAGTGAATTTTCCAAGATTAAAAAAAAAAAATACATTGTAAGTTGTGAATTCTGCCAACCAGCTTCTTTAAAGTTGGCTAAACATAAATTGCCTTGAATTGGGAGCGAGTTATCATTATTAAGAGCACCAATAATGGTATTGTGTCTGTCCATAGAGAGCAAAACCATAGCTCCTACATTAAAAATCTCAAAGCACACTTGTGTTTTGTCTTTTCCCTTCAACTGCATACTTTAGTCCAGCAGCCCTTTTAAATCAAACTGTGAATGCAAGTGACCAAAATTTTACTATATAAGGTTACAAACTTAATTCAACAGTCTCAGGTTAAGGATAGTACTTTCTTAAAAGTAGACAGTGACTAAGGATGACAGAAGAATTTATGACTTTGAGTTGTGGAGCTGGAGAAGAGTATTGAACATACCACAGACTGCCAAGAAAACAAATAGGTCTGTCTTGGAGAGGGTGAAACCAAGTTTCTCCTTGGAGACTAGCTAGGATTTTGAGGCTCATCTCCCAGACTTTGGGCATGTGGCCAGGAGGGATCAATCCTCATGGCTGGAAGGGAGGAGGGACAGTGCAGGAGAGAAAGACCCTGAATGAGATTAATTGATACAGTAAAGTAAGGCAATGGGGGTAGGTGAGTCAAAGTAAGACTGTCGCAGGACAGGGCAGGCTTGAGAGCTGTTGTACACAGGTGACTTGACACCATGTAACACTTCCTTAAAATGTAAAGTGGAAGAGAGTAATGATAAAGATCATAGTCAACTTGACAGCACATTAACATTCTCAAATATAAACGATGAATCCATCCTTTATAAAGGATCTGAGATGGTAACAGAAACTGAAATTATGTGAACTCTCTCAACATTTCTTTAAAGGTGAAGTTAGCAGGATGAAGCCTTAATCTCAAGCACAGGAAAAGGTTAAATAAAAACATGACTGCGAATAATGGTGAGGGACTCAGTGTTGGAAAAGCCCAACAATTAAACTTTGATGAAATTCTTTCCTAAAAGTTGAAGTAGAAAAAAAAGTCTTCCAAGAGTGAGAATTTGACAGAAAGTTTATCAAGTAGAGAAATTATATTAATGAAGAAGAAAAAAGGGGATTTGTAGCCTGGAGAAAAGTCAACAAGATTAATTCTTATGCATTCTAACCTCAATCTAAATACAATAAAAACAGTGACAGCCTGACCAAACTGCCTTGTTTTTTCAGGTTGTACAAGATTTTCCTCTTTGGACAGTCTAATTTCATCACTTTTCTATCTCTAACAGTAGAAAATATTTAAAGGTTCCTTCTCTGATTTCCAGAATATAGAAGTTCTTGCCTTTGCAGGGTTTACTGCAATATAAAAAGCTCAATCAATATTTCTATGCCCACTAACCACTTTCATTTCTAGAACCTTTTTTGCATCAAAACATAAACTCCAATATCTCTCTTCAATGTGATACCATCCTTCCAAAATGACTCACATGGATTTTAACTGCTCACTTTCTAACTTCTGAAAAAGGAATTTTAAATATAAAACTGATGAGTTACTAGCGTATCTCTTACTAATCAATATAAAATAAGCCAAAAAAAATGCTTGAGAATTAACATTTTAGGCTTAAGAAACTTAGTATACTTAAAAACAACTGTTTCATACATCTAATTCCTCAATACTGGGGCAAAGCAGCATTTTTAAATACCACCACAGTGGTAAGCCTGAACAGAGCTGCTAAAATACCAAAATATGGATGTGTTAAGTGTTAAGGAACAGGTGAATCAGTGAAGCAATATAAGAGAAGACAAGTAAAAGACCAGTCTCTCTGAATGGGAGGTGGGAATACAGATACAGAAATATAGCCTAACTGTAAAGTCAGCTCCAGCTATTGTCAACAGCGACATGACTTAAAGCAAATTTTAACACCTGGCTAATGAGAAATCTTATGAATAATGAAGCCTAAAAACTGTATTTTCTACTAAAATATTACTACTTTCAGTCACTTTAAACTTCAATGTGTTAACAAATTCATTCTTCATAATATTTAACATCAAATCAGAGTTTAACAGACTAGATCTTATTCATTGGTACCATAATCTTATGTGGTTTAAATAAGATTGACAGACAAGATGGAATTCAATGAATGATTCTAAGTTTTTAGATTTTAAACTGAACAAGCTGTTTGTGTCTGTATCTCCCAGTTACAGAAAAACTTTGTCCGCACAAGTCCCTATATAATCTAACCCAAATGGTCTAGTATTTCTCTTCTCACAACCCAAATCTGGGGAATAATAACAATGTTACTATGAGATATCCATGTTACCTTCTAGCTATTTTATCTCCGATGAAAATCCAACAACCTTAAGAACAAGAATATGCTAAGGGAAGAAGCTAAGTGGGAATGTTGAAGGAAGGCCTAGCTTTTAATAGGTCACAGGGCTCAAGAACGAAAATATTCCATACACTACTAAGTAACATTAGAGGGAGGAGGAATTTATGTTCCTAACCTAACAGGGGGCTGAGAATATACATTTCAAGACCAATTGCTTGTCCAATTTTTTTGACAAGACCCCTCACCCTACCTTAGCCTTCTGTCATGTCTAGGATGATCTCTGAAAGATGCAATTCTTAAAATGCAGTTTCATTGAAAACTGGGTAGTCTTGCAGGACTACGCTTTAGAGTTATGGCTCTGCTAAGTTATTGTGTTCCTGGCCTGCCTCTTTAAGATAGGAATATGTGGAAGCAGGTGAAAAGGAAGGTCTGGGCAATGTTTCTCCAACCTAACGAACAAGGGTGATACAACTTCCTGAGGAGAGGAGAATGGCTGGGGAAGAGAGTCCATCCATTCAGGACAGGAATATGATACAAGACAAATAAAAAGTTCCAGCCAATATCCGGTCTGTGTATCAAAGTAACAGGCTCTTGTCATCACAGAATGAGACTAGGTTACCTATTGGGGGGACAGACTTCCAAACTAGGACTTACTAATAGTTGATCTCCAAACCCAAATTCATTGCCACAGAGTTGATTCCAACTCACAGTGACTGTTGTAGGACAGAGTAGAACTGCCCACAGGGTTTTCAAGACTGTAAATCTTTATGGAAGTAAACTGCCACATTCTTTCACTCAAGGAGTACATTGGTGGGTTTGAACTGCCAACCTTTTGGTTAACAGTCAAATGCGTTATCAGAGCACTGCAAGAGCTTCTCTTTAACAGTTGTTAAGACAGTATTTTTCTCCACCTTAGGAGAGCAATGTATTCATCTCATTTTTATTTTTTTTAGTTAAATAATCATTTCAGTCCTTACCAGTTAATTCTGCATCTTAGCTTGAGAGCTAATATAAAAACATACTTGCTTATGTAGAGAGCAATGTCATCATTTAGATTAAGTACAAACATTCTACTAGCTTAAAATAGACCAAGTATCATTCCAGAACAATCATCCTAATGGAATATAGACTGAAGACTGGTACCCTAAAAGGAAGTTGCAATCAGCAATCCACATCCTCATTCAAGCATATTCTCTATTACTGGAAAATAGTAAAGAAGACAAGCTTTAGGGACTTCAGTCTAAAAAATTGATGTTTACAATGGCAAGAATAAGCAATCTTAATGGATATGTTATAATAGTCATTCCTTATTTACAGACATCAGTAATCCAAACTTGACCTATTGCTATATACAGACAGACACAAGATGATGCATTTACGTATCTTACAAGAGGAAGAAGGTAGATGAACCCTAAAACTACAAACTATAAAGAGTCAGTATTAAATAAAGGGGGAGAAAAATCCAAAACCAACCTTTATTTATTTTGTAAGCAGAAAGGGTAGAAAGCTGCTGAGCCAATTTGCTACTTCCCAAAGTTATACAGTAATGTGTAGAGAGTAAAATACAATTCCTAAAACTTAATTCCGATTTAAAAAAAAATTAAATTATGTCTCCAAATATCAAAATGCTGTCTCAAAGGAAGAATTATTTAATGGATAGATCCTGAGTCCAGATTTAGAGATGTGGTTTCTGTTCTTATTGAAGACTGGTAACCTTGGACAGCTCAGCCTCAATCTCTACACAAGAAAAAGATAGTCCCAATCTATGTGGCCCCAAGTTTTTAAAAAGTCAGCAATGAAACAGGGGGAAAAGTTCTACAAGGCACTAAGCTCTCAAACACATGCTCCTCATACAGGAACTGTCCTCATCTATAGACTCAGTCCAGCAGAAAGTCTCCTGGAGATGGGAAGACATTTGGGACCAAATTGGACTCACCAAGTTTAAAATGAAAGTAGTTTAAAGACTAAAAAATTTGAAAGTCATTAGGACTGAGTTTTGTTAAAAAAATCTACAAAAGTAGATATAAAAGTAACCATTTTCCTAAAGAATATAAGCTTAATAAAAGCATGCAATTTAAAAATTATCAGATTAAAGAAAAGAAAGTAGATACACAATTTGCTTCTTCATCTTACAGAGGGAATAATGAATAGTGTTAAGCACATACAAACACATAGCTATATAATCTGTAGAACTTTTCTCTGGCTTCTATCATACCTCAGACTCACTAAAGGGAAATCTTTTGTCTATGAAAATTAGATGGCAATCAATTTGAAGTACCAACTGAGTACCATGCCATGTTAAGATACAAGGTCTTAGAATTACATACACTAGTCCTTTAACATCCTCCACATTACTATGCCTAGAAATAGGTATCTTGCCCAGGGCCCCTTGTGCTCAAGCTATCCACACTGTAGAAAGCCTATGCTGACACTCTAGCAAGTATGTCCTCTGAGCAGTTACTGATGGTCAGTTTACAGCATAACATCCATGGGCTCAAAAACTAATTTCTAAACAAAAAATGCAGAGGCCATGTGCAAATGGCAAGTCTTTTGAGAGGGTAAAAAGATACATTCAGGGGGAAAAAATACATAAAGGATTTAAACATGATTTCATAATTATGTCAACCTCAACATACCATGATCTAAACTTATTACCCCAACACAAAGGCATTGTCAAATTTTTGGACAGATCTTCCATTTGGGAAAGTATCTGGCTAATTAAGAACATTATCAAATGGGGGGGGGAGCTAGACAATTAGTGGAGTATGAGTAAATCATCTGTATAGAATAAGCTAAAGACTATATGAACAACCTTCATTTTGGTCCTAAATAGCATAAGTTGAATCACCAGACTATATGAACAAATTTCATTTTGGTCCTAAGATTAACTTTAATTTTGGTCATAAGATTCAATGATGCTTTTTCTTAATGGTCATTTGAGTATTGTTCATATTTGAGCCAAAAAAGGAAAAACAGAAAGGGATAGGAAGGTGGTGGTAGTGAAAGTAATGAGAAAATTTCCCCCATCTTATAGCCTGGTGCTAGGGGAATAATTATAGTAAAATAGTCTACCTTTCTTTTTGGCAATCAAAATCCACAGGCTCATGCTAACAAAATGAACCTGGCAAACAAACTAATTAGTCCTGTAACTAATATCAAACAAGCACATTAGATTTTTCTATATATAATTGATTGTATAATACCTAGGAAATTAGTTTAACATGGTAGTCAGGATTACAGAGACAGACAAAAACTTTGAAATGAGCGAGTCTTCTACTACAGGATTAGGTGGTCTACCAAGACTTTGCAACACAGACTACCTTTTTGTGATCTCTTAACATCTACTTTATTCTAAATGCTCTATATTGAATAGGTGGTCGCCCTTTACTTTGGTATAAAATTTTAAACCACATTTGTACAATTCAGTCTGCTAAATAAGTTTTGCTTCATTTAAGTTGAAGATTTACTTTCATCCTTCTCTGGGAGAATAAAAGTCCTGCGAATAGATGATTTTCTAAGTAAAATTTGGCTAAAAGTTACAGCGTAAACAATGCCTGAGAGATGCGGTTACATTTTTTCCCCAAAAACCAGTATTTTCTTAAGTTAGTCTCTCACCATATCCTTAAAAGTTCATATGCATTGCTGCAGTCAATTCTAGCTCACAGTAACCCTATAGGACAGAGTAGAACTGCCCAGCATTTCCAAAGCTGTAAATCTTTACAGAAGCAGAATGGCACATCTTTCTCCTACAGAGCAGCTGGTGGATTCAAACTGAAGACGTTTCAGGTTAGCAGTCCAGTGCTTACCTAGTGCATCACCAGGGCCCCTTTAAAAGTTCATAAGGAGAAATAAACAAACATGAAAATCCCAAGAGAACACACAGCAAAAAGTCCAATATTTAGTATTAGTTTAACTTTTGGAGTCTCTTCCAACATTTGTAAACAGACAGCCTCCTCTTCCATCAAGTCTCTGAGACTCCTCTTGCTGAGGTTCTTACTTTTAAAGCCACAGAACCAGTCTATGAACTTCCAGTACTGGCTTACATCCTCTGTTTCTTTCTTTCTCTCTTTGTCACCCATGAGGGCGGCTTGTCCATTTGAATAAGCATCTACTGGAGTTTCTGCCTCAGAGTGACCCAAAGAAGCCACTGGGTTGCCCTCCTCTCTGCAGGTCACCAGCAAATTAACATCTTCAGGCTGAAGACCCTTAATACTGTCTTCTGACTTCCCATTGGGAATTATGTGGTTGATGGTCTCACTATTCTCACTACATCGCAAAATGCTCTTCTCTTGCATTTTGTACGGTTCATCTTTCGGTGAACAGCTCTCCTTTACCACCAGGCTCTTCTTAGACCAAAAGGTGGTGGTACGAATCTGATCCTTTGTGGGAGGTGGTGTGAGAAGGCTAACAATCACAGTAATGAGTCCTGTGACCCAAAACAAAGCTGTGGCCACATACATGTAATGGATATCTTTGATGAAGCCTGGTCTATTATCAGGTTGATCACACTCTGGTGCACGGTAGGCAAAGGCTAGTGTTAAACGAACTGCTCCAAGAACAAAGCCAGCCATTCCACCATAGAAAGCCCCTTGTTCATTGCAGCGCTTCCAGAAAATTGCCAGAAGGAACAATGCTGCAACTGGGGGTGTCAGATAATCTGCCACCTCTTGAATGTAAAGGTACATCTGGCCTCCTTGCATCTCCACGATGATAGGTACCCATGCAATGCTGATGACCACCATAAAAGCCACAAATATCCTCCCCACAATCATTAGTTCCCGGGAGCTTGCACTCTTGCGGATGAGTTTATATACATCAAGGGTAAATATGGTGCTGGCACTGTTAAAAATAGAGTCTAAGTCACTCATCAGAGCTGCAATCATTACTGCCATCATTAGGCCCCGGAGTCCCACAGGAACCAACTTCATCACCAGACGTGGGTAGGCAATATTGGAGCAGCCAGCTCTGCTTCCACATACTTGCATGCAGTGCTCTGGGTTGATGCATGCTATATCATCAACAAACAGTATCCTGGAAATCATTCCTGGGACCACTATGATAAACATTGGTAAGAGCTTCAAGAAGCCAGCCATAAGAGTAGAGCCTTTAGCATGAGCAATATTTTTGGCTGCTAAAACCCTCTGCACGATGACTTGGTCAGCACACCAGTACCATACTGATGCTGGAGTCTGCCCAAGAATGAATCCAGGCCAGGGAACATCTTCATCTGTTGGATTCCGCAACATTTTCAGGGCATCTTTCTTAGGGTCAACATTACAAGAATTTGTGTTGGAAAGGTTGTATGTCAATAAAATGGAAGTAACATTTGGTGAAGCCAACATGTACCTTCTCTTAACTTCCTCAAACCCACCAATTTCCATCATGCTAATAACCATGAGAGTTAATGCCCCAATGATCATGAGCAGAGCTTGTAGAGTATCTGTGTAGATCACAGCAACAAGGCCTCCGGTGACAGTCAGCAAGGCAGTCATACTAATGAGCAGGATGACAGATACATAAAGGTTCCAACCCAAAGATTCTTGGATAAAGAGTGCACCCGAATATAAATCCACTGAGAGTTTGGTGAAGATATAGAGGAGCAGAGACAAAGCTGCAAAATACACCTGAATCCTATGGCCACCAAATCGCTTGGACAAGTATTCAGGCATGGTGTATACCCCCGATCGGATGTATATAGGGATGAAAACCCATCCCAGAAGTTGCAAAAGCAGTAAGGCATTGAATTCCCATGCGCCCACTGCAAATCCACTTGCAGCTCCGGATCCTGCTAGCCCAATGAAGTGTTCACTCCCGATATTGCTCACAAATAGAGAGGCACCAATTGCTACCCAGGTCATAGAGCGCCCTGCCAGGAAGTATCCACTTACGGTGCTTCTATTAGATTTCCACATGGCAAAAAACCCAATGCACATGACCAGGATAAAATAAAGCGCCACTATGGCAATGTCTGCTGTCTCCAGTACAGCCCTCATTTTGGTAACTTTGTGAATAAATGCTTCCAATGACAGAAGTGTCCAACTTTTTATTATTATTAGTAGTAGTACCCCACGCCAAGTCTGTAAACCATACGTGAACTGGACTACACAGAGCAACACAGCAGGTCAAAGTCTTTGTCCTTTGGTTTGCTGTCTTGATGGTGGTGGTTGTGATAAACTGAAGGAGACAGTTTAAATTTTCCTCCGCTTCTTAATTGGAATTGAGAACTTAGCTCGTACTCTTAATCCACTCTCCACAAGACCATCAGCATTTACTCAGGTGCTGGAGGAGAAATTCTGAGTTGCAGCTAAGTCTAGTGAAGCCTACTGTACCAACCCTGCAAGGCAGCAAAGACAAAAGACAAAGATTGTATTAGAGGAGGGTCTCACCAAGTGATGAGGAAACTTTCAGTCTAGCAAACACACGGCGCAACAATACATTCTTTATAAAAAAGAAAACAGAATGTTTTAAAATGCACTTCAGTTCCACACAAAAAGAATAATCTACACTATTATAGCTGTTACTTAAGTTACACTATTACTAAAGTCAATAAAAATTTTTATCATTTTGAACTAGGGATAAAAATTCACCACCTTCATAACTAAATGGACATAACTTTTCTAGGAAATAAGAACTGCCTATACAATGACATAGTTCTTTGTTTTACACTGTGGCAGTCTCACAATGGAACAGGGAGCATTTTAAAACACCTAGAATACTTAGGGAAGGAGGAAATCTATTCATCTTAAGTACAAACAACCTTCAAGTACAACAAATCCCAAGAATAATGTAATTTATGATCTAGTTAGGGTGCTAGATAAAATAGGCAGATATGTTCACTAAGGGCTATCACTGACATCTAGTTATTAAACCAAGCATGGCTCAGCCTGTGCCAATCAAATACTGTTAACTTTTTAAAACTCTTACTGCAATGAACACCTGTACTATAATAGATAATTTATAATTTGTGACTTAACTTCTACCTTAAAGGGAAATACTGTAGAAACTGATAAAATTGGGAGCATACAATTTACAGAAAGTTGGTATTTTGTGTTGGTTTTTTTTTCCCTTTCTTCTGGTTAGAAGGATGATGTCAAAAGGAGATAGAAAATTTTTAAAATGTCATTTTTTCCTTCATTTTCATCAGTCAACGTACCCAAGAGAAACTTAGAGGATATAGACATTGACTCAAGGTTCAATTTTATTGAGCATTTTTAAACTCAATTTGTTGGTGCTTAAGGATAGAGAGGGGGAAAGATTTTTTGGAAGGCTGAAAGATAATGTGATTATTTTACATCTTCCAAACCTAAACAAAAAAAGATATATGCCCAACATTAATGACAAATTATAATCAGTAATCCAGTTAGCAGTCACTTTGCAGTCATGGGTTAACATCATCACTGTAAAGCAGGCATTAAAATTATTTTTATAAGTATGATCATTTTCTCCTGGAAAAGAGACAAATTCTGAATGTTTAAAATAATTTATAATTATAGTTGATATATAAGAGGTCCATATAAAAGCAATGCTACTCAGCCCAGTTTCATCCACGAGTCTATAAGGCAGCAACCTCAGAGTAAAATGTGATCCTATGTTTAATAAAAGACTCTTTTTCATGAATATAAAATTTCTCTTTAAAAATTAGCAGTAAAAACCTAACTCCTATACATTATACAAAAGTCATTATCTGACAAAACTGCTCAAAATATTAAAAACATTGATACCCTCTACTAGAGCTAGGAAAAGAACAAAATAATTCTACAATATAAATACTCTAGTGAATTAGGTTACTAGGTCTAATTTATAAAACTTCCTAGCTTTAAGAATAAAGCACTACAGTAAATGTTAAGAACACAAGTGGTGGGAGGTGTGCAGGGTGATTGTGTACCAGGGAAGGAGTGTTTTACTTTTGAAAGAGAGGAGCGAACTGGTGGGGAGGCTGGGCGGGGAGAGAAGAGAAGTGCAGCAATGAATGAATGGAAATCTAAAATCTCTGTAAATGCTCATTAAAATTAAGTATCAGTAACAATTGGTGTAATTAAAATTGGCAGACATCACAAAATACACTAGCTAAGATTTGTAATTTCCAAATTCTAAAATATTGGTCACTTTCTATAACCACTTTCCCCACTCCAAAAACCTAAGTTTAAAAAATAAATACCTTGACATTACTATAAAGAGACAACCTAAATTTTAAATAAAATCTCTTCACTGGACTAGCAGACAATATATAAAGCATACCTTTAATGTTTCAGTAGCAGGGCAAGTTTTAATAACAAAAAGTTGCTGCCAGTCTTAAAATTCTATCTTCAACCAAGCTCTCCTGGCCACAGCAATCAAGTCATACTGTGGCCACTACTTTAAAGTTATTCAGTAAGTGTAGCTCTCTGGTCTGAAGGGGTGGGCCCTTTAGGCACTGGTTTTCTCAGTGACAATAACTATGTGTTTCTCTAAGAAGAAAACTGTCAGGTTGGGTTGTGGGATTTTTTTCCCCCTTAAGAGTGAAGAGTTGTAGTGGTCAGCATAGCAGCTTACTTGTTCAGAGAACAAACTGCTCAGAAACAAATAAGCATTTCATTCCCCTATCAGTAAGAAGCACAACCATCAGGCTTTTTTTTTTAAAAAAAAAGCCTCACTGCTGTCGAGTTGGAAATGATTCATAGTTGACCCTCCACTAGGTTTGAGACTATTAAATTGCATGGGAAGAGACTGCCCATCTATCTACTTAGAGCCACCCATAGAGCATTCAAACCCATTAGAGAAGCACATCCCTGGTTTAGCAGCTCAACTCGCTAATGTGCAATGTATGCCATCAGAATTAATTCAGACTTTTGTAGTAACAAAAATTTCAAACAGGATTTATACAAAGTGCATCTAAGCCATTTCCTGCTCCTACTGAATGTTTAGTGGTTCAATTTTTACACAAAGTCTAAACTTTTTCTGTCCTAGAAAAGGAGGTAAACTAGGGAGAAAAGGCATGTTCTGATCAGAATAGGTGAGGAAGGGAGACAAACTTTAGCACGAGACTGAATCCTCAACTCCTTCTGCCTATGTCTCCTCAGACCCTTCAAAAATGCCATCGTTGACAAACCCTTCTTACTGGATACCAGTCTTGCAGACAGGTTTTAATACTTCAAATATAAACAAAAAAGCATCCAGAGATCAGCACCTGGTGAAAACTAGAAAAGGAAAAAATGAAACCAAATAATATGTCATTTAAGGTAAAGACTTATTAAATACTTTAATTCCATGCACACAGCTTAATTTCCTGCTCTAGTCATAAAGTGAGATTGTCATAGCCTTAAACGTCATCCTTTAGGTACTGCACATACTCCTAGAAAGTAAGTTTCCTTTCTTTTAAATTGGTAAACATATCTACAACAAAAATACAATGTACATTTTCCTGGTTGCTGTGAAATTTCTTTCTTCAGCTAAAATGAAACTTTTCAGTTTGCTTATTTTTGTATTTAGAGCACTAAAGTGGTTCACAAATCAAGTTATGTATGAGAATATGGAATAAGTAATAAAATGATCATTGTCATGGAAAGTATATGGGTTAGTTCTTTGGTAGCACATTTTTTAAATAATTATATCCACAGTGAAAGCATGATTCCTAGAAAGTATAAAGGGAAAAAAAAAAAAGGTTCTCAAATAGGATGGACAACTTAACAGAATCTCAACCACAAGTGTTTTCAAACAGCAGACTCTCCCCCAAAAAAGATGACTTTGTTCTTAGAAAGCAATGGTTTGACAGTTTTACACAGAATTAAAATATAATTTTGGCACAGTTTCTGTGATTAACACGTTGCTGCAAATGACGGCAAAACATGTATCTAAACACAGTAGTCAATTTAAACGTGTGCGGCAATGTGTTAGGAGTCCTGGTGGCATAGTGGATTAAGTGTTGATATGTTCCAATAAGCTGCATAAAGGGAAAAAGATAAAGCAGGGCCTCAGACTTAGAGCCTCAGACCCCTATGCGGTAGTTCTGTGAGTCAGAATCAACGTAACAGCAAGTGGGTTCCATATATAGATGGACTGAATTAAGAAGAAAAGATATAAATCTAAACCAAACCCACTATCCTACAGTAGAATCTGACATATGGAAAGCTACCACTAGGTTTTTTAAGACTACAAACCTTTATACTTAAATCTTTTATTAAGAGAGTTTTCCTCTTTCTCCCTTGGATTCAAACAGCTGAATATTTAGTTAGCAGTACAACATGTTTACTGCGCCACACCACCAGAACTCCTAATCAAAATAAAGAAGTAGACAAAAGTATATGTTGTATTCGGCCAACTGGAAAGAGGAAAAAAGACCAAATTAAAATCAATTCTTAAACTACTGAAATGACTCTGGGATAATTTGGACAAACCAAAGGTCAGGGTCACTCTCCAAAGATAGCCATGAACAAGAAAAACAATCCCTAAACGTAGTCAGAGCTCCAAATTCCATGAAGCACCTGGGCTAACAAATCAAAGATGACTGTAGAGACCCCAAAACTAACCAAAAACAGTGTTCTATTTTATTTTGTAGTTAGATTTAAAACAGCACACTCCAGAAACTGTCTGAACAAGCTCAGTCCAGCTATCAATGGCAGCCCTGATCAGTCTTGTTCTTATTTTAATACAACAAAAAAAGATGAGTTGGAGACAAGAGTACTAGATACACAGAAATTTCTGAAAACCTAACTGTCCAAATTATAACCTTTCTTTATCTACCAAACTTTTACTTGTTCCAAAAAAAGTCATGGGCATGCCTAAGACTTAGTTTTCTCCTCATCCTACCCCCCAAGATAACAATATATGGAGACTTTTGCTACCATTAGGTATCACATACTGTTAAATATACACCAAAAAATGAGTAACTAAACTTATAAAAAATTCTATGTGCCGACTTAAGACTTGTCATCTTGATTCAAGATCTAATAAAGCAGATACAAGTAAAGGAATATGCATCATGATATTCATAGTTCATACAGACTTGTGCTTACTTTAAAAAATAAAGATCATAAATGTAATAGCAATTAATATACAAATGACACTAAAAATCACATTTTCCTAATAAAAATTATGTATAAGGGGAGCTAAAGACAGCACAATATATAACTGTGTAATTGATATTGAGTATGTCCTTAAATCTCTTGAACAAAAACACTTTTATCATCTAAAACCTCAGCTATTCACATTTTTAAAAGTATGTAACTGCAATTAAATCTTCTAACCCTGTTCCATCCTGAACAGCTCTACTCCAATATGACAGACTATTTTTCAACTGAAATCTTGTTAACCTAGAAAAGTTTACAAGCCACAAGATTTATCCACTACTCTTCCCTTTCCTGTGAGAAATACTTCTTTTAATGTTTTTATCAATCTAAACATCTGGATCACAATACATCTTTTTATAAAGAAATAAGTCCCAGAATTTAAGATCCCTCCATATAAATAATTATGAACCTACCACTTGCTTTAACCTATGAATGGATATTACTAGAGTATATATATGGCACAAACTCCAATAATCTTTTTGAGGGAAATTAAAATATGAAAGAAAAAATGAACTATCAAAGGTATGAAAACTGTTATCATGCCATTCCAATGATTTAAACATTTGTGTATTTCCAAGTGGGAAGAACTCAAGAATTCAGCACTATTCACTTACAAAGATTGATTATTAAATGTAATTCAAGTATAAATGGAGATGAAAAAGAATTCTACCACTAGGAACCTAGAACAGGATTCCACTCACAGGATCATCCAGTCCCAAGGTGTCTGGTTCCTTCCTTAGCCCCAATGGCTACTTATACTTCCCAGATTTCCTATTACTGTTTGGAAAGTTTTCCTAACTTGTCCAAACAGAGTGAGTCCCTAATCTGATATCATGCTCCTTTCTAACACCCTCCAGATAACTTTTCTAGAGCTCTGTATGCATTATTTGAATTCTCACAACTAACATTATCCATTATCCTATTTTATAGCTTGCAAAGCTAAAGCAGTATTTTAAAATGCTCCAGTATACTTAACAAGAATTTGGACTCCCACATGTCTTAAAAGCTTGTTTCTAATCACCATGTTATAAAAAAACAAACCCATGTCTTTGCTAATCTTAATAGTAGGATTTTTTTTTAAGAAACAAAGGTTAATTAAAAATCATTTAGTCTACATTCTCCATTTTTAAAACTGTGCCTGATGAGGGAATGCTCCTAGTGAATACCTAACAAATGTTCAAGTAGTAAAATCAAGCCAAGGCATTTATGTATGATTAACAGTGCTATTATAAAATAATTTCTATCATCCTCCTTAAACCTATTGGAGTCCCTGTTTCCAGAAGGAAATGCAAACTCTACTTTCACAAGGAAAAGAAGCCATCCTTTGCTGCTTGTTCACTTACTCTCTTCAAACCACATACAATCCATTAGCAAAGCCTTTTGGCTCTCTAGTAAAAAGATATTCAGCTCCGCCCCGCCTCCGGACATTCTATCATGATCCTTTTCTTAGCAGCTGGAAGTGTTAGCCAAGCATCATGCAGTCTTTCTGAGCTGAGAATTGCAGACACTGACATTCATGTGATATACCCTGTAAGGTCCTCATCAATAACACCAGGAATAACACTTTATTCCAGAAATTCTGGAACAATCAACCATAAATGATCAGAATGGCAGCATTTGCCCATGGATTTTAACTAGTGTAAAATGTATACAAATGGTTGAAAAGTAACTTCTTTATAAACTTTCACATTAAATTTTTAAAAGATTACCCTGGTGGCCTACTGGTTAATAATCTGCGCTGCAATCCTGAACCTGAAGGCACCCAGTACGAATCCACCAGCTGCTCCACAGAATGGACAACCTCCTCCTATGCAATCACTGCCTCTAAAAACCCGCTGGAGGGTCAGCTATGAGTTCTGACTTGATGGCACACAACAAGTACCTGATCAAAAATACTAAACTTTCTGAATAGGCTATACAAATATTGATAGCTTTGGTTCTGTTTACTGTGTTAAGCCTATCAGATGGCAGATTACAAAGGCTGAGGAAGAGAACAAACTTCTCCCTCACTTAAGTAATCAGAAACCCCAGAAAGTTCTAATATGTATGGAATGACAATAACAATAGGCAAAAATAACCCTTGTTCAGATAAAAATCTTAATGGGCCATTACACAGTGAAAACCTTTATAAAAACTCATCATCCATGCAACCTTTCCCCCAATTCTGTCACTTCCTTTCTTTGTACTAACTTCCTGTCATTGTAGTCACTCATTAATTCATTACCCTTGCTATTGCCAACATCCATCTTCTGTTGCACAGTGATACCTCAAGATCCTCCTTATGTGTTGTACCTCTTATACTATGGCTATTTTTCTGTATTTAAAAAGCCAGAGCATTCTGGCCAAGTAGCATTTTTCCTTCAGATCATTCTCTTCAAATCCTACTGTCCTGAAATCAACTCCACTTCACCACTATACTTGTAAGAAGAGTTAATTATACCCACAAAACTAGAGTTAATTTAACAATTAGCATCTGTCCAATTATTATGAGCCAAGTACTATTTTTCACACTACATGTACTAACTCACCTGATAAAAAAACCCCAGCCCAAAGGCACAATAATTAATCCTCACTTTACAGATGAATGATGGTATTTTAGAGTATTACTAAAGAACTCTAGACACATCCTAAGATTAATAGAAAAGATATAACTATTTTTTTTAAAAAAAAAAAAAAGCAAAGCTAGAAACAAATACAAATCAGACATAATCTAGCTAAGGCAGACAAATAATTAGAAAACTACCCCTACAAGCATACATTATTCAATGTACACTGAAATCCGAAAAGGCAATGGAGGGCTTTAGAAGGATACTGATTAACACTCTAAAAGGAAAACCTATGTGTGGCCTGATGGGATACTGCTAACCATTACTTAAACACTTCTGCAAAACAAAAAGCAAAACAAAACCTGAATCTAATCAAATTTTTACCTACTAGTTGACAGAAAAGGGGGCTCTGGTGGCTTAATGGGTATAGAGTTATGCTGCCAACCCAAAAATAAGTGGTTCAAATCCACCAGTTGCACCAAAAGAGGAAAAAGAAAATAGGCAATTGTCCCTGTGCAAACTTACAGCCTCTGAAAACCCACTGGATTGTCAGCTGTGAGTTAGCTCTGACTCCACAACATTTGAAACAGCAGCAACAGTTTTTAGAAAGGGAAGTTCTGGTGGCCCAGTCCATTGGACTGCTAACCCAAAGGCTATGCGTCTCTGGAAGTTAAGAGTCCACCAGTGGCTCTGAGGTATAAAGATAGGCAGTCTCCTCTCATGAGATTCATAGCCATAAAAATTTAACAGAGAGAGCCAGCTATGAGTCAGTCAGTTCTGACACAAATGCAAGTGAGTGAGTTTATAGAAAATTCTTAGAGTAGACATATACTTAAAACATCTGAAGGTGATCAGCCAAACCTAGCCTGTGGGGAGTTCAAAGGAGGGGGGAATGATGTAATTTCTTGATCAATGGTAGAGGGGAAGGAAGGTAGGAAAAGCTACTGAAGAACAAGAGCCTAAAGAGGCCATCAAGTAAATGGACTATCCCTGTTGGAAATTCTGTATCTAATTCAAAGTAGTGCTTATCTAGTTGTTTCCAAGATTGCTAAGAAAATTGAAGACAAATACTCTAACAAAATAGCAAAACTGAAAAATTACTAGATCAATTATCGAATGGTATCATTGATATCACATGCAAGCAAAATACTGAAGATCATTCAAAAACGGCTAGAACAGTGCATAGATAAGGAACTGCCAGAAGTACAAACAGGATTTAGAAGAGGCCACGGTACCAGGGACATCATTGCTGATATCAGATGGATCCTGCCTTAAAGTAAGGAATACCAAAAGAATGTCTATTTACACTTTATTTAATATACAAAGGCATTTCACTGTGTGGATCATAACAACTTGTGGCTGACACTGAAAGGGAATACCAGAGCACTTGACTGTGCTCATGAGGAACCTATACCTGGACCAGGAGGCTGTTGTGCGAATGGAGGAGGGGAGCACTGCATGGTTTGGAATTGGGAAGGGAGTAGATCATGGTTGTATTGTCTCTCCATACCTATTCAATCTGTATGCTGAGCAAATTATTCAAGATGCTGGATGGACTCTATGAAGAGGAGTGTGGCATCAGGATTGGAAGGCAACTCATCAAATAACCTGAATTATGCAAATGATACAACCTTGCTTGCTCAAAGTGAGGAGGCCTTGAAACACTTGTTGCAGAAGATCAAGGAATGCAGCCTTCAGTATGGATTCTCTCAATGTCAGGAACAAAGATTCTTACCACTGGATCAATAGGCAACATCTGACGGATGGAGAAGAGGCTGAAATTGTCAACAGCTTCATCTTGCTTGGATCCACAATTAAAACCCTTGGTACTACTAGCAGCCAGGAAATAAGGAGATGCACTGCACTGGGAAAATCTGCAGTTCGGGACCTTTGAGCAGTGATGTCAGTTTGAAGACTAAGGTGCATCTGATACAGGCCAGTCTTTCCCATTACCTGCCATGCATCTGAGAGCTGGACAACAAATAAGGATGAAAGAAAAAGAATTGACGCCTTTGAACTGTGGTGTTGGAGAAGAGCACTGAACATCCCATGGATGGCCAAGAGAACAAATAGCTATGTCTTGGAGAAGGTGCAGCCAGAGTACTCTCTGGAGGCAAAAATGATGAGGATTTATTTGCCTCACATACTTTGGACATGTTACTAGGAAGTGATAGTCCTTGGAGAAGGACATGATGCTGGAAAGGTTGGAGAATCAGGGATGGAGAGGAAGACCCTCAACCAAGTTGACTGATAAGGTGATTGCCACAATGGGCTATTGTGTGTCAGGAAGTATGAAGATGGTGCAGGATACAGGGTTCAGATTTTTTGTTCATAGGGTCACTATGAGTCCTACTCAACTCAAGGACACCTAACAACAAGGTCACTAGCTTAATAATCATACAGTAACAACAACAGAAACGTGTGCTATAACATATTCCTGAGCATATATGCCCTACCCACAATTTTATCTTTTCAAGCAGCAACATAAATTCACCTTAAATTCGACTAAAAATCAGTATTAAGCAGATGCTTTCTATGCTTGATTCACATATAGGATCTGTGAACAGCAGATAACCTGGGAATTTACCTAGCTCACCACACTGGTAGGGCCAAGGACTGCACGTGGGCTCTTCAGATCTTCCTAGCAAGTGAAATGCTGGCACAACTTAAGACCTACTCACCAAAATGAGAATATTCCAACAGGACTGCTTCTACTAAGCTACCCAGCTGTTAAAACAGTATTTATGTTTCAAGTGGCAAAGCTACCATTTAACAGCCAGGCAAGGGTCAGGGAGAATGCTTTAAGAATTGAAGTGTAAACAAAGATACCCAGGAATTCTTCTATCTATAGCAGTAGGAGAGTGACAGCACAACTACCATCTAGAAAGCTGGCAAGAACCAGTTTATGAGGACAGATACTACCAGGCAGACAGGGTAAGTCTATACTTTACTTTTACTTACAATTTCATTTGTACTCTCATCTACATCATCTCTATTGAAGTCCTCCATTATCCATTAACTGAAGCACTGTAATCACATGCCAATCCTGAGAGTAAAAATAATTAGAAGGGGAAAGCAAAACAAGTCAATTAATTGTATCAGGTGATTTGTCTATTGTGAAAGGTACAGAACAAACCAAATCTTGAGGATTTAATTTATAATTTGTTACCATCTCTCAGAAGTGGAAATGAGGTGTGAGAAGACAAAAAAAAAAAAGGAAAGTTAAAAAAACAGCATGATTTTCTTTCTACAGAAACCAAGTAGACTGATTAAAACCTTTTTCTAGACAAGATACAGGTACATATCACACTACGTTTTTTTAATTGTTGTGTGCCATCAAGTCAGAAACAACTCAAAGCTGACCCCACAGGTTTCCGTAAATCATACGGAAGACAACTGTTCAGCCTTCTCACTATACTATGCTAACCTGTATTTGATATCTGATATCAAACTATCATAGTATATAGATTTCTAACCATTTACACTGCCACATCATACTCTAGTTACTGTCAATACTCTGAAGTCATTTTGTATAAAGAGATACCAACATTTAAAACTAATGTTGTTTATTCTTTTAAAAATTGTATATGTTATTCAGTAGTTATTAAAACCAAACCAACTGCCATCAAGTCACTTTCAACTCACAGCCAACTTTACACTGGGTTTCTAAGTTTTTACAGGATACAGCACATCTTTTTATCAAAGAACTAGTGGTGGATTTCAACTGCTGACTTTAGATTAGCAGCCCAACACTTAACAGAGTGTACCACCAAAGCTCCTTAAGTATCTAGGAATCCTATCTATAACTAATTATAAAAGTTGATTTTGTCAACATTCAAGCAACAATTTACAAAGCTAAACAATAAGATATTTAAAGGACTTCTAAATCTCATTATCTACATCAAAAAGTTAAAAGATAAGCCAATACTTACTCTAACTTAGATGTTTTTTAGTTACCTGAAGACATCTTAACTATCAGATTTTCTATAAAAATCTAGACTTCTGGTTTGAGCTGGAATATCCAGTTCCCTACTCCCGATGACAGTAATAAGCTGAAATGGAATACTAAGCACTAATAATCTACCACACTATCTCCCTACATCTCTTCAGTTTGCTACAAGAGCCCACCTGAAGGCTGAATTAAAACATACCAGCTGAGGGAGAGGGTAACCATTCATGCTCACCTGGTTTTAGAACACCATAGCTAGAGGAATTCCAAATACAAAACTAGTCTACTATTCCTTAAGCAACTTTGATAAACAGCTTTTAATATGTGAATCTATTTATACTTCATAACAAGTGACTGCAAATGACTAGGGAGGATAGAAGAATTGACGTCTTGGAGCTGTGGTGCTGGAGAATTGAATGTACCATGGACTGCCAAGAAAACAAACAGATTCATCCTAGAGAGGGTTAAACCAGGCTACTCCTTGGAGGCAAGGATTCTGAAGCTTCATCTGACATACTTTGGACATGTTGTAAGGAGACACAGGTCTTTAGAGAGGGACATCATGCTGGGTAGAGGGACAGCGCAGGAGGGGAAGACCCTCTATGAGGTGAATTGATTCAGTGACTGGGGTAATCGGGATGGGTGTGTCAGAGGCAATGCGACTGGCACAGTATAGAGCAGGGTTTAGGGCTGTTGTATATAGGGTCGCTATGAGTCGCAAACAACTCGACGGCACATAACAACAATTTATACTTCACACTGTCATCTCTCACAGGCTGAAAATGTTCTGAATTACTAGCACTGCTAATCTTGGTCACATTCTTGTTTCTTTTTCATTAATTCCACCCCACTCCCACTCACCTTTCCAAGTTGACGCCGTATATTACCCAATTCCCTATACATACAATCCTTCCAGTTCTCATTATGCAGCTTAAGAATAAAAAGATTAATAATCAGGAAAATATTCTAAGAAATTAAGCACTAAATTAGGTTTAAAAGACTAAGGGTTAAGTATATGAAAATATATTCTCTTATTATCTTATTTTGGACCTTGAATACAGGTACTCCTGGCTTACAATATAATTACTAATAAATTAATACATAATAGATACTTCCCAGCAACATATCCTATAATGTAAAATAATGTATTTGAATTCTTCATAAAAATATATGGTACCACTAAGATTTCTTCAAAATCAGTTAAAAAGAAAAATGTAACCAAAAATTAAAAATTAAATGGGGGGGGGGAGGAAAAACACTGCAATAGCAATTTTATGAGCTTGATTCTCTCTAAAGTTTTAGAGATCTGGCAACTGGCAATTAGCAATCAAATATTTAAAGAATAAACTGAACTGCTTTCCCCAAAACTGCCTAAAATCACCTTAACACTTCACAGGCTGTCTAAAAAACACAACTGGTGATTGTAATTAGTTTCAGTTAAAAATCTGATCCCTGAACAAGGCAGGTTTTCAACTGTTGGCAAGCTCCAGTGTTGCCAAGTTGTTACTTAAAATGTTGTTATGTGCCGTCGAGTCGTTTGCGACTCATAGCGACCCTATGTACAATAGCCCTAAACCCTGCTCTATCCTGTGCCAATCTCATTGCCTCTGACACACCCATCCCGATTACCCCAGTCACTGAATCAATCCACCTCATAGAGGGTCTTCCCCTCCTGCGCTGTCCCTCCACTCTGCCCAGCATGATGTCCCTCTCTAAAGACCTGTCTCTCCTTACAACATGACCAAAGTATGTCAGGCGAAGTCCCAGAATCCTTGCCTCCAAGGAGCAGCCTACTTTAACCCTCTCTAGGATGAATCTGTTTGTTTTCTTGGCAGTCCTCGGTACATTCAATACTCTTCTCCAGCACCACAGCTCAGAGGTGTCAATTCTCCTTCTATCCTCCCTAGTCACTGTCCAACTCTCTGATGCATAACAAGTGATTGCAAAAACCATGGCCTATATCAGACACACCTTAGTCTCCAGAGAAACACTGTTGCTCCTGAGTACTTTAGAGAGGTCCCTAACAGACTTTCCCATCGCAATACGTTTTTTTATTTCCTGGCTACTGGTGCCAAGAGTCTTGACCGTGGAGCCGAGCAAACGGAAGCTGTGAACAATCTCAATCTCTTCACCATCCATCCTGATGCTACAGATTGGTCCAGTGGTGAGAATTTCTGTCTTCTCGACATTGAGCCTCAGTCCATATTGAAGGCTGCAGTCCTTGACCCTCTGCAGTAAGTGCATAGGTCCTCCTCAGTTTCAGCAAGCAGGGTTGTGTCATCTGCATAACGCAGATTGTTGATGGATCATCCACCAATCCTAACACCACGCTTCTCCTCATAGAGCCCATAATCATCTCATCTCCATGAGGGCAATGCAAGACAAACTGGACACATGGAAATGACTGGAAAGACTTGAGCTCACTACAACACCCACAGGAAAATGGGGGGGGAGGGTGCTAGTGGACTGGTCTTGGCAATTCAACCCTGTGTATGCTGTCCAAGAATCCACTGTAATTTTATCTTTAGATTTTCACCATATCTTTACTTTCCCCAGCCTTTTCATCTGAAACAAATGAATTATCAGTAAAGGATGGATGAGGAGGGCACCAAGCACAGTTAACTCCTTCATGATAAATTCCAGGATGTGCACTACCTGATGAACAAATGGCATATTGCTGCTGGACAAAAATGTCAGTCTAAGCTGGTAGAGAGCAAGAGATCCCTTATATAAACTACATTTAGAAATCTGGCCTTGCTTAATAAATATACACGTTATTACTTATAGGGTTCAGGTTCACTAATACAAATATTTGAGTAAGTGCTATAGGCAAGGTTTATTCTACTACTTCAAATGTAAAGTTCACCTTGTGAATTTTCTTCAGCAATAGCATGCCAGTACGGGAAAACCTAAGCACCAGAGTTCAGTAATTTGCTCCAAAGATCACAAAAATAATTTACTGACATACTGCATTATCTAGGACCTCAAAGGTCATGTTATCTTTTATCACTTTATCTTCATTGTTGTTAGGTGCCATCAAGTTCAATTCATAGTGACCCTATGAATAATAGATCTGACCCTGTCCTATCATGTACTAATGTCAGTCTGTGACATACTTGAACCCACTGCTACAGTAACTGTGTCAATCCACCTGGCTGAGGGTCTGCCTCTCCTTCGCCATTCCCCCACTTTTCCAAGCATGATGTCCTTCTCCAAACTGCTGGTGCTGGAGAAGAATACTGAATATCCCATTAACTGCCAAAAGAACAAACAGCTATATTTTGGAGAAGGTGCAGCCAGACTGAAGCAAAGATGGCAAAGCTTCATCTTGCAAACTTTAAGCATGTTGCTAAGAAAGGCTATTCTTTGCAGTAGGCTATGATATTTACCTTCATTACTCCCATGAAAAACTAAGAATTAAACAAAAGTAACCAATCTAAAACCATTAGGTTACAGTGGATTACTTGGAAACAAAACCAGGCCTTAATGGGTTTTCTGGTAGCCCAATGCCAGTTCCCTATTCTACCACAGCATAATCAACATCTTTATTCGGGATCTTATGTTGTTCTACTCATTTGGAAAACAAAAATCAAGTGTACTAACTGAATGAAGCAAGAGCATTCTTATAACAAAATGATCACATGCAAGAGCTAACATGGAAAAGCAAACTCATACACATATATTTTACTCAAACATTTTCTTCAACACATAAATGTACATTCATTGGTCAATTTTAATGAGGCCACAGTACTTAGGGACTGGTACTGAGGACAGCTACTTGGTCTAAATCACATCTATAAAAGCATCATCTACAATTCCCTGTTTCAACTTATTGAAGTAAAAAGCTGTAAGAGATGCTGGTAAAGTCATTTACAGCAACTCTTTCAAAACCACTGTTACTCTTTCCTGCAAATATTTAGTTACTGCAGGTATACCTGCAACAATTCTTTTCTGAGTTACTTTTATTAAGGCTTTCTAAAGTATCCAACTTCACTTCCATGGGAAGAGTCTGCACTCATTTCTTAAGTTGGGAAATCTCATTAAATAACTACAAAACATTATCTGCCCTAAAACAGCTCTTAAAGCCAACACAACTTCTGGTAAGCACTACTCTCCCAGTGTGAGCAAAATGCTCACTTGCTTACAAGCAATATTCTAACAAAGGGTCAGGATGTTCTACCTTACCAAAGAACCAACATAAAAAATAGTCATAAAGTAGAAAAGTGAGCATCTATCTACTCCATGTACAAGACAGCAGACAACAAAAACAGACTTGGCCCTCAAAACTTTGTAATATAACAAAAAAGAAAGTAAGGCATATTCACAAACTATAATACAAGACAGAAAGTTATCTATGTGGCAGAGACACACAATTTCAAAACATTCTAGTTTACATTTCGAACAGTACAGGTGCTCAAGTATTTGTTTACTGTAGTGAGAGTGAGTGAAAATTTTTAGGCAGTTTTAACAGAGTTAATGTCAAAATGTCCTCCTGTGCCAATTACCTGCCTCTGAAAACCCAAAAGAGGGTTGGCTATGGATTGTTTCCAACTCAGTGGTACACAACAAAAACAATGTAAAAAAAGGCAAGCACTGCAAACATACACATTAAAAAAACAAAACAAAACAACAAAAACCAACAAACACCAAACATGGTAGTGTGACACAAACAAGAAGGATAGTAAAAGGGAATGATATTTACAAACACCTGTAGCTTTGTTTACTTGGCAGACAGAATACAAATGAAAAAAAAGAGGATATGGTTGGGAAAAAACTAAAGTCTAACCTACAATACCTTGGACAGTAGGCTTCATTCTGAAATGCCTGACACGTATACTGTAATTTAGCACCGTGGACACTATCAGCCAGTATAGAAAAGGATTGAAGCAGCTAAAAAGCTACCTTACTCTATAGTGCATTACTAAAAATACAAGTCCTCATTAATCCTCCCTCCCAAGTAATTCTTTTAAAGTATTGCAAATATAAGAACCTATTTTCACTCCAAGTGTATAGGCACTCTGGGCGTGCTGCTATCAAGGGCCAGTCCTTGGAAAAGGCAATCATTCTTGGAAAGGTAGAAGGTCAACAAAGGGAAGACCTTCAAAAATATGGACTGACACCATGACTTTAACACTGGCTCAAGTGTGTCAGAGATGATGATGAAGATGAAACAGGACAGGACAGGGTTCAGATTCACTGATCACAGGGTCTTCTTAGTCGAATCAATGGCATTCAACAACACTCCTCTCTTCAACAGTACACTAAATTTTCAAGAACCCAACCTTCTAGGCAGAGAGGAGACTATATGAATGTAAGATTACAGGAATAAACAGTAAGACCTGTTAGTTCCAGGTGACAGATGATCAAGAAAATCATGGCACTATCCAAAAACCCAAACTGCTAACCCTAGAAAATTACTGTCTGTGAACTGGAAATCAAGGATCAGCAATTTTTTCAGTAAATGAAGAGAGTAAATAGTATCAAATCACAGACTTTGTTTCAACACAAGCTTACTGACAGACTCTGAAATTTTAGTTTCATATGCTTGTGTGTCCAAAAGTATTCTTCTTTTGATGATTTTTTTTCAACTCTTTAAGATTATAAATTTATTTAATTCACAGGCCTTATAAAAATGGCTGTCAATTCAAACGGACTGGCTTATGGACCAATACTAACCAACACACTGACCTACAGTAGCAAAGACTGGATGTCCCTGTCATTTTCTTAACTCTTTCCTTTACATAAAGCAATTTCCCATTCATATTTTTTTTCTACATGGAGTAACTTTTCATTCACTTAACTAATTTCTTTAACTGTGATTCCTTTAAACCGTAGATACCACTTTGCTATGATTCCTATTGGTTAATAAAGGCTTCAACTAAAAAAAAAAGGTACTTTTATCTTCAAAAAATTAAACTCTCCATATTAAAGATTTCCTCTAACATAACGTCAGCATGTGTAGAGAATTTTAATACATAATTTGCAGACATTTGTAACAGATTTATCATACTATATTTTATCATCTCCTTGCCACTCTTTAATTCATCTCAAAAACCTCATCTCTAAGATCTAGATTTCTTTCAGATAAATTTTACCAGTACCATGATCACAGTAAAGACATTAGATGGGGGAGGAAGAAAAAAAAAATAATTTCAAAATGTGTCCTTCACTGACTGCTATCAAATTCCTGGTTGTGTAAAGCAATTTTGTAACTGTCTCATATAAATACTAGATATAAACTAAATTTTAAAAATCTATATAAACACTTGCACTAACTGCATGGGTCTTGAACAAAAGTTAAGAGAAAAACTGAATGCAGAATATCAACACCTGATAAGCACCTTCATACATACAACCATGTTTGACGAGGAAGGACTCTTTACCCCCAAGCCACTCCTTGTACTTTTAATTGAAGCAGATGGGCAAAAGTAGGACTGCTCCTTCAACACCTGTTGCTGGCAATAAGTTGTAACTCAAAAATACCTGAATACCAAAAATGTAACTGTGTCCACAAGGCTCAAAAGCCTTTCATCACTGGATGCCTGCTATAGTCATGTGAGAACTGGAACAAAGGCATTTCTCCCTTTTCACTAATTAATCAGCTATCACGTGAGAGCAGAAATTTCACTATTTCCTGGTTATCAGTCTATCAAGCAAGTAACAATGACCAAGTTGGCTAGTCCTCTCCATGCATTCATTAGCACTCTAGTCTTCAAGAAATACCAAAACACACAAAATTCTGTATTTCTTACAGAAGATTCTAACCTGGATACAGTGCTTAGAACAATTAATTTACCAAGAACAAGAATATTTGCCAAGTTTTCTAATTAAAAAAAAAGTTTGCGTGAAGAGAAACAATGTCTCTCTTCTCTAAAGAAAATCTGATTTTTTTTACTTTCCATGAACTAGATTTTTGTAGTTAAAAGCTTTATAAAACTCTACCTAAACACGTTGCAAAAAATTTAAAACATAGTGGACCAACTTGTGGATCCTGATTAAATACTTCAGCCTCCCAAAGGAGCTAACTTGTCCTTTGTTCCTTTATTAGAAAAATAAAGTATTAAAAATATCATCAGTTAGCTACTTCGTTGTACACACATGCATTCATTCAGCTACAACTTAAACCATTATTCTTTAATTTTTTATGTAAAAATTCCTAAGGGCTGTGGCAATTCTAAACATGCCAACCGTGATCACTATCTGGACAACAGAAAGATATAATTAAAACTGTTCCTAAACTAAGTAGCCAAAAAATATAAATATACTATATAGTTCTAGTTTTTCCTCCACAAAATTTTTTTCTGCACCCACTCCAAAACTAAATTTTTTGTATATTGTTATTATCAAATGAAATGATAATTATTCAATATTTGTGCTGTACTTAGAATCCAATTTCAAAACCAGTCATCTCTTCTATCTACCTGGATATTTCCACTGGAGGTGAAGAAAAGTTGCCCTTTCACAAGCAATCCGCTTCTTTCTAGTTGTTATAAAGTCTTCCTCATACCGAGATGAGACTTGCCCAGCTGTTTAAGACTTCCCTAGTGGTCCTTCCACAATTCTTCGAAAACTTTCTACTGCTATCTAATCAGGCAGGATGGACTTCGATCTTTCTCACTCCAAGAGATTCTTCTATAAATAAGGTTGTAAGGCTGAAATGGCAACTACTTGGTCAAAAAAGCTCTAGTCACCACTTTTAAAGCCCTAATTTCGAAACAACATTTCCATGTGATAGCTGGGAACTGAACCATACTTTCATCTACTTCTCATGCTAAATTAAAAGGAAAAAAATAGAAATAAGATGAATTTAAATACATACAGATTAAGGTAAAATTCAATCAGATGGTACCTGCAAATGAATTTCGTCTTAGAGGAATAAATGTATAACTTGCAAGTACAACAAAAGTAGATACATTATCATCAGTAAAACCAAACTGAGAAAAAGTATTGGACCTTCTATGTGACTCATTAGAACAATTATTTACATACGAACTCATTCTGTGTACTACACTTGTAACTTTTAAATGAGGGCTCTCAGAAATTATTTTGCTACAACACACTAGGTTATCCAGATGCTTTGAAAGATTCAATACTCAAATTTATATAAAATCTTTCTATGTTCTATTTTAAGGCAGTAACCTACTGCTGTCAATCAGTTCTGTCTCTTAGTGATTATATAGGACAAAAAAGAACTTTCCCATAGGGTTTCAAAGTTGGAGCAGCTAGTGAATTCTACTCATCAATCTTGGGTTGGGTGCTGAATGCTTAATGTTTAGCATGATCATCACGACTCCTTAAAGAAACAGTAAGAGTTAAAGGCAGGGAAAACCCAAAACAATGGGGTGGGGTTGGGGGGGGCAAGATAGCCCTCTTTTTATTAGACCAGAAATGCTCTTAGGGTTTATGGAGTACCACTGAAAAACTACTCTGGAAGGTTAAGAAAGAACTGGAAAAACTACAGTTTAATTTCCATGTGTCTTAAAATAGTATTTCCTCAATTCCAAAACTCATATATGATTTTGAGGGAGGGAAGAAATTGCCCACCATTTAAGAGTCACATTTTAAGAGGTGACTGCTGAGAATCCTAGTCTGAAAAACTTGCAACATAAAACAAGCATTACAATAGCCTTCCTTATGGTACACCACTGCAGATTAAACTGAGACAGACCCGTAAAACTCAAACTCATTTATAGCTGATCCTTAAGGGAGTTTTTTGGAGGCTGTAAATCAAGAGATTACTAATCTTTATCCTAGAGTTGCTGGTGGATTTGACCATTAGTGCCACCTATGGGTCAGTAGTGCAAACTGCCTATGCAGCTGGCCACCTTTCCTAGGACCTGCTCAAGGTATGTAAACTCATCAAGGCTTTTAAAAAAACTATGGTTCCCTTGTTCATTCATCCACCTAGGTGTGGGCCCTAATTTAAAACTCAAATTTCCTAAACTATAAGCAAACAAGTATTCAAAATCAGAAAATCTTTGTTTTTACTATATTCACAGCAACTGAAAGGAACACTTACAATTTTTTAATACTGTTTCATTTTATTTAGGTCAAGGATCTCAGTATAATTTTCCATTAAAGTTCTATCTACTGCCATAAACCCACCTCCTCTTCCCAAGAGGAGGCGCTACCTTGATTATCTGCTTTCTAAGATTTCCACCCCCACCCCCACTGCCTCTTTGCCAGGATTTCAAGAAGGTATTCAATTATTTTAACTGCACTGCTTGGTTTATGTGTATAGCCTGAAAAATATATGCTGCACAGAGATTGAAAATCCTGTTGTTACAGAATACAGTTAATGGTAAAACAAAGTATATTTAACCTGTAGCCAATGTGCTTACTTAACAGCTAAACAAAAAAGAAAAGGGGGGGGAGTGTGTTTCCACTTCAAAACTTTTTGATGTGGAAGCAGTAAATACTAGAATGTCGATTTTACTACAAGAAAAAGTTTATAGAATAAGCAAATATTATGCCTAAGAGCTATTAAATGACTACCTCTTAGTAACAAGGAGTCCAAATTAGTAACAAATGCCAAAAACAGATTCTAAAAGGTGTCCTTAAAATCAGAAGGGAACGGTTTAAACCACTTCAGTCAGTGTTCACTATTTAATAAAGTGCAAAAATGTCCCTGCTCTTATTCCACTCAAGAATTTTAGTAATAAGGGAGAATGGATTAGGGTGAGAGGGTGTAAAACTCAAAAAAGCTAAACAATACCATTTTAGTTCTTCCAAACTCAGAATGTTTGGAGACACTACGGAATGCTCAGTGAGATTCTCTGGAGTTAATTAAGAGCTCTAGTCTACAGTGTAGGGCAAGGTACAGAAGAGATCTTTCCCTCTACTTGTTTCTGGTCCCTAACTGCTACTTCCATAACAACCATCCCCCTCCCCAGTACAGTATAGACAATAAGCCCTGGTAGAGGTTCAACATAACTTTTTAACAACTACTCTTCAAAGCTGCCCCCAAACCAGATTCAAACATTTAAAAAACGTGAACTCTTCTAGCACTGCAGCACTGTATGCTCCCCAGATTCAGACGAAGGGCAGTAACTCTTACACCTGGAAGGGGAGGGAAAAAGAAAAGGGAGAAAAAAACAAATACAACATACATACACCACACTCTACATTACCGAATTCAGGGAAGAATAGGGATTTCAGCGGCGACGGCTTGAGGACCACCTGACCCAGAACAGAGGACGACGAGCTGCCTCCGGGCCGCGCGGGGGCCCGTCCTTGGCCACACCATCACCTGCCGGGAACAGGCTGCAGGTCCGCTTACCATCCCTCCAAACCTGGAATCCCTACCTCAACAGCTCGCAAAAGCTGGGGGGGGGGGAGAAACACGCTTCTTCCGAAGGCGCAAAAAAGGTCACAACGCGGATGAATGAAATTGGGCTAAGGGCACTCGGAGCAGGATTAACGCTGAAGTCAGAAAAAGAGAAGTCAAAGAATGTTTAACGTGAGATCGGTTATGTGTTACCAGTGTAGAGAAAACGTCAGACAGGCTGTTGAGGAAGGTTTTATTGAACGCGGACGGTTCCCGGAAAGCAGGCGGGCGCGAGCGGCGGAGGCGGGCGGCGGAGCGGGGACGGAGCGGGCGGCGGCGGTGCCGGCGACAAGGCAGCTTCACGACGGCGGGAACGGGGCCGGAGCCAGGCTGGGCGCTCGCGCTTGTCCTCCCGCGGACCTTGCAGGGACTCCCG
>NW_006399801.1:12166407-12181290 GCF_000299155.1 Elephantulus edwardii
AGGCGGGCTCTGAGGGGAAGGTCACTTACCCGCTGCATGGCTTTCAGGATCAAAGCCAGCTCGTAGCGGGGCATGCCCGAATGCACAGCGCGCGGCTCCGGACCGAGCCGGCTCCCGGGACGCAGCGGAGAGAAAAGGCGCTAAACGCGCGGAGAAAAGACAGATTCTTACGCTCAAGGGCTCCCGGACGGCGAAAGCACGCTGTGGCCGCGCAAGCCTGGGCTTAAAGGCGCTAGCAGCTGCGCAGACGGCAGCCACGCCCCCCGCGCGGGCAACGGCCACGGCGGCCCCACCCCCTTCATAAAGCCGCCTCGCCGCGCCCCCGCCACAGCTCCGCGTCCTGCGCTCCGCAGACCCCCGCTGGGACCCCCGACCCAAGGGCTGCTGGCTGATGATGGCTCCGTGGGCTCGTCTGGAAATGGCAAGCGGAAGGCATACTGCCCCGCCCCCGGGGCTGCCTAGGGTTCTCGAACCCTCTGGAACTTTCCATGCCGTTTGTCTTCTGTGTGGCAAGCGCACTTGCGCGTGCGCTGCCGTCTCGCCCGTGCGCGCGCCTCTCGCCAGCGTCTGCTCCCCGGCGCGTGAGCCCATGCGGCGGTGGAGCTGCTAGGGCGGGGGCGCGGCCAGTGGGGGCTCTCCAGGTGCTCGGCCTCGGGGATGTGCCCGCTGCAGGCTGTGCTGTCGGCGCTTTGCAGCCTCAGTCCCGGGCTTTCTTTGGCATTCTCCTGGAGGAGGTGTGAAGTTGGCCCTGGGAGCGCTGCTCAGGTTTGAGGCCGACTGACTGCATCCTTCTGGGTGGTGTGACCTTGAACAAGCTCATCTTAAGGAAAGCAGAGGCGAACTGCGCCAACTTCGTGGGGCTGCTCAGTGCTTACAGTGAGGGGAGATGCACTTAACACTCCCGAGTCCTGTGACTGGCTCATGACTGTGGGGCTTCTCGATCCACTATTGCTTTGATGTCAGCCACGCTGGACCCACTTATGGTTGTCCAGGACGGGCTAACACTTCGTCAAAAACCTTTACAGAATTGTTTAGGCCATTTAGCCGCTGGCTAGCATCATAATGGGGTAGGTAGGGAGGTAAGGACATTCAGCCACCAAAGTGCTAGGGGCTCACTTCCGCCACTGGTGGTGATCTCTGCAGCACAATACAAATTGCACCAGATGCAATTTTTTTTTCCAGTTTCCCAGGATAGTTTGAGCCCCTGCAACAGTCGCCCTTCTTCAGCTCTGTGAGACTTAACAGAGACTTCAGTGAAATGTTGACTTCAAAGTGCTTTAATGATAATAAATCTCTGCTGTGGTGTTAATTCCAATTCATAGCGACATTCCATCGGTTTTCCAAACCCTGAATCTTTGAGTTGTGGTGTTGAGGAGTACTGCATGGACTGTCAAAAAAAAAACAACAGGTCTATCGTGAAGGAAGTGCAAGTAGAATACTTATTAGAGTCAAGGATGTTGAAACTTGTCCCACATCTTTCGGCAAGTTATCAGGAGGGGCCAGAAAGGTGACATCCTGGGAAAGATAGAGGTCAGAGAAAGAGAAGACTGCCACCAAGATAAATGGACACAGTGACTACCACAATGAGTTTGAGCATGTGCTATTGTGAGGATGGCACAAAGTTGAGATCTCTTTTCATCACTGAGTCATAGGCAACTCATAACAATAGTAAAAGCTTTTACTCTTTACTGGTGGCCTAGGAGTGAGAAGTTGCATTACCAACCCTAAGGAACTTGGTTTGGATCCAACAGTTTATCCAAAGGAGAAAGATGAACAATCTCCTCCCATGCAATGCAAAGCCCCTTGAAAACCCTCTGGAGGGTTAGCTGTGAATACACATATTAACAACAAAGCTTTACTAGGGAACTCTGATGGTGTAATCAGAAGCCACTTGATTCTTATCTAACCCAAAAGCAGTGCCTCTCTGTTGTTTCAAGTCCACTCCCAGCTCCAAGGAAAAAAACAAAACAAAACACCAGGCAGTCTCCTTCCATACTATTTACAACTTCTAAAAGCCTAGACAGTTGGTTTCAGTTTCATATAGTTCTCACAACAGCCCTTAGTCAAGTGTTATTACTTGGGGGGAGGGGGCAGCTAACAGGTGAAAGTTGTTGATTCTCAGAGCCCCTTTTGTTAGAGTTGATACTTGTGACCTTTCTGAAGCAGATCACAAGGTCTTTCTTCCAAGGTGTCTCTGGTGTGTTTGAACTGACTCATAGCTGACCCTCTAATGGATTTCAGAGTCTGTAATTCCATGGAAGGAGATTGCCCACAATCTCTGTGGGGATTCTCCCAGAGTCACTGATGGATTTGGACTGCTAGAGAAAATAGCCTCCAGTTAGTAGCAGAGTACTTAACTTTTGCACTACCCAAGACCCCCACCTAATTTATAGTTTTAAAAAGAGAAAAGTTTTGAAACCAAAACCTGCCATGGAGTGGCTTCTGGCTTATGGTGAACCTCCATCAATTTCCGGAACTAAATTTTCACTGGCAGAGACTGCCTCGTCCTTCTCCTGCAGAGTGGCCTACCAGTCTTCACTTAGCAGTCCAAAACTTAACATAGAACCCCAAGAGGGTTTCCTACTCCTGACTACCAAATTTAGGAAAGAAAGACACACAGTTTCAGAGGCAGTAAATCACTGAGGAGGAGATGACCCATCTTTTCCCCAAGGAGCAGCTGGTGGATTTGAATCTTGTACCTTTGGGTTGGTAGCACAACTTCATAATTACCGTACCACCAGATTCCCCTCCTTCTGTACTATGCCACTATAAATAATGGAAGAAAACAAGGGATTTGGGGGTCTTTAGGAGTGAGTTACAGATTTTTCCAGGATGATATTCACTACAGCTGTTCCATTTTGTCAGCATTTTTCATTGTCAGCATGTTCCGTTTTAAAAATGAGAAAATAGAGACTTTATAGTAGTATAAAAGCCTAGTCAAAAACCATGTTAGTATCTCAAACTAATTTCCATTGTTAGTAATTTTTTTTTTCAGAAGTTCGCAGTCTTTCATCAAAGGATTAGGGATAAGTGAAGAACAGGCTCCTTCCTCTACCCTCATTCAACCCGACAAGTATGTAAGGAAGTTAACCTGACTGCATGATGCCTCATAAAGAGTCAGAGCTGAGACAACCCAACCCTCCTAGTTTGCTGAACCACCATGGGTTCATCCATTTCCTTTTGAAAAGAGAGAGTGCAACTGCACTGGTTTTTCTCCTTTCCAACTAATTTTTAAAAGCATACCACCAGAATACGTCGTTAAGAAGTAACATAATTTTTTATAATTATGAGAAATGCTCTACAAATTTAATATCCTCTCACTGTATCAAGAAATGCTAATTTAACAAATTCAGATTTACTATGTATTGTTAGGGAGCTCTGGTGGCTTAGTGGTAAGGAATCACGCTGCCGATGCAAAGGTACACAGTTCAAATCCACAAGCTGCTCTGCAGAAGAAAGAGGCAGTTTCTTTCCATGCAATTCACTGCCTTTGAAAACCCACTGGAGATCAGCTGTGGGCCAGTTTTGACTTCAAGATACACAACAACAGTGTCTTATAAGGAGCCCTGGCGATGTAATGCATAAGTTACCAGGCCTCTAACTAAAAGATCAAATTTAAAAAAAAAATCATTGTCATTGAGTCAGAATCAACTCTAACTGATCCTCCATTGATTTACTTAGGCTATAAACTACACAGGAAGAAATTGCCCATATTTCTCCTGAGGATTCCAACTGCCAGAGAGGCCCAGGCTTTGGTTGGTAGCAAAGCTCCATACAGACTACACTGCTCTTCAGTTCCTGTTCAGAAAGATGGACAGTCTCCTCCGACAGCGTTTACAGCCTCTGAAACGTAATAGAGCATCACTATGAATTGTGATCATCATGTTGATGACAGTGGGTTTGGGGTGTGATTTAGAATTACAAAACATTATCGTAGTAATTAAGTGTGTGAGTTTGTTTGTTTGTTTTTTAAAAACCCATCTGTCATTTTTGTAGTCTTTGAAACCTTTAATATGATACAGGCTTAAGATTTGACTAATCAAAATTTCTTCTAATTCTTACAGTTTCTGAAGATGAAGGAGAAGTAGGAAAATAGGAAAGAAAAATAACAGAAATTAAAATCTAGACCATTTTCAAAAAATAAACTGATCCACATTCTTTTGTGACTTTGTTGTTGTTTAGTCTTCTTTTGTATTGAAAGAAAACTAGCCAAAACATCTTCAGCAGAAGGTTCTACACCAGGCAAAAAACTAAAACAAGCCTGGGGAGCCATCTTGAAGTGGGGCCTTGAACCATCCTTTCTTTTGTGTTTGTGTTCCCCTGTCTCCATTTTCTCCCTAGCTTACCCTAAAGCCCATACATTTAATTTGAGGAGTATTTCTACTACTCTTCTAGTTTGTTTTAAAAACCTGAAAATACTAAGAACAACCTTTTTAGTTGAGATCAGGTTTTAATGCGATTTATGCCAAAATTTAATCGTATTTGAATGTATCAAAGCTACTTAATCTCTAATCATTGGGTAGAGAGAAACAATGAGGACTTCCATAGAGGAAGTGGGGAGACCAGGAAAGGAAGGAGGAATGTCCAAGTCACTCAGGAACTTTCAAGCAAGTGTAAGAAACATGTCAAAGTGGTCACACGATTGTTTACTAGGAGGTGGATGATTCTAACTCCATGTTTATGGCTAGAAACCAACACTCGCTTTGTGTGAAATCTTGAATTTATGGTAAGAGAAGGTAAGAAAGTTTATCAGTCTGTTGTTTCGCTTGGTCCCTTCACCTCTTTCTTACCTGAACTACAGGAAGCTGACCCCATTTGGCTTTGGTGATGCCTGTCACTGGGATGTTTTATTTGCTGGTTGATTTTATTGTATTGGGTACTTCCTTGTCCTGTTGTAATTTTCTTTTTCCTTGTTGTGTACTGTTGAGTCAGATCTGACTGACAAAGGAGGAGATTGCTCCTCCTTCTCCACCAGAGCATCTGGTGGATTTGAACCACATGCCTTTGGAATTTTAGCACAGCTTCTTGCCACTAGGCCACCAGATGCCCTCCTTGTTGTAATTTTATAAAACATGCTGATTCTTTTTCTTTCCCTTCTCCCCTACCCCCTAGGAAAATATCAAAGAATAAAGACTTATTGGTATGGGAGGGGTGGTAACCTGAGTATATGCTGAGTCAGTTTTACCACTTTTATTTTCTATTTTACTAGCCCTGGTGGCACTGTGAGTGAGGACCTAGGCTGCCGATCGAAAGATTGATGACTCAGACCCACCAGCCACTCCATTAGATAAGGTGTGGCACTCCAGTCCTATAAAGATTTCCAACTTCCAGAGCCTTCCCATGAGTCAGAATCAACTTGACAGAAGTGAGTTTGGTATTTTGGATTTTGTTTTCCTTTTTTTTTTTTTAATTTCTGTACATTACAGGTTGAATTGTGTCCCCCAGAAAGGTGAGCTGTAGGCCTAACTACCATCCCCAACCTGTGAACATTATCTAAAATAAAATAGGTTATTTGGAAATGTTATCAGCTTGCATGATATCATACAGGATCTATCTTAATCCAGTCTAACTGATGTTCTTATAAGAGAGAAGAGACAGGCAAAAATCAAACTGCTATGTCAAGACACATCTCCAAGGAACTCCAAGAAATACATGGAGATATCAGAAGTTAGGAAAACAAAAATAGGATCTTCCTTTACAGATGTTAGATTAACATCCTCAATTTGGATTTCTAGCCTCCAGAGCTCTGAGACAATATATTTCTATTCTTAAAAGCCATCTGACTTGTGAGGTTTGTCCTAGCAGCCCTAGGAAATTAGTACACTGTGTAATGAGACTTGAATTTGAATCCCTGAAAGATCATTAATTCTCAAAGATATATGCTATTTCTGTTACTGAATCCAACATGCTACGTAGCATCACTATGTGCCACGCATTACTCTAAGAACTTTTAATATATTAGCATTTCATTTCACCATAAAAATAACATCTCTCAAATTTTACAGATGAGGAAAATAAAACATAAGAGATGTTTAATAATTTTCCTCTAAACACACAAAAGTATCACCCTGAAGCTCAATATTTTAACGATAGCTCTGGTGGCTTAGTGGTAAGAACCCGTGTTGCAATTCTGAATGCACACTATTCAAATCCACCAGATGCACCACAGGAGAAGGATGGGCTCTCTCTTTCCATGTGATTAACTGCTTTACCTCTGTGCTCCCGTCTTAGAGATTACAGTCTTCCTACAGTTAGCACCTAAATTAAATCTGATGGCTTAGTGATTAGGAATTGCACAGCCAACTCAAAGGTATGTGGCTCAAATCCTGCTGGACTAGAGAAAGATAGGCAATCTCCTCTTTTGCTATTTACTGCCTCTAAAAACCCACTGGAAAGTCACTTCTGACATAGTGGTACACAACAACAACATTATTGTTAGTTGCTATTGAGTTGACATCAACTCAGACTAGTTTATCTGCCTAAATGCAACAAAACCTTGTTCAGTCTTGGACCATCTTCTCAATTACTGGTATATTTGAAACAGTTGTTGAAGCCACCATGTCACTGTCTCCGGTGGAAAGTTTCTCCATCTCACTGAACATCTGGATATTTCAAACATGATGTCTTTTAATAAAGATTGATATTTCTTGATAATACATCCAAAGTAAGCAAGATAAAATTGCTATCCTCTAAGGAAAATTCTTACAGTACGTTGACAGAGATCTACCAGAAATACAAGCTGGGTTTAGAAGAAGTCATGGCACTAGAGACATTTCTACCAATGTTAGATGGATCTTGGCAGAAAGCAAAGAGCACCAGAGGAATGTCTATCTGTGTTTCATTGACTATGCAAAGGCATTTGACTGTGTGGATCACCACAACTTATGGCTAACCTTGAGGAAAATGAGAATCTCAGAACACTTGATTGTGCTTATGCAAAACCTATACTTGGACCCAGGACAGAGTTTAGAGCTATTGTACATAGGGTCACTTTGAGTCGCAAGCAACTCAACGGCACATAACAACAACAACATACTTGGACCAGGAGGCAGTCTTCATAACAGAGCAAGGAAACATTGCATGGTTCAAAATCAGGAAAGGAATGTGTCCTGTCTCCATACCGTTTCAGTCTATATGCAGAACAGGTCTTTTGGGTGGCTGGGCTTTATGAGGAGGAGTGTGGCATCAGAATTAGAGGAAGACTCATCAACAACCTATGTTATGCAGATGACACAACCTTACTTGCTGAAACTGGGGAGGATCTGACATGCTTGCTACAGAAGGTCAAGGACTATAATCTTTAATATGAATTGAAGCTCAACATCAAGAAGACAAAGATTCTTATAGTGGGCCAATTGACACCACTATGATAGAAGGAGAAGATATTGAAGTTGTTAACAATTTCAGCTTCCTCAGCTCCACAATCAACATTCTTAGCACCACCAGTCAGGAAATCAAAAGACAAACTGAATTGGGAAGATCTGTTGTCAGGGGCCTCTCCAGAGTACTGAAAAGCAACAATGTCTAAGGTGCTCCAAATCCAGACTGTGGTTTTCACAATTACTTGCTATGCATCAGAGAGCTGGAAAATGACGAAGGATGACAGAAGAAGAACCTATGACTTTGAGTTGTGGTGCTGGAGAAGAGTCTTGACCATACTTTGGACTGCCAAGAAAACAAATAGATCTGTCTTGGAGAGAGCAAAACCCAGGATTTTGAAGCTCCATCTCACATACTTTGAGCATGAGAGATCTTGCAGAAGGACATCATGTTCAGAAGGATGAAGGGACAATGCAGGAGAGGAAGACCCTGGATAAGATAGATTGGAAAAGTTACTAGGGCAATGGGGGTAGATGTGTCAGAGTCAGCGAGACTTGCTCAGGGCAGGGCAGGCTTCAGAGCTGACGCACATGGGTCGCTATGAATTGCAGGTGACACAATGGCACATAACAACAACAAGGAGCATTCTGAAAAAGAACACAAAATCTGGGAACAAAGCCGAAGGAATAGTAGTTGGGAATTATGGATTTGGGGACAGAAATGAGCTGAAGATCAAATGATTGGATTTTGTACAAACAGTGATTTAGTCATCATAATTACTTTGGTTAAGTAACACAGACAGTGACTATACGCATGTGCTTCACCTGATGGACTGCACAGGCATAAAACTATGTGGGTAGAACTAATCATTGGAAAATATCAATCAATTGTCAAAACCAGGAAAGATGCTGACTGTGAAACAATCCATCCATTACTCATGTATAAGTTCTAATTGAAACTGAAGAAAATGAAAACAAGTACATAAGACCCTTAGGCCTATCCCACCTGAATTTAAAAATCATCTTAAGAATAGGTTTGAGGCTAATGAAACAAAGACCAAATGAGTTGTGGAGTAAGAGCAAAGTTATCCGTGAAGAGGGCAAAAGGCTCTTCATTACAGAGATAGAGGAGGACCAAGAAAACAAAATGGATGCCTGAAAATTGCACTAGAGCATCAAGAAGCCAAAACAAAGAGAGATGGAAGTAAAAGACATGAGCAGGAGATTTCAAAGGATAGGTCGAGAAGACAAAGTGTTATAATGGAATGTTCAAAGATCATTGGAGAATAAAAAGGGAAGAATCCAGCATTTCTCAAATTAACAACTGAAAAACAAATTTGACCACGAGTTCCAAAACTGCGAGACACTAAGGAAAAACTTGAATGATCCGGAAAGCATTAAAAGAAGATGGAGGGAATACATAGAGTTACCAGTACAAAAAAACAATTATTTGACACGGAAATATTTCAGGAAGTGTAATACAATAATGTGCTAATGGTGATAAGGGAAGCAGATCAAATTTCATTTGAAGAAACCGACAAAAAAATTAGGCCCCAGGAATTGACAGGATACAAATTCATGTTTACCTAACAGATATAGCTCTGGACGCACCCACCAGTCTATGTCATGAAGTTTGGAAGAAAGAAACCTGGGAGAGACTTATCTTTGTTTCCATTCCCGAGAAAGGTGATCCAACAGAATGTGAAAACTATTGAACAATATCACCACTATCACATACAAGCAAAATCTTTCTGAATGTCATCCAAAAATTGCTAGAACACTTCATTAACAGAAGAATTCCAGAAGTTCAAACTGGGTTTAGAAGAGACCATTACACGAGGGATATCATTGCTAATGTCAGATGGATCCTGTCTGAAAGCAGAGAATACCAGAAGAATGTCTGTCTATGCTTAACTGATTATGCAAAGGCATATGATTATGTGATCATACCAAACTATGTGTAACACTGCAAAAAATTAAAATTCCAGAACATTTACTTATGCTCACGCAAAACTTTACCTACACCAAGATTTAAAATCTGACAAAACTAAACTCTCTACCTATTCAGTCTGTATGCTCAGCAAATAAGAAGGTGGACTTTATGAAAAAGAGTGTGGCATTGAGAGTGGAGGAAGATTCAACAACAGCCTGTGTTATGCAGGTTACACAACCTTGCGTGCTGAAAGATGAAGACTTGAAGCACTTGCTGAAGAATCAAGAACTGAAGCCTTCATTATGGATTGAGTTTTAACGTTAAAAAAAAATCATCCTCAACACTGGGCCAATAGGAAACATCATGATAGATGGAGAAGATTTGAATTTATCAATAATTTCATATTATTTGGATCCACAAACAACATCCTTGGGACTAGCAGTCAGGAGATCAGAAGACATATGTCTTTGGGAAATTCTGCTGTCAGGAACCTCTCCAAAGTGCTGGAAATCACTTTAAAGACTAAGGTGTGAGTCAAGCTATGGTGTTTTGTTTTTTGGGTTTTTTTTTGTTTTTCAGTCACCTGCTATTCATCTGAGAACTGGACAATGACTAAAGATGACAAAAGAAGAATCGATGCCTTTGAGTTGGAGCTGGAGAAGAGTATTGAATATTCGATAGACTGCCAAAAGAACAAAAGAATATGGAAATAGTACAACCAGAGTGTTCTTTGGCAGCAAGGATGTATTTAAGGCATGGTGTTAGGAGAGGGTATTCCTTGGAGAGGAACATCATGCTAGGAAATGTGGAGGGTGAGTGAAGGAAAGAAAAAACTTAAATGACATGGATTGGCCCAGTGACTATAGCAATGAGCTCAAGTGTGTTGGGATGATAAGGATGCACAGGATAAGACACCACTCAAGTCTACTGTTCATAGGGTCACAATGAGTCATATGTGACTCAACAGCACTTGAGGATTGCAGCAACAACAAAGAATATTCTGGTAGAATGCTAAGAAGCATGGTTGGCTGGCCGACCATGGTATAGTCAGCATTCTTTATCAACATCAAAATTGAAATGTATTAATTTCTTAGATCAATATTTTTCATTGGCCAGATTTCACGTGTATATCAAACAACTGAAAAGACTATGGTTGTCTTAGACACCCAAACTCTCCCTCGGCACAGTTTTCATCCTTCTAACACATATGTCCTGGCTAGAAAAAAATGTCCATCTTCACTCTGTTCTCTGGATGTGTCATTCTTCATGTCCTGTTTTTCCTCTTTGTTTTGACTTGAGTGAGAATTTACAAAGAAAATTTGTTTCTCATCCAACCATTCAAACACACTTTGCTTATAACATGAATTATAGCAGTCACAATGTCCCACTTCATCCCTGTAATTCTTGTTTCTACTAATTCCTCAATCTCGTCTTCTGTCTTCTGAGTTTTATCCCTGGGCATGTACTTTTGATGTTATGTGGTTGATTATTCTAAAGAGGGAGCACTTCCCTGGAGTTACTGTTGCCCCTCTGGGTCTGCTGTTCTAGCAGTTTTCTGTCTTTGTACTGTTCTAGCTGGTTTTGGATAACCTTCAGCTAGATTTTGCTTGCATGTGATATTAATGATATTGTGCCGTAATTTCCACATGTTGGATTGCCTTTCTTGGGAATGGGAACAAATTTGGATCTCTTCTAGTTAGTTGACCAGGTAAGTGTCCTCCAGATTTCTTGACACAACTTGGTAAGCACATCCAGAGCTGCATCCGTTAATTGAAACATGTCAATTTCTATTCCCTCAGTTCCTGGGGCCTTGTTTTTTGCCAATGCCTTCAGAGCAGCTTGAATTTCTTCCTTTATTATCATTGATTCTTAATCATATACTACTTCCTGAAATAGTTCTTTGTCAGTCAACTCTGTTGGGGTACATTGTCTCTGTATATTCCTTCCATCTTCTTTTGATGCTTTCAGGATCATTCAAGATTTTGCCCATAACAAATTTCAGTATTGCAACTCAAGACTTGAATTTATTCTTCAGTTCCCTCAGCTTAAGAAATGCTGAGCAAATTCTTCCTTTTTTATTATCTGACTCCAGTTCTTTGCAAATTTCACTGTAATACCTTTCTTTGTCTTTACAAACTGCACTTTACAAATCTTTTGCTCAACTCTTTTTAACTTCGTCACTTCTTCCCTTTGCTTTGGCTTCTCAGCATTCTCAGGCAATATTCAGCATCTCTTTTGACATCCATTTTGGTCTTATCCTTTAACTATTTGTTTTTAATGGCCTTTTTGCTTTTTTCGTGATGGTATCATCCCTCAGCTCATCTTGTCATTGATCATTAGTGTTCAGTGCTGCAAACCTGTTCTTGAGGTGGGTTTTAAATTCACGTGGGAGAGACTCAGATTGTAGTGGAGTTGTTTTCATTTTCTTCAACTTCAATTTGAACTTGCATATGAGTAATTGATGGAGTCACTATCAGAAATATGTGTCTATTTATGTTTATTGACTATGCAAAGATGTTTGTCTGTGTAGATCACAAATAATTACAGCAAACATTGAGAAGAATGGAAATCCCAGAACATTTGATTGGGCTCATGTGAAATGTAGACATAGACCAATAAGCTGTTTTCTGAATGAGCAAGGGAACACTGACTGATTCAAAATCAGGGTATGTGCCAGGAATGTATTTTTTTTCCTACAAAATTTTTCAATTCCATTCTAAACAAATCATTTGAGAAGCTAAACTTTATGAAGAAGAATGTGGCATCAGGATTGAAGAAAGACTCATCAACAACCTGTGTTACACTGATGGTGTAGCCTTGCTCACCAAAATTAGTATGACTTGAAGAACTTGTTGCAGAATACCAGAGACTGAAGCTTTCAATATGAATTGCAGCTCAACATCAAGGGGAAAAAAATATCTTCAGCACTGGACCAATAGGCAGCATCATGACAGACGGAGAAAGGGTTGAAGTTGCTAACCATTTCATCTAACTAGGATCCATAATCAACATCCTTGCTCCCAGCAGTAAGGAAATCAAAAGATGTGTTTCAAAGACCTTTCCAGAGTGATAAAGAGTAACAATGTCAGTCTAAAAAATAAGGTGTGTCTGATCCAGACCACGGTCTTCTCAACTACTTCCTATGCACCTGAGAGCTGGAAAATTAACAAGGATGGTAGAAGAACAATCAATATCTTTGAGCTATGGTACAGGAGGAGAGTATTAAACATATCATGGACTGCCCAGAGAACAAACACGTACCCTGGAGAAGGTGAAGCCAAGGTACTCCTTGTAAGCAATGATGGTAAAACTCTGTCTCACGTACTTTAGGCATGTCATCCTATGTCCAAAGGAATGGATGGACCATTCCTTGGAGAAGGACATCATGCTTGGTAGAGTAGAAGGTCAGCATAAGAAGACCCTCAATAAAATAGATGGACATAGTCATGGTGGCAATGGAGTCAGGTGTGTCAAAGATGGTGATGTTGACTCAGAATAGGGCAAGATTCAGAGCCACTGTTCTTAGGGTTGCTATAAATCATAGTTGACTGGACAGTACATAACAGCAACACAACAATAGGTCTGTCTATTGTTTGACTGAAAGTTGAGCCCCATGCATGTATTTTATTTCCATTTCAAAGGATAACTAAGGGTTGTTGACTCTTGGGTTCCAACTTCTGTTGTACCAGTATGCTTGCTCATTTTTATGTTTTTAAGTTTTCATCCACATTTTCTCCCACTCTATCCAGGACCTTCAGGGAACTCTGGTGGCCTACTGGGTAAGGATTTGCTCTGCCAACTTGAAGTCTTGTGGTTCAAATCTAGCTGTTCCACTGGAAGAAGATGGGCAGTCTCCTCTTGTGCAATTTACAGTCTCTGAGAACATGCTGGAAGGTCAGCTATGGGTCAGTTCCAACTCAACTGTACACAACACCACCACCTCCAGGAACTATGAGTATTCCCATTTCTCCATATTTCTCACCAGCATTTGTTGTTTTCTGTCTTACTGAATTTAGTGTACTGTTACTGCTGGGGTAAAATAGTATCTTATGGTGGTTATGATTTCCATCTGTCTGGTAACTAATGATCTTGAACATTTCTTCATGTGTTTATTGGTAATCTGAATGTCTTCTTTGGTGAAGTGTCTTTTCAGGTCTTCTGTCCACTTTTTAATTGGGCTGTTTATCATATGGTTGTTGGAAGTATGACATAGTCTTTGACTTTCAGAGCTTAATCCCTTGTGAAATGTGTCATTGACAAGTATCCCCCCCACCCAGTTTATAAGTTTTCCTTTTACCCATTTAGAGAAGCCCTGTGCTATGGATAAGGATTTAATTTTTAGATGGCCTCATTCATGTAGTTTATTTTCTGCTTGTTTTGTACATTACGTGTTATATTCCATAGAATTTTTATGCCACAGATTATTAGAGTCCTTATGCTTGTCCCTCTTTGATTATATTTATAGTTGTTATTTTTATTGTTAGGTAGAGTTGAGTATGGCTCAAAGCAATCCTGTGAGCAACGGATCTGAACCGTTTCTGATCCTGTGTCCTCCTCCTCATCTCTGATACACTTGAGCCCATTGTTTCAGTCACTGTATCAATCCATTTTACTGAGTCTTCCTTTCTTTCACTGACTGTCCAGCTTTCCAAGCCTGATGTCCTTTTTTCAAGGTATAGTATCTCCTAGCAATATGCCCAAAGTATGCGACATGACGTTTTGCCATCCTTGCCTCCATGGAGCACTCTGGCTTTCCTTTTTCCAAAACCTATCTGTTGGGGTTTTTTGTCCATGGGATACTCAGTACTATACTCCAACACCACAACTCAAAGGCATCAATTTTTCTTCTGCTATCCGTATTCATTGTCCAGCTCTCAGATGCATAGAGAGTGATTGAAAAGACTATGGCATGAATCAGTTGCACGATAGTTTTCAATCTGACATCATTGCTCCTCAGTAATTTGGAAAGATCCCTAAAAACAGATTTTCCCCTATACAATAAATCTCCTGATCTGACTTCTTGTCCAAACAGTGTTGATTGTGGATCCAAGTAAAATCATTGGCAATTTCAGTCTTTTCTCCATCTATCATGATGTTGCTTATTGGTCCAGTAATGAGGAATCTTGTCTTTTTTATGTTGAGATGCAATCCATATTGAAGATCGTAGTCTCTGATCTTCTATAACAAGTGTTTCAGGTCTGCTTCATTTTCAGCAGGTAAGGTTGTGTTCTCTGCATAATATGGCTTGTTGATGAATCTTCCTCCAATCCTGATGCCACATTCTTCTTCACAGAGCTTATTGAATAATTTGCTCAGCATATACATTGAATAGATAGGAAGAACGTTATAATCCTCACACACATATTTCCTGGTTTTAAACCATACAGTGTAATACATCTCCTGACTACAGGTACCACGGGTCTTGATTGTGGAACCAAGGCAGATGAAATCATTGACAACATTAATCTTTTATTCATCTACCATGATGCTGCCTACTAGTTCAGTAGTTATAGTTGTTTTATATTTAGGTCTTTGACATATCTTGATTTAGTGTGAGGGAAGAATCTTGTTTTAGTTTTCTGCAAGTACACACCCAGTTTTGTCAGTACAACTTGTTGTTGTTGTTGTTGT
>NW_006399801.1:12181390-12184547 GCF_000299155.1 Elephantulus edwardii
AAAGGCATCAACTCTCCTTCTGTCCTCCCTAGTCATTGTCCAACTCTCTGATGCATAACAAGTGATTGCAAAGACCATGGCCTGTATCAGGCGCACCTTATGCACAGTTACTATACCAAAAAGAAATGATCGCTGCTCAACCATTCCAGGAGGTAGTATATGATCAAGAACTGAAGGCATTAAAAGAAGTACACTGAAGGAACTGGCAAAAAACAAGCCTCAAGGAATTGAAGGAATATATCATTGCTGATGTTAATTGGATCTTGGTTAAAAAGAGAGATTTTCTGGAAGGATGTATAACTATGGTTTGTAGATTTTGCACAGAAATTTGATTATGTGGATCATAAGAAATTGTGAATCACACTACAAAGAATGAGAATTCCAAAGCAATTGTGCTAATGAAGAATTTGTACATAGAGCCAAACAGCAGTCATTTGAACAGAACAAGGAAATACTTAAAGATTTAAAATCAGGAAAGGTGCGTATCAGTGTTGTATCCTTTCACTATACTTATTCAATCTGTGTGCTGCGCAAATAAGCCAAGAAACTGGACTGTAGGAAGAAGAACACATATCTGAACGAAAAGATGACTCATTAACAAACTTAACATGCAGATTGTATAGCCTTGCTTGCTGAAAGCAATGAATCCTTGAACTACTTACTAATAAAAATCAAAGACTTAAGCCTTCATGTATATTATACCTCAACATAAAGAAGGCAAAAATCATCACAATTAGATCAGTAAGCATTATCGTAAACAGGAAAAAAAAGGTTACATTTTTCAAAGATTTCATTTTACTTGTATCCACAATCAATTTCCAAGAAAGCCTTAGTCAAAAAATCAAAGGATGTACTGCATTAGGAAAATCTGCTTTAAAAGAGCTCTTTGTAAGTGTTAAAAAGCAAAGATGTAATTTTGAGGATTACAGTGACTCTATCTCAAGCCATGTTATTTTCAATGACCTCATATGCATGCGAAAGCTAGACCATGAAGACTGAAGAATTGATGTATTTGAATTATGGTGTTGGTGAAGGATACTGAGTGCGCAATAGACCTCCAGAAAAAAAAAAGCAATCCTTTCTTGGAAGAAATTCAATAAGAATTCTTCTTAGATGACCCAGATGTTCCACTACTAGGAGTATATCCCAAAGAAATTAGAACTGAGACATAAACAGAGATTTGTACACCAGTGTTCATCGGGGTGTTATATACCATCACAAGAACATGGAAACAGCCCAAATGTCCAACCACAACTGAATGGATTGAGAAATTGTGGTACTTTCACATGATGGAATAATACACAGCACTCTTGTGCAACGATTTAGAAAAGTACTATATAACTTGGGAGAGACTGGAGAGCATTATGCTGAGTGAACTAACTCAGTGTCATATGGACAAATACTGCATAAGACCATTATTGTAAAAATAAAAGGGTCACTAGTAAAACATATATGAGGATCCAAGGGAGGAAAGGGAAGCAGAGGAGTAAGGATGGGTAGGGGGGAAATCACAAGGTTGCACAATTTGATGGGTGGAGAGAGGGGGTGATGGAAATGAGAAACATCTAGTAGGGACCTGAAAAGACAGGGAAATTGTGGGCATAGTCCAATGGTGATTAATTTTGTAAAACAATGCATGGGAATGAATAAATGCAATGTGAATGAAGAATAGTGTGAAAAATATATATTAATTTTTAAGCAAACTAATATAAAATAATTTTTTTTAAAAAAGAATGCCAAAGAGACCATAACTGACATCCAAGCAGATATATGCACACCCATGTTTATCACAGCTTTTTAACAATAGCAAGGAGTTGGAAATAATCTAAGTGCCCATCAACAAATGAATGGATAGAGAAGCTGTGGTATATTCACACAATGGAGTACTACGCTGCATTGAAAAACAAGGAGCTCATGCAATATTATTCAAAATGGGTGACCCTGGAGGACATTATGTTGAGTGAAATATCTCAGTTGCAAAAGGACAAATACTGCATGGTGCCACTGCTGTAAAATGGGACTGATATCTGGGTTGGGGTAAGACTGAGAAAAACTGGATAAATTGTGTATACTGCATTGAAACAGATGAGGGAAAGAATAATTTAAAAGCAATGTATGATAGGATATTATGGTTATCACAAGAATCCACAATTAAGGTTGCATAGTGGAGTGTACTTGGGGCTGTGGGAGGGGTGCGGGGGGATTGTATATCAAAGAAAGAATTTTTCCTTTACTTTTCAAAGAGAGGAGCGAACTGGGGCAGGGTGGACGGGGGGAGGGCTGGGCAGGGAGAAAAGTGCAACAATGAATGAATGGAAATCCAAAATCTCTGTAAATGTTCATTAAAATTATTAAAATAAAATCTAAAAAAAATGAATGCCCTTCAGAAGTGAGGACAGTGAAGACTATCATGTCAAGTGCTTTGGGCATGTTTTGAGGAGATGTTACATGTATTACCAACACACACACACATATATGCACACAATAAATCAAAAAACTTTTTTTTCTTCTTTTTAATTAATTTTAATGAAATTTTACAGAAACTTTGGATTTCCATTCATTCATTCATTGTTGCACTTTTCTCCCTGCCCTCCCCCCTTCCCAGTTCACTCTTCTCTTTGAATAGGAAAAATTCTTGCATTGTTATACAATCCCTCCCCCTAAGTCCACTCCAGTATGCACCTCAAACCAAAACCTTACGGAGCACAGTGCTTCTCAGATACACATGGGTCTGCCATGAATCAGAACCAACTTGACAGTTGTGCTCAGACGCACATGAGGCTACCATGAGTCAGAATCAACGGGAAGAACTGCTGTTTTAATGTCGTTAGTCTCTTAAGTCCAGTGAAAATGAGCCTCCTGTTCAGGCAAGTTCTCACTTGTCCTTTCTGATTCTAGCTCCACTCTTAGGACATCAACTGCTTCCTCCCCACTTCCATCTATAAAACTCTGGTTTTTTGTCTGGATGGTCAGAGTGTATAGGCAGTGTTCCTTAGTCAATAGCCCAGACTCAAGTAACATTTCCAACTTATTTTGCTTACAGATATTTACCAGTGAACCCACTGGTGCTTTCTATGCCCTCTACATGCATGTGCTCCCCAATCCTTGACACTCATTTGTCCTTACTGATCGTTCTTCTCTCCCTTCCTCCCTTCCT
>NW_006399801.1:12184647-12191770 GCF_000299155.1 Elephantulus edwardii
CATATTTTGGCTCCTGTGGGTTTGGTTTAATTTTCCTCAGCTTCAGCTTGAACTTGCATATGAGTAATTGGTGGTCTGTTCCACAATCAGCCCCTGGCCTAGTTTTCACAGCTGATATGGAGCTTCTCCAGCGATTCCTTCCACATATGTAGTCGATCTGATTCCTATGCATACCATCAGGTGAAGTCCATGTGTATAACCTGCATTTGTAGTAAAGAAATTATCTTCCCCCCCTTAATAGATTTCAGTTCTTTGTCAAAGATCAACTACTCAAACTGTCAGAGGTAAAACCGAGATGTACATCTGAGTTCTTAATTCTGTTCCACTGTTCTCTGTGTCTGTTGTTGTACACATACCAGATTGTCTTAACTACCATGACTATGTGTGAAATGCAATGTGGGGGAGGCTGAGGCTGACTTTTACCTGCTTCATAAAGGGAAACTTTGCTCATCAATAGTATCCATAGTACCATACAAATAAGGGAGCTCTGGTAGCCTAGTGGCAAGAAGCTACACTACAATACCAAAGGCACATGACTCGAGGCTACCAGCTGCTCCATGGGAGAAGGATGGGCAATCTTCTCCTGTGCAATTAATTGCCTCTGAAAATCTGCCAGTGGTTTCAGCTATGGGTCAGTACTGACTCTATGGTACATAACAACAACCACCACCATACAAATAACTACATGGTCAAACATGGCATACTACATGCTCCTGTACCTTTTCTACCAATTATTAGCTTCAGTGGTGGTTGCAAATTGACTCACAGACTTTACTTACAGTTGTGGGGTTTATTAAGGATATAGGTTGTGGAGTGAGAGAGGCAATGAATAGCACCAGTACAAGTCCACGCTAGTCCAACAGATTAACAGCTAGACACAGTTTCTTAGTTAGTGAGAGTCCAGGTTTCATTTCAGCAGCACAAATGCAGGAAGCCTCTGGTTTCCTCAATTGTACAGCAAACTTTATCTCAGAGCAGTTAAAAGTCAGCTTTTCCTTCAGTCATCCAGCAAGCAAAACCTTTAACTGTGGCTCCATCTCCAAGGTTCCTCCAGTTCATCTCAAAGAAGAGAATACAGTTTCTTCAACCTCTGCCCACCATCAGTGTCACCTCCTCTCACAGTATGTAAAGCACTCTCTTATACTGGTCCCACAGCTGTGACAGTTAAGGTAGCTGGAGACCTTCCTCCACCCCAAAACGGAGGCTAACAACATGGATAGAAAAATGCAATTTTTAAGGTTTCTGACACCCTACTGTGCAATAGCTTTTGAGATCAGGAAGTGTATGTCCTCATTTTTCTTTTTTTCTTTAGTGGTTCTTTGTTTATTTGGGGTTTCTTAACTTTCAAGGCAAAGTTCAACTGAAAAAAATGTCATTGCTATTGTGCCAGAACTGACTCACAGGTGACCCTCTAGGAGGTTTACTGGAGGCTGTAAATTGCCCATCCTTCTGAGAAGCTACTGGTGAATTCAGATCTCCATAGAGGTGCCTCCACTGGGTTGACAGCACAACTCCTATGGACTAAACTGTCATCTTAACAATTCTGTTTCTCTAGCAGTGTGTACTACCTTAATGTACATGTGCAAAGCAGAAAGTGTTAAAATGGACTATGTCTTTGCCTCAAAAGAAGAAGGATTCTTGTAAGGATATAGGAAAATCATTTCATGCCCTGCAGCCTACAGGCTGGATCAACTCAAAGAAAAAAACAAACAAACTTTGTTTACCCAATTCTGTGGTTTCTATGTGCTATATGCTTGCTATACCATCAGTTTTAGTTTTGCCCTAAGAAATGTATCCATAGTGAGTCCAATCTCCACTATTCTAAAGTTCTAAATATCAAAGGGAAAGTAATTACAAATCATTATTCTTGCTTATTTGACTATATCTCTAAATGCACTTATCAGAAAGTAGAGAAATGTGAATGTTTTCCATTAATGAAGAAAAATAATGCCATAGTAGGGACCATGAGTGGTGCAAACCATTAAAACAGTCAGCTGCTAATGGAAAACCTTGGTGGTTGGAGCACACTCAGAAAGATGCCTTGGAAGAAAGGCCAGGCAATCCACTCCTGAAAACTCAATTATATTCAACCCCAAGGAAGCAAGACACAACTCTCCTCTCAATTTGTTGTACTTTGGTGATGTGTGTTGCTGTGATGCTAAAAATTATGCCACTGGCATTTCAGACCCCAGCAGGATCACTTGTGAACAGGTTTCAACAGATTTTCCAAATAAAAATAGAAAGGAGGACCCAACCATCTAAACTCCAAACTTCCATGGATATTAAGTCAATTATCAAAATCACTGGCAATCAGGGAAGTGCAAATCACATCCACAGTGAGACACGATCTCACCCCAGTCAGTGGCAGTGGTAAAGTTTAACAAGATAGCAAATAATAAATATTGGAGAGGATATGGCGAGATTGGAGCTCTCATATACTGTTAATGGGATTGTAAGATCCCATTAACACTCTGGAAAGCAGTGCGGCATTTCCTCAAAAATCTGAATGTGGAATTCCCATATGACTCGAGCATTCCACTGCTAAGAATATACCTGAGAAAAATACAACTGAAACACAAACAGAGATTTGTACACTGATGTTAATACCACTATTATTCACAATAATAAGGAAATGGAAACAGCTCAAATGTCCATCAACAAAAGAATGGATTGAGAAATTGTGGTACATTCACACAATGGAATATTAAGCAGCATTCAGAAACAATAATTTTGAAAAGTGCTATATAATATGAGGGTGCAGAGTGTTATGCTGAGCGGACTAACTCAGTCTCATAAGGACAAATACTGCAAAAGACCTTATTTTAAAAATAGAAGGATGACTAGCAGGATGTGTACTAAGGTCCAAAGAGGGAAAGGAAAGGTGCAGGCTTTTTAGATTGGGGGAGGGGGAAATAATGGAGTTGCAGAGTTTTTTTGGGGGGAAGAGAGGGACTAAAGGAATTAGGAAAGATCCAGTGGGGATCTGAAACCATGGGGTAAAAGTGGGCATAGATTCTTGTTGTTAGATGCTGTTGAGTCGAGTATGACTCAAAGCGACACTATGAACAAAATAGTTATTCTGTGCTATCCTCACACTTCCTGACACACAAGAGCCCATTGTGGCAGTCACCATGTCAGTCCATCTGATCAAGAGTCTTTCTCTCCTTTGCTGACCCTCCACCCTTCCCAGCATCATGTCCCTTTCCAAAGAATAGCCCCTCCCAGCAACATGCCCAAAGTCATAGCAAATATCATTAAAAGAATGATACACTAAATCAAACATCATCAAGAAAATTGACCACATCACAGTTGTCAAACTAGGTAAGCATAGGTAGCCAAGTTGACACACAATCTTAACACAAATCTGCTTAGTTATCATGAATAGCATCCACAGAAAATGCAACAAGTCATTACAAAGACAGAGGAAGAAGAAAAGACCAAAAGGAATGTCAAAAGAGACTGAATATTGCACTAGAGCACTGAGACGCCAAAGCAAAGGGAAGAAATCAAGAAGTTAAGGCACTGGATAGAAGATTTCAAAGGGCAGCTCGGGAAGATAAAGTAAAATATTATAATGAAATGTGCAAGAAGCTGGAGTCAGAAAATCAAAAAGACCAAACTAGCTCAGCATTTCTTAAGCTAAAAGAGCAAAAGAACAAATTCAAGATTCAAGTTCTAATAATGAAGATAATATGGGTAGAGTATTGAGTGATCCAGGAAGCATTGAAAGAAGATAGAAGGAGTATACAGAGTCACTGTACCAAAAAGAATTGGCTGACACTGAAGAATATTATGAAACAAATTATAATCAAGAGGCAATAGTGTGAAGGAGAAAGTGCAGACTACTCTGAAGGACTTGACCAAAAATAAGGCCCCAGGAATTGATGCAAAACCAATTGACATATTTCAACAAACAGAAGTTGCCCTGGACCTGCTCACCAGGTTGTGCCAAGAAATCTGGAGGACAACCACCTGGCCAGCTGACTGGAAGAGATCCATATTTATTCTCAATAAAAAAAAAATGTCACCCAACAAGTGTGGAAATTATTGAACAATATCATTAATATCACATGATAGCAAAATCCTGCTGAAGATTATGCAGAAACAACTGGAACAGTACATTGATAGAGAAGTACCAGAAATAAAAGCTGGGTTTAGAAGAGATTACGGCACTAGAGACATTATCGTCAATGTCAGATAAATCTTTGCAGAAAGCAAATAATATCAGAGAAATGTCTATCTGTGTTTCATTGACTATGCAAAGGCACTTGACTGTGGATCACAAAGAATTCTAGCTAACCTTGAAGAGGATGGGAATCCCAGAACACTTGATTGTGCTTATACAAAACCTACACTTGAGCCAGGAAGCAGTCCTCAGAACAGAGCAAGGAAACACTGCATAGTTCAAAATCATGAAAGGAGTGTGTCACGGATGTGTCCTGTCTCCATACTTTTTCAATCTAAATATAGAACAGATCATTCAGGAGGCTAGGCTTTTTGAGGAGGAATGTGGCAGTAGGATTGGAGGAAGATTCATCAACAATCTGCCTGATGCAGATGACACAATCATGCTTGCTGAAACTGAGGAGGACCTGAAGCACTTGCTGCAGAAGGTCAAGGACTGTCATCTTCAATATGGATTCAAGCTAAACTTTAAGGAAACAATAATTCTCACCACTGGGCCGATTTGCAGCAGCATGATATATGGAAAAGAGATTGAGGTTGTTAACAATTACAACTTGCTTGGCTCCACAATCAACACTCTTAGCACCAGCAGTCAGGAAATCAAAAGATGATTGCACTGGGAAAATCTGTTGTTAGGAACCTCTTCAGAGTACTGAGAAGCAATGATGTTAGTCTAGAGACTAAGGTGCAACAGATCAATGAATAAGGATGACAGAAAAAGAATTGATTCCTTCAAGTTGTTGCGCCAGAGAAGAGTCTTGAACATACCATGGACCACCAAGAAAAATAAGTCTGTCTTGGAGAGGGTGAAACCAATTTTCTTTCTGAAGGCTAGGATTTTGAAGCTCTGTCTCACATACTTTGGGCCTGTGGTCAGGAGGGACCAGTTTTTGGAGAAAGACATCATGCTTGGAAGGGTGGAGAGGAAGAGCATGAGAGATATGAGACAGCAGATGAGATAGAATAATATGGTAACTGGGTCAAAGAGGTTAAGTTGAAGTCAATGAGACTGGCTCAGGCTAGGGCAGGCTTCATAGCTGTTATACAGGGTTGCTGTAGGTAGCAGGCAACTCGATAGCACATAACAATAACAACAACTTAGTTATTTGTGGGAGAAAGATGGATGATCTCCTCCCATGTGATTTACTGCCTCTGAAAACTTTCTGGAGGATCAACTAGGAACTGGTTTCAACTCAGTGGTACACAACAACAACAACATAGACTTTAAGTAAATTGTAAGTTGTCAAAAATAAATGGAATGCATGAAATTTAATATCCTCTGCATTAGCGGGTAAGATGAACTGGTATTTGCTATTTAGAACTGGAAAAATATATGATCTTATATACCAAGACTGAGAAATTAAAAAGGAATAGTGTTGTACTACCTGTCAAAAAGAACATGCTAAGATCTATCCTGAAGATAACCATGTCAATGATAGGATAATGTCCATACATCCAGAAGGAATACCAGTTAATATGCCTATTATTTAAATTTACACACCAACAACTAATTCCAAAGAGGAAGAAACTGAAGTTTTCACTAGCTTTTCCAGTCTTATTCAAATCTGCAGCAATTAATCAAATATGTAGTCAAGATGTACTGACATTACTACTAGTTAGAAGGTGAAAATTGGAAACACAAAAAAGATTTCTCTCTAGCATTGAGTCAGAACAGAGTCATAGCTGAACATCAAATTTCTGAGGCTTAGTAAATAACATGGGAGAAGATTGCATATTTCTTACAAAATCACTGATGTGTAACTTGCTACACCACCAGAGCTTCTTATAAGAAAGGAACTATACCCTTGGTGATAACATACTGCAGGAGAATATGTGATAGGCTTTGAAACACTAATGATTATTCATTACAGGTACATTTTTAAACAATATAATCAGTAACTATATACATAGACCTTAAGAAAAAGAATACACAGTAGTCAAATAGACACAGTAAGATGATGCAGAAAGCTCAATATCATTAAATACAAGGCCAGAGATTGACTGCAAAACAGCCTATCAATTGCTCCTATGTAAATTCAAAGGGGAGCTGAAGAAAATGATGGTTCAAAATATGACCAAAAATAGAGCCACAATATGACCTAGGCTATATCCCACCTGAATTTAGAGACCATCTTAAGAATAGCTTGAATGCATTGAACACTAATTTCCAGGTAAGTCATGGGATGGCATTAAGGATATCATGCAAGAAGAAATCAAAAGGTCATAAAAGAAAGAAATGTCCAAAATGCATGTCTGAAGATACTATGAAGCTTAGTCTTGCATTTAGTCTCTCCAAACTCCATGAAGTTGAATTAGAATTGAGTCATAGGTGACCCTCCAGCAGTTTTCAGAGGCTCTAAATCATACAGGATATTGCCCATCTTTCTTGGGTCAGCTGGTGGATGCAGACTGCTAGAGAGGTTACCAGCACAACTTCCAGACTGGCTGCACTAGAGCTCCCATGGATGTAGAATAGCTACAGCAAAAGGAATAAATAATAGCAGAAATGCTACAGCAAAGGGAAGAAATAATGGGAGTTGAACAACATTTCAAAGGACAGCTCAACAAGACACGGCAAAGATTTATACTAAAATGTGCAAAGACTTAGAGCTAGAAAGAAAAAGAAAGTACATTTGACAGTTCTCAGGCTGAAACAACTGAAGAAAAAAATTTACGTCTCAAATTATAATAATGAAAAATTCTGTGAGCAAAATATATTTTAATATGGAACTCTTCATGAATTTGTGTGTCTTTCTTACGCAGGGGCCATGCTACTCTTCTCTGGACCGTTCCAGTTTTTAGTATATATGCTGCGGAAGCAAGCACAGCAAAATATTATTTATTTTTTCTTTTGCTTTTCAAGGAGAGGAGCAAATGGGGGGGAGGGGGGAGGGGTTTGTGCGGGGAGAAGGGTGCAACAATGAATGAATGGAATTCC
>NW_006399801.1:12198195-12203921 GCF_000299155.1 Elephantulus edwardii
CTGGTGCTTTCTATGCCCTCTACATGCATGTGCTCCCCAATCCTTGACACTCATTTGTCCTTACTGATCGTTCTTCTCTCCCTTCCTCCCTTCCTTCCTTCCTCCCTTCCTTCCTTCCTTCCTTCCTTCCTTCCTTCCTTCCTTTCCTTCCTCTGCTAAAATTCCAGCTCCTTTCTAGACTAATTTATTTGTATTTCAGCTTGGATTAGCTATTGATTGTATTTCTTGCAGAATTAAATACTGCATGGAACATATCTTCGGTGGTCAGGCATTTGGAGATTTCTTTAAATGCTATCCTTTACTCATGCATTATCCTCCACTGTTGTTGTTGTGTTTTGTGTCATCAAGTCAGAACTGACCCATAGCTGACCTTCCAGCTGGTTTTCAGATGTAGGAGATTGCCCATCTTTCTCCCGTGAAGCAGCTGGTAGATTCAAACTGTGTACCTTTGGGAGGTGCTGACTTTACCACACAAAATACCTTTTATGAAAAATACTGCTTATATATTTTTAAAAATTGTATGACTTGAAAAAGATACTTCATACATTTTCACTTACTTAAAAACTTATATTTTCTGCTAACGCTAACATAAATTGTCTTCAGAAGTTGATCGTTGGGTCAAAACATTCTTAATGTTAAATGTTGTTATGCAATGAAGTTTATGTCCCCAAAATTTCTCTTTAAGTCATACCCTTTAACCCTGAGAGCTGGATAATTAATAAGGAGGATAGAAGAACAGATGCATTTGATCTGTGGTGTTAGAGAAGAGTACTGAATACCAAAAGAACAAACAAATATGTCTTGGAGAAAGTACAGCCAAAGTGTTCCCTGGTGGCAAGGATGTTGAAGCTTTGTCTCATATACTTAAGGCATGTTTCTAGGAGAGGCTATTCCTTAGAGAGGGACATCAGGCTTGGAAAGGTGGAGGGTCAGCAAGAGAGAGGAAGATGCTCAACCAGGTGGATTGACACAGTGATTGCCGCAATGAACTCTAGTGTGTCAGTGTGGACATGGCACGAGATAGGACTGGGTTCAGATCTGTTGTTTTAATCATAGGGTTGCTATGGGTTGTACTCAACTCGACAGCCCCTAACAACATCACAACAACTCTAACTAGAGAGTTCTGGTGGTACAATCTGTAAAAAAAAAAAAAAAAAGAAGAAGAAGAAGAACTATTAATCCAAAGCCTGTGTCTCTCTGCCAGGTGGAATCCACCAGCCACTTTATGGGAGAAAGATGGGCAATCTCTACTTGTGTATTTACAGCCTTGGAAACTTAGTGGAGGGTGAGATAAGCATTAGTTCCAACTCAACTGGCAATGAGAAACCCTCTGACCTGTAAATGTGACCCTGATTGGAAATAAGGGTCTTCTTTACTTACATTAATGAGATCATACTAGAGTGTGCCCTAGACTTGAATGATGTCTTATAAGGGAACTCTTGGGGTCTAGTCTGTAGGGAGTTTCACTGCTAACCCACAGGTCATGCCTCTCTGGTGGTTTGAAGACACTAGTGACTCCTCGAGAGAAATGTGGACAATCTCCACTTGTGCTGCTTACAGCCTCCTGAACACCAGCTGGAGGGTCAGCTAGGAGCCAGTTTAACTCATATGAGAGTTTTGAGAGAAAGAAAGAGATAGAGATCTTATAAAAGTAGAAAACAAACACAGAGAGATGGACAAACAAGAAGACTACCTACAAGTGGAAGGAAACAAGAAACACACAGGGCTGGGGGAACCGAAAGGAACAATAATTGAGATATTTTCCTCAAGCAGACAGGGTGCTACAGGCATGTCTCAGAGAATTTGTAGGTTCAGTTCCAGCCCACAGCAATAAAGCTTATATCACAATAAAGTTGAGTCATACCATTTTCCCCCTTTCTCGGCACATATAAAAGTTATGTTAACACTACATTGTTAGACTATTAAGTGTTCAATAGCATTATGGGAAAGTTTGGAATATTGTTAAGAATTACCAAAATGTGACACAAATACATAAGTTCAGCACCTATTGTTGGGGAAAATGGCTCTGTTAGACTTGCTCAATGCAGGGTGCCACAACCTTCAATTGATAAAAATGCAATGTCACAAAATACAGTAAAGCCAACTGCAATAAAATGAGGTGTGCCTGAACTGAATTCAGTCTCCTAGCTTCCAGAGCTGTGAGAAAATAAATTCCTGCTTTATAAATACACTCATTTGTGGTGGTTTTTATTGCAGTAGCCCTAAGTAACCAAGACAAAGGTCAATAATGTTGGAAGCATTTAAAAGCTGTATGTTCTTTCTTCACAAGCACAACATCCTGACGAACATATGTAGATGGATGCTATAGCAGCTGTTGGGTTTTCCACAAATGGTTGGTAGGTAGATGAAAGAGTATCTAAAGGAGTCTTCAGGGGCTGGAGCTGGGTAAGTTTCTAAACAAAGACTGGAGGGAGAATCCCATAAAGTAAACTAGGGGAACTCTTAGAGGGAACCACAGAGATGGGTAGAGGCCAAGCCACACACAGTCTGCTTAAGCTCAAGAAGGAGTGTTAAGGCTGCGACCTAAATGAACTCAAGGGCCCCAAATATTCATGCAAGGACAACTTAGAAGGCATTGCAGCAGACCAAAGACGGAATCTCTCCAAGACACTGAAAGAAGCAACATTAGGAGAGGAATCCATGGTGCCTGATGACTGATTGGATGTGTGAGGGGCAGCTACTGAGGCAAGTGTCAAAATTTTCTCCTGGGTTCCTTCTCCAAGAGACATTCTGGACCAGCTTTCCTTTTTACCGATCATGCCCACATTTAGTATATCCTCAGTTCCTAAACTGAGAGCCTTGTATTATAAATTCACTCAGTCAGTTCTTTTTCCCTCAGTATGTTTTATCTTTATAAATCATCATGTTGTTATTTTGTACTGTCGGGTCAGAAATGACCCATAATTGACCCTCTGGTGGGTTTTCAGAGCCAGTTAATCACATGGGAAGAGATTGACCATCCTTCTCCTGTGAAGCAGTTGGTGGTCTTGAACCCTGTGCCCTTGGGATTGCAGTATATCTTCTTGCCACCAGGTGACTAGAACTCTAAATCTTCATAGCAGGATTTTTCAATTTCTGACGAACTGAAGGGATACTTTTGTTGTTCTAAATTATTACTATTATTAGTTGCAACCAAGCCATCTCCAGTTCATCTCACCAGAAAGAAATGTGTCCTGTTCTTTTATCATCTTCATGGTTATTGGTTTGTTGAAGCCCATTGTTGCAGCTGTAGGGTAGTACCTTCCAACCTTGGAGCTCATCTTCCAGCATTTGAAAGTCACATTATCATTGAGTCAGAATCAATGCAGTCCTTCGTTGGGGTTCTGAAGCTGTAAATCCTATAAAAGGATATTGCCTATTTTTCTAGGATTCACTCTTGAATTCAGACTGCCAGAGAGGTGTAGCATCTGAGTTAGTGGCACAACTCTATGGACTATACCACTGGAGATTCCTTTTCTAGCACTATAGCAGACAATATTATCTTCTGATAAATAAAGTTTTCCTGGACCAATTTTTGAGAATAGATTACCAAGTCTTTCTTTTCATTGTTAGTCTGGAAACTCCACTGAAACCTTCCTATGCAGGATGAACTGCTATTAAACACCAGTGGCTTACTTTCAGCATTATGACAATAGCAAACCACCACAGTACAACTACTGGGTGAATAGATGGTAGATGTGTAGTTAGGTGCCATTGAGTAACAGTGATCCTATGAGAAATAGATTGAAACCTTGGCCTACCCTGCACCATCCTCATAATCTCTGCCATGCTCAAACCTATTTTTACTGTGTCTATCAAGGAAATATCCTTGAGCATATTCTTCTCTAATCCTCTGACCCTCTACTTTTCCAAACATGATGTCTCTTGACAACTTATCCCAAGTATGTGAGATGTTTCACCATCCCCGCCTCTAAGGAGCACCCTAGTTACACTTCCTCCAAGACAGATTTGTTTGTCCTTTTGGCAGCCCATGGTGTATTTAATGGTCTTCATTAAACATCACAAGTCAAAGGCATTAGTCTTTAAAGGCCATGGTCTTTGCAATCACTTGCTATGCATCAGAGAGTTGGACAATGACTAGGGAGGATAGAAGGAAAATTGATGCCTTTGAGCTGTGGTGCTGGAGAAGAGTATTGAATGTACCATGGACTCCCAAGAAAACAAACAGATTCATCCTGGAGAGGGTTAAACCAGGCTACTCCTTGGAGGCAAGGATTCTGGGGCTTCGTCTGACATACTTTGAACATGTTGCAAGGAGAGACAGGTCCTTGGAGAGGGACATCATCCTTGGGAGGGTGGAGGGACAGAGCAGGAGGGAAAGACCCTCTATGAGATGGATTGATTCAGTGACTGGGGTAATCGGGATGGGTGTGTCAGAGGCAGTGCTGTTGGTGCAGGATAGAGCAGGGTTTAGGGCTGTTGTGCATAGGGTCGCTATGAGTCGCAAACGACTTGACGGCACATAACAACAACAACAACTGTGCATATGCCTTCCATTTTCTTTTGATGCTTCCTATAGCAGTCAATATTTTGCTCATAAAATTAGAATTATTCTTTTATAGTTACAAGAAGGTAGAAAGAAAAGAGAAGTTACTAAAAACTTATAGATACAAGATATACCAAGTTAGGCGAAGGGAAAGGCAATATACAAAAAGGAGTTAATATTATCATTTCCCCTCTTTTTTATTATTATTAATTTTAAAGAAAATTTACAGAGACTTGGGATTTCCATTCATTCATTGTTGCACTTTTTTCCCTGCTCACCCTTCCTCCCCACCTTCCTGGTTCACTCTTCTCTTTGAAAAGTGAAAGAATGAGGTGGATTGATTCAGTGACTAGAGTAATTGGGATGGGTGTGTCAGAGGCAATGCTTTTGGCACAGGTTAGAGCAGAGTTTAGGGCTCTTGTACATAGGGTCGCTATGAGTCACAAATGACTCGATGGCACATAACAACAACAACAATATATATTCAGGAGGACTTGAACCAAGACGAGGGTGAGGATAGTCTTAAAAGCTGCATAAAATCCACCCTTTCAGTGATTTGGCTACTCATGAAATGTTAACAGGTGTTATGATCACCAGCCAAAACTTCCTAGTAAGATGATAACATGAAAATAGAATCTCAAAGTCCAGCTCTTTGTGAGGATCATCCCATGACCTGGTTCTATTAATTTATGAAGGTGATAACACCCTCATCATAATCCAACAGGGTCAAGAATGAGAGATTTTGCCAAGGATCAAGTCCACGGGCTATATTATGCTCACTAGTGATGCAGTTACATTGGTTCAGGAACAGAATTATTGACAAAACCAAGTTCTGCACTTGATCTGTTTGTCCTTGAATTTTCCATTTACCAAGGAGGAAGATAAGAGGTAGGCTTCTAACATCATCAAGAAGTAAACATCTTGCAATAAGGAAGTCATACAGGTATGAAGAAGACTTTAGGCCAGACGGAGTTCTGCCGCCAGAACGGCTGGGAAGAGACCCAGGAAGAGCAATAGTCAGCCATCCACCGCGGAACTCCAGAGAAACGAAGACTACCCGCCACTGTGCGACCCCCCCTGCAGCCCACACCTGTGTGACCCCCGACACACAGGGTGCTGCTGCATAAACAACCAGCAGTGCCCAAGCCCCGCCCCCACCTCTTGGTGATAGTGTCCAAGCCCTGCGCTCCTTACCCCCCTAGTCCCTTGCTTCCACGCA
>NW_006399801.1:12204396-12206106 GCF_000299155.1 Elephantulus edwardii
AACTGGCTTTGACAAGCACAGTGGCAATTGGACAATTAAAACAGACATGGGAGGGGAAAGAAGAACGAACTGGGGATGAGGGTGGAGAAAACAGTGCAACAATGAATGAATGAAAACCCCAAATCTCTGTAAATGTTCATTAAAACTAATAAAATTTAATAATAAAAAAAGAAGACTTTACAATTTAGAAGGTCTCAAGGACATATATCAATATTAATTAGGATCTGTTTTGTACATCAAATCACTTGTATCTTAAAAATATCTATATTGGCAACAATAACAGCAGCTATCTATGCTGAGTATGGTGAGTCAGTCCACTAGGTGAAAAATTAAAAGATAATTAGAAATGATCAAACGATCCCTCCCACAATTAATCACCCTGAACTTTTAGACCAGTTTTACAGAAAACTTAGAAAAATGTGCCAGAAATATCTTGAGAATTTAGCTCCCTACTTGAATAAAGAAGTCCATGATGATCTGACTCTAAATCCATAATCACTAAGAGACCTTTAAATAACCACGTTAGCCAGGTACTTCTTGTAATATTATTGCAAATGGAACTTGTCATGTATATGATAAAGAATCATTACATAGAACTCAGAACACTATTACTAAGTGATTCATAGAAAAGATTAACTATCTTTAATGATAGTTTATTTGTAGGCCCCTTCTTTTCCCTCCCCCCACCTTTGCTCCAAGATGTTCTGAATCTAAATGAGCCGACTTTAGGCCTAAGAATGGAACTTTCTCTTTAATCAAATGTTTGCTGAGTTAACATAAGAGAGAAAGCAGTTAGGAGATAGTCTCCTGTTATTAATGATTAAATGATCGAGAAATAGCGAGCTTTTAGAGGTGGCATCAATAGAGCCAATAAATCATTTAGCAGAGGGTCAGAGCTGTTGCCCCAATGAGGAGGAAGCCCAATCTCAGGCCTGCTAAATAAAGCTATTTAACTTCTCCACCCATAGACCCCACACAGCAATGTCTGCATGTGGGTGCCAGAGGTACCCAAATTTGTTGTTCTTCTTGTTAGGTGCCATCAAGTCAAGCTCTACACACCACATAAGAAGACCAGGAGCCCTTTGATTTCCCACTTCACCATCACTCACCTGGTCAGTCTGAGGCTTATTCTTAACACGTCAATCAAAAGAGCTTTCTGAAAATGCAAATCTGAGTTAGTCTGTGTCCAATTAAAATATTTAAGGGCTCCCCATTGTCCTTGGGTTAAAGAGCAAACGTGTGCATCTGAAGGACACTTTGCCAAGGGTGACCCACATCAGGTCCTCATGGCTGACAAGACTGACAGGCCCCAGCTCCCAGCTGGAAACAAAGGAGGACGCTTCAACGATTTAGATCCTCCCAGAAGAGCTGTGGGTGAGCATTAACATTACTGGTAAGTATATTCGTTTTCTCCTGGACACAGAGCCTATTAATTGGTCCTAAACGCCTTCTGAGGTCCCAACTCTTCTCACTATTTCTTAGTTGTTGGAATGGATGGAAAACCTCATAAGCAATTCCTTGCTTCACCTCTGCCTTGCATGCGGACTTCCGAGTTGTAAAACAACCCAGTGGTAAATGGAATTTGCTCCAGGACTTAAGACCAGTAAATGACATAGCTGAGCCTCTACATCTTGAGGTTCCTAACCTCTACACTATAATAGACAAAGTGCTAGTCAATAGGCCTTTTATTGTAAGAACCACCTTCCCTCT
>NW_006399801.1:12206685-12223610 GCF_000299155.1 Elephantulus edwardii
TTTTTTTTAAAGAGCAAACTACTCAGTCGATTCCAAGGCCCTTTCTTCTGAGGGTACTGCCCAACTGTCCAGCTCCATTCCTTTGCCACTCCTCGCCATGCCATCCCAGGGAGTCTGCACGTCCCTGAGCAATGTGCATACTTCCCTCCTGACTTTTGCCCCTACCTGGAATACACTCCACTCCCTTCACCCAGCCTACTCCCATTCTCCCCTCCTTTTGCAAATTACACAGGTGGAGATTACACAAAACACACAGGATTTAAAGAACAATTAGTAACATCCCAGAATCCGTTGTCCTTGAAATCCTTTCTGTGTCTCTCTAGACATGTAATCCCTGCCTCTTTTTCTTACTTTTCTTTATAGTTTTACCATATATGCATGCATTCCATAAGCAACAACTTATTTCTGCCTATTTTTTAATGTCTAGTTTCTTTACCTCAATATTTTAGTTGTTGTTGTTGTTATTGTTAGGTGCCATCGAGTCATAGGTGACTCAGCGATCATATCAACGAAACACCTGGACAACTGTATAAGTTTCATCCTTTCTCCAGGTCCATAGGGTTTCCAGAGGCAAACTATTATGGAAGTGGATGTCTCTCCTGTTTCCAAGCTTGTTTTAATCGGTGAGCTCCACCAAACACTGTCCACCATAGGAAACCATTCTCACATTTAACACATCAGTGTCACAGTGTTCAGCTTCACAGCAACCATGAGTTACCTCTGTACAGCAAGTGGACATACCAGTGTTACAGGCCCTAGAAGAATGTTTCATCAAAAATAAATGCAGGCCTGAGGGTCACAGATTAGAGTCACCCACCTTTGGCTTGGTAGCATCACTTTCTGTCCACTAGGCTAACTAATCTCTCTCTATGTTGTTGTTGTTTTAGCTGTAGTTCATTTATTTTCACTGTTAGTATCACCAGTGAAATGCCACTGGACAAATAAACCACTATTTTTTATGTCCTACTGCTGATGATCATGAGTTATTTCCTTTGGTGCAGGGACTAATACAAAAAAGGATAAACATTCTTACACATGTTGTTGTTGATATGTTCCATCGAGTTGCCTGCGACTCATAGCAACCCTATATACAGTAGTTCTGAACCCTGCTCTATCCTGAACCAATCTTACTATCTCTGACACACCTAGCTCATTACTCATTTACTATATTATATTAATCCATCTCATCCAGGGTCTTCCTCTCCTGCACTGTCCCTCCACCATTCTGGGCATGATGCCTTTCTCCAAGAATTGATCCTTCTTGGGCACATGCCCAAACTATGTTAGATGGAACTCAAAATCCTAGTCTCCAAGGAGAAACTTGGTTTCACCCTCTTCAAGACAAACCTATTTGTTTTCTTGGCAGTCCATGGTATATGTTCAAGACTCTTCTCCAGCACCACAATTTAGAGGCATCAATTCTTCTTCTGTCATCCTTAGTTATTTTCCAGCTCTCTGATGCATAGCAAGTAATTGCTAAGACCATGGCCTGGATCAGACGCATCTGTCTCTAGACTGACATCATGGCTTCTCAGTACTCTAGAGACATCTCTGGTAGCAGATTTACCTAATGCAATTAGTAGGTTTTTTTTGTTGTTTGGTTTTTTTGTGGTTTTTTTTTCCTGACTCCTGGTAACAAGAATGTTGATTGTGGAGCTAAGCAAACTGTAACTTTTAAGAACCTCAATCTCTTTTCCATCCATCATGGTGCTGCCAGTTGGCCCAGTAGGGAGAATCTTTGTTTTCTTGATGTTGAGCTTTAATCTGTATTGAAGCACAGCAAGTGCTTCAGGTTCTCCTCAGTTTCAGCAAGCAAGGTTGTGTCATCTGATTCTCCTTAGGACAGTGGAAACAGAATTTGATTACTATAGTCTTCACTAAACCACTGAAGATTTCTGTCTATTCCCTTCTAGCATGAACCCCCTACTCCACATCTGCCTTTATTATAAATTATAAAAGTTTATTAGGGTTTTGGAAATGCTTCTCTTGATTTCCTTATATGATGTGGTGGTTTAAAAAATGTTGACAACTCCTCTGGTATTCCTCTCATTGATAGGGGGGTGTGTGTGCCCTCTTCTGTTGAATCTAGGTAGATTTGTGACTGTTTTGACCAATAGAACACAACAGAAATTATGTAATATGATTATTTTTAAAGGAATATAAAACTATTGACCACTGTTTACCAGTTATTTATAATAAAGTAAATAATATACAATTGGGTTAACATTCTGATTACTACAAAGTTGTTTTTCCTGGCTTCAGGTGAACCAATATCCCAAGTACTGAAAAAATTCAACCTACATGTCAACCAATGGATTGGAGTAAAGAAAGTCATGCAGGTCTATAGTTGAGATTACAAAGTTGTTCATCCATATCGCCAGAAAACTGCAACATCTCTAATCTTATTAGGTTTTTATCAGTACAGTCATAGACATTCCATGAATTCAGACCTTTTAGTAAAAACAGCACAAGTATTTCAACTTTCCATAAAAGGAGCAGCTCTCTAAAAGAAACAAATTCCCATTTAACTAAGCTGTGCTCGGCTTGTTAACACACACCTGCATTTATCTACGTTTTCCTCTCTGTGTACGGTTTTTAGCAGTGACCAAGACATTTCTTCCTGGAAATTTTGCAAATAAAGTATTTTGTTTATATGAATATACAGACAGGGATTTTGATACAGATGCTTTAGACAGTCCAACTTATTACTAGATCATTTATTTGATTTTAAAATAAATGGTTTAAAAATTTTTCCCATTTAACTTGATCTATATCTTTAGTCCATCAGAGTGAATGTAGCCCTGAAACATCAAGTTACTCATGCCGTTTTTGTTTAGAATAGTTTTGGTGAACGAAAAAGAAAATAAAATTTACAAATATCATTTATGTATATACACACAAAAACAAATAAAACAAAACCCCAGAATGGTCCTTAGGCATATATTACAGGTTAAACACAAGTTCTGGTTCAGTAATGGTTATGAAAAAAAAAGAAAGATGTCATATGATTTTCAAAAAGGCTTTAAATCTTATCGGTTAGAAATACTTGCTCTTGAAGTCCCGAGCTGCCATTTTATTTAAGGTGAGAGAAAAAATAAATTTATTAGAAAATATACATCTTGTAGAGCAAGATGGGACTTCCTCAGAGCAGAGCTGGGAGAAGGAGCAATGAGCTGTCATTTAAAAAGACTGATTTGCTATTCTGACTGGGGTGAGATGACATCTCATAGTTTTTTTAGTTTGCATCTCTCTTAGAGCCAGGGATTTTGAACATTTCTTCATGTGCTACAGAACAGCAAGCAACAAGTGTTGGTGAGGTTGTGGAGAACTTGGAACCCTTATTCACTGTCGGTGGGAGTGTAAAATGGTGCAACCACTGTGGAAGGCAGTATGGCGCTTTCTCAAAAAGTTACAAATAGAGATACCATTTGTCCCAGCATTTCTACTACTAGGAATATACGCCAAAGAGACCATAACTGACATGCAAGTACATATATGCACACCCATGTTTATTGCGACTTTGTTCACAATAGCAAGAAGCTGGAAACAACCTAAGTGCCATCAACAAACGAATGGATAGAGAAGCTGTGGTATATTCACACAATGGAATACTATGCGGCATTGAAAATCAAAGAACTCATGCAATATTATTTAAAATGGGTGTCTCTGGAGGACATTATGCTGTGTGAAATATCTCAGTCACAAAAGGACAAATACTGCATGGTGCCACCGTTGTAAAACAGGACTGACCTTGGGGTTGGGGAGAGACTGAGAAAGATGGGTTCAATAATGTATACTGCATTGAAACAGATGAGGGAAAAAACTGTTTAAAAGGGATATGTGATTAGGTATTTTTTTGTCATGACAGGAGTGTAGAGTGAAGGCTACATGGTGGAGTGGACCTGGGGGAGGGTTTGCAAAACAATGAATTTTTAAAATTCAATTTAATTTAAAATAAAAAAATTTAATTTAAAAATTTAATTTAATTCAAATTTTAAAACAGAGAATATTTCTTTTACTTTTCCAAGAGGGTAGTGTACTGGGGCGAGGGTTGGGAGGGGAGAAAAGTGCAACAATGAATGAATGAATGAATGGAAATCCAAAGTCTCTGTAAATTTTTACTGACATTAATAATAAATTTAAGAACAAAATACTGATTTGTATCTTACGAAGTTTAGGTACGTTGCTAGGAGAGGCTTTTCTTTGGAGAGGAGTGTCATGTTTGGGAAGGTGGAGTAAAGGTGAAAGAGAAAGACTCTCAAGTGAGTGTATTGATGTAGTGACTGCAGAAATGGGATCAGATGTGTCAGAGATTATGATGGCACAGAATAGGACAGGGTTTACATCTTTTGTTCATGAGGTCACTAGGAGTTGTACTCATCTTGACAGCACCTAACTACAACAACTCTGAAATAACTCTGTTGGTCATTTTTTTGTTGTTAGATGCCATCTTCACAGTCTCGGAAACACTCAAGCCCATTGCTGCAGTGACAAACCCAGCAGGCCTAGGTGTTCCTGTCTTTCACTGGCTCCCATCTCCCCAAGAATGATGTCCTTCTCTAAGATATAACCTTTCCTTATGTGACAGAAAATCAAAAGAGCCGAACTTGCTCAGCATTTCGTAAGCCGAAAGAACTGAAGAACAAATTCAAGCCATGAGTTGCAATACTTAAGGATGCTTTGGGCAGAATATTAAATGATCCAAGAAGCATTAAAAGAAAATGGGGAAAGTATCAGAGTCACTTTATCAAAAGGAATTGGCTGACACAGAAGAATTTCATGAATCAACGTATGAGCAACAGCCTGTGGTGATGAAGGAAGAAGTTCAAGATGCTCTGCAAGAATTGGCAAAAAACAAGGCCCCAAGCATTGATGGCATGCATACCAATTGACATATTTCAACAGAAACTGCCCTGGATGCACTCACTAAGTTGTACCAAGAAATCTGGAGGACAATCACCTGGCCAGTTGACTGGAAGAAATCTATTTGTTTCCATTACAAAGAAAGGTGACCTGACAGAGTGTGGAAATTATCAAAGAATATCATCAATATTATATGCAAGCAAGATTCTGCTGAAAATTATCCAAAAATTACTGGAGTAACACGTCAACAGAGAATGGCGTGAACAGAGAAGATGTGCAGCCAGGATTTAGAAGGGGTCATGGTACTAGGGATATTGTAGCTAATGTTAAATGGATCTTGGCTGGAAGTAGAGAGTACCAGAGGAATGTCTATCTGTTTTTCATTGATTATGCAAAGACTGTGTGGATCACAACAAGCTGTGGCTGACTCTGAGAAGAATGGGAATCCCATAACACTGGATTGTGCTTATGCAAAACATATACTTGGATCAGGAGGCAGTTGTTGGAACAGAGCAAGGAGACACTACACGGTTCAAAATTGGGAAGGGTGTATGCCGGGGATGTATTCTGTCTCCATACCTTTTCTATATGTAGAACAGATGATCTAGGAAGCTGGGTTGTATGAGGCAGAATGTGGCATCAGAATTAGAAGACTCATAAACAACCTATATTATGCACTTGACACAATCTTCCTTGCCGAAACGAAGGAGGACCTGAAGCGCTTGCTGCAGAAGGTCAAGGACTGCAGCCTTCAATATGTATTGAAGCTCAGCATCAAGAAAGCAAAGATTCTCACCACTGAGCTGATTGACAGCATTTTGATAGATGACAAAGCAATTGGATTGTTAACAGCTTCAGTTTGCTTGGCTCCACAATCAACATTCTTGGTACCAGCAGGGAAATCAACAGATGAATAGCATTGGTGAAAGTTGGCTGTCAGGGATCTCTCCAGAGTACTGAAGAGCAACCACATCAGTCTGGAGACTAAGGTGCACTTGCTCCAGGCCATAGTCTTCACAATTGCTTGCTATGCATCAGAGAGCTAGACAATGACTAGGGATGATAGAAAGAGAATTGATACCTTTGAGCTGCTGTGCTGGAGAAGAGTATTGAATACAGCCTGGACTGTGAGGAGAACAAACAGATCCTTCCTAGGGGTGAGACCAGGTTGCTCCTTGGAGACAAGTCTGACATACTCTGGACATGTTGCAAGGTGGAACCAGTTCTTGAAGAGGGACATCATTCATGGAAGGGTAGAGGGACAGAAAAAGAGAGGAAGACCCTCAATGAGATGGATTGATACAGTGACTGGGGTAATGAAGGTAGGTGTGTCAGAGTCAGTAAAGTTGGCTCAGGATAGAGTAGGTTTCAGGGCTATTGTACTTAGGGTTGCTATGAGTCACAAGCAACACGACTTAACAACATTTGACAGAATGTAAATAAAAAAGCTGTCTTGGAAGTAATTTCCATAGCCTTAGTTGTTACTGTTCTCTTGTGGTTGGATCAGCCTAGCTGAGGCTTCAGATATCATGGAACAGAGAGGATCCACTCTATTGCGTTCTTTCTGAGTTCCTGAGCCACAAAATTATAATCATCATCAGATGCTGGTTGTTTTCTGCAGTAACTTTTGGCAGAAATTGGAACTTGAAATGCGGGAGATGCTTAGCCTTTTGTTTAGCAACACAATTTGTTAGGAACCACACCACCAGTCTTTATGTGCCATCAAGTCAGAACCAATGCAGAGCTGACTCACCAGTGAGTTTTCAGAGGCTGTAAACTGCACAGGAGGAGACGGTCCATCTTTCTTTTGAGAAGCAGTTGGTGGATTTAAATTACCTGCCTTTGGGTTGGCAGCACAACTGCTAACCCACCAGGCCACCAAATCTCCTGCAGAATTGTCTAACAAGATTTAAATATGTTTTCTTTAAAATAGAAACATAAAACAATAACATTAATTGTCTAATAAAGAGTACAGGCCAAAAAATATTCAAAAAGAGATTACTTTGGGTTGAGATGGCTTGGGAATATTTCACATATAATGGAGGATTTGAGGCTGTCTGTGAAGAATGGATGCCATTTGGACAGATGAGAGGAGAAAAGAGATTAAGCACAAGTTGTTTTCATGGATTCAGAGGTTAGTGACACAAAGTAAATAAGTTTGACAGCAGGAAAGTGTCTATGTAACAAAATTGTAGAATTTACCTCTACAAAACTAGGCCCAGAATTGGAATTACATTTTCCAGTCTTTATTTCATCTTAAGAAGAATTTGTAGCGTGGTGAATCTTCATCACTGGAACAATCCAGTGGATCAAGGTCCACCTCTGAGCCTATGTCATTGGTTCTAGATTTCTGGACTTTAAAAACTGGACACTCATCTGGTAGCATCTTGTTTTTTCTTGGAGGTGGGGCCTGAGTCCACAAAGCCTTTCCCACTCATGTTCATTTAGGGATAAAATGATCCAGACAAGGCAAGCTGATGCTTCCTCATGATTTTGAGTCCTGAATGAATGATTTAGTGACATGAGGAAAAGCTAGTGGCCATTCACCATACTGACCAGATCTCTCTTGCTTTACAGCTATGCCTTTGCTTCTTACTAATTAGTCTTGCAGAGAGCCCTTGGTTTCTAGCCAATCTTCTGGTTCCTGATCAAAGCTGTGATCCCCCAAATATCATCCTAATGAATTTAATTCTTACTGTTTCTGCTGCTTACAACAGCAAACCCAGACTGACAGAGAAGACAGAGCACTCTTTGGACCTTAGAGCTTCAGGACTCCACCCTTAGTCTACTCACCGCAACCCATCCACACCCCCACCTTATAAGTGTAAATTTTCGGTTATCACCCTGGGGCCATATGGATCTAGTTCATCCTCTTTTTCATACACATTGTTCACAGAACAACAATTTTCTGAAGACAATTTTCTGGTTTAGCCTGAGCCTTCATACCTCAGGCTAAACACCTTCCTGTTCCTTTGTCTCTTCCTCTCTTCCTATTCACTGGATTGCTTTGCAAGCATGGACACTTTTCCCAATGATGCTCATCCATCTATATTCAGACTTTTGTGATTTTCCACTTTGGTAGTTTTATGAGTACATGACATCACTCACATAGTGATTTAAGAAGTTCTTGTGTGAGATCGGAAAGGAGTAAATTGCTGGGGAAAGAGCTAATCATCTAGACAAGGAGAAAGGAAACTGAGCCTTAACTGTAGGAATGAAATGAAAAAGAAAGAAAGATGTAAGTGACTTAGTGCAATAAAATTAAAATTTCTCTTAGATGGTTAGTAGCTGGGCTTTGATGGTTTAAAGAATGAAAGCATCAAAAGCCAACAGAGATGTCGATGAAAGAAGATGAGAACTTGATTGACATGTAGAGATGCTGTTAGTTGATTCGTAGTGACATATGTACAACAGAACAAAATGGTACCCAGCCTGTACCAATTTTATCAATAATCCATGGTCAAAATAGTAATGCTCAAAGTGTCTCCATAGAAGCCCCAGGAGATATGATAGGGCACAAAAAGACTTCAGGAAAGAGTCTAAAGAAAAGAATGCAGAAAGACAAGGTACCTTTCTACATCTTCTCAAGAGACATCTTTAATCACTCCACATCTGGTCTTAGTTTCTTTATCATATATTAAAAATAGTACAAAGATAGTTATTACAAAGTGCTTTAAAGCATCATCTGTAGTTAAAAGGTTTGTAGATTTCCTTGAGATTTGAAAAGTAAGATCATGGGGTTTGGGTTTTTTGTTGTTTGTTTGTTTTAATTTCAATAAACATTTACAGAGATTTTGGATTTCAATTCATTCATTGTTGCACTTTTCTCCCCGCCCACCACCATACACATCCCTCCCCACCCCCAGTTCGCTCTTCTCGAAAAGCAAAAAAAAACTCCTTCATTGGTATACAATCCTCTCGCACCCCCCCACCCCCACCCCGCGTATACTCCACTATGCAACCCTCATTCCAGACTGTTATGACAATCATAATGCCCTAAAATATATTACTTTTAAACTAAAATAATGTTTTCTTATTGTTTCAATTAAAATAACATTCTAGAGCTGAGAATCTGATGCCTGTTGTTTCTAGACTAATTTGACTTGCCTATATTTCTAGAAAGATAGAAGAGGTTAAGTATTTAAGTGATAAAATTTCCTCTTCCATTCAGGATACCTTGGTTTGATTGCTGGCCAATGTCCCTGTGAAGAATCATTTGCAATTAGTATAAGCTAACAGGTTGTGGGATTTCAAACATGTTCACTCCCATTCAACTCCCGGCTCAGAATCTACATTTTCACCCCAGATATACTGAATCAGAATCTACATTTTATCAAGATGGACATGTTGGTGTTGTTAAGTTCCATCCAGTGGATTACAACTCATAGCAACTGTATGAACAGTAGATCTGAATCTTGGCCTCTCCTGCCCCATCCTCACCATCTCTGATGTGTGTGAGCCTGTTGTTACATTCACTGTGTCAACCAATATATCTTGTTGCAGATTTTCCTCTCTTTGGCATTTCACCTTTCCCAGCATTATGTTCTTTTCCAAGAGCTGGTCTGTCCTCACAACACACCCAAAGCATGTAAGACAAAGTTTCACCATCCTTGCAGCTAAGGAGCATGATGTTTGTACTTCCTCTGAGATTCATTTTGGCAATCCATGGGTTATTCAGTATTCTTCTCCATCACCACAATTCAAAGGCATTGATTCTTCTTCTGTCATCCTCAGCCATCGTACAACTTTCAAATGCATAGGAAGTAATTGAAATGGCCATGGTTTGGATAAGATGTACCTTAGTCTTTAACCTGACATTGTTGCTCTTTAGCACTTTGGAGAGGTCCTTTTTTTTTTTAGTAACATTTTTCCTTTTGATTGTGATTTTAACAAAAGTTAACAGAAAAGTTAGATTTTCATTCATTCATTGTTGCACATTTTAACTCCCTCCTCCTCCCTTCCCCCTCCCCAAGTTGGTTTTTTCAATACTAGCTTATTTACATAATTTGAAGACATTGTTTTCCAGAACAGATTCTTCCCACTTCCCTCATTCCACCCACCCATCAAATTGTACAATTCCATGGTTAATCTCCCCCTTACCCTGCACATCCACATCCCTCTGCTTCTACCCTCCCCCATCCCCACTTGGATACTTACACTCATTCTACAATATTGGTTGTATACAATATTTATCCTTATGGGACTGAGTTAGTTCACTCAGCATAATTCTCTTCAGTCCCTCCCAAGTTAGGTAATAATTCAAAATCATTGTTCCTGTATGCTGCATAGTATTCCATAATTTGTACCATAATTTGTGGCTGGACATCTGGGCTGTTTCCATATTCTTGTGATGATTAATAATGTTGCATGGACATTGGTGTACAAGTCTCCATTTGAGCCTCAGTTCTCATTTTCTCAGGGTATATTCCAAACAATGCAATAGTTAGGTCATATAGAATTTCTATGTTCAGCTTTTTTAGGAAGTGCCAACCTGCATTCCAGAATGGTTGTACCATTTTACAATCCTACCAACAATGTACAAGAATTCCTTTCTCACCACATCCTCTCCAACATAACTTTCTGCCTTGTTAAACATTGCCACTGTTACTGGAGTGAGATGGTACCTCATTATGGTTTTTATTTGCATCTCTCTTATTGCCAGTGATATTGAACATTTCTTCATGTATCTGTTTGCCATTTGAATATTTTATCCTGTGAAAATTCTTTCCATGTTGGCATTTTGTATTTGGGTTATCAGTCTTTTTCTTGTGGAGGTCGAGAAGTATACTGTAAACTTTTGTTATAAGACTCTTGTCTGAGATGATATTACCAAATGTTTGTTCCCAATCTGTAGGTTTTCTTTTCTCCCTTTGGAAAAAGTTTTTGATGCACACATGGATATAATCTTTAGAAGGCCTAACTCATCAATTTTATCCTCTTCAAATTGTGCAGTTCTGGCTGTATTTGCAGTCTCTTTATACCTTGGACTAGCATTTCTAAACTTGATCCAGTTTGTCTCATATGAACTTTATGGTTTTAGGCTTTACTCCCATGTCTCTGTTCCATCTTGAGTTGATTTTTGTGTATTGTGTGAGATATGATCCTATTTTAGCTTTCTGCAGGTGAAGTCCAGTTTTGCCAGCACCATTTGTTGAAGAGGTTGTCATTTTCCCATTTGATAGCTTTGATTTCCTTGTCGAATATCAGTTGACCATGGATAGCTGGGTCTATTTCTGGGTTCTCAATTCTGATTCATTGGTCTATGTGCTTGTCACTGTACCAGTACCACACTGTTTTGGTTACTACTGCTGTGTAGTAGGTTTTGAGGTCAGAAAGTCCTATGCCTCCCACCTCATTTCTGTTTCTCACAAGTGTTTTGCTTATTTGGGGGTCTCTTGCCTCTGTAAATACATTTTATAATTTCCCTTTCAATCTTTTTGAAAAATGAATTTGGTATCTGGTTTGGGATTGCATTTTGAACATTTAGATTACTTTTAGTAGGATTGTCACTTTCATGATATTGAGCCTTCCTACCTATGAACAGGGCACATTTTTCCATTTCTTTAGGTCTTTTATTTTGTCTTGCACAAATGCGCTGTAGTTTTCTTTGTATAGTTCTTTGTAACTCTAGTTAGGTTCACTCCCAAGTATCTCAATTTGTGGGTAGATGTTAGGAGAGGTCCTTGACAGTGTATTTTTCAAATATATCATATATTTTGATTTCTTGACTGTTACCAGGGCTGTTGATTGTGATTCCAAGTAAAATGAAATCATTGACAACTTCAATCTTTTCTCCCTCTATCATCATGTTGCTTATCAGTTCAGTGGTGAGGAATTTTGTTTTCTTGGTGTTGAAATGTAATCCACATTGAAGGCTATAGTCTTTGATCTTCTGCAATGAGTATTGAAAGTTCTCTCTCATTTCAGCAAGCAAGGTTCTGTCATCTGCACAAAGCAGGTTGAAGATGAGTCTTCCTCCAATCTTAATGCTACTTTCCATTCTTCTTCATAGTGTTCAGCTTCTTGAAGTATTTGCTCAGCACACAGATTGAATAGGCATAGATAAAGAACACATCACTTACACACACCTTTCCTGATTTTATATCATGACGTGTTCGGGCAAGGATGGTAAAACTTGGTCTCGCATATTTTAGACATGCTGTCAGGAGGGGCTAGTCCTTGGAAAAAGACATGTTAGGAAAGATAGAGGATCACGGAAAGAGAGCAAGGTTCTCAATGAGGCGAATCGAAGCCCACAATGGGCTTAAGCATGACAGAGAGCATGTGGATGGGCAGAATAGGCTTAGATTCAGACTTGTTCATATAGTTGCTATGAATAGTAAATAGTCAACTCAAAGACATCTAACATAACATAACAACATAAAGAAGGAGCAAACCTGATGGACTGAACAGGTATCAGATCCCATCTATATTAAAAATCAATGAAGAAGCTCAATATATAAACAGTCAAAACAAGACTAAAAGCTGACTGTGGAATTACTCGTCAATTACTCATTTGCATGCTCTATTTCATTCAAGTTGAACCTGAAAAAAATTAAAACAGGTCCAGGAGAACCAAAACATAACCTTGAGTCGATCTCACTTGAATTTAAAAGTCATCTTAAGAATATATTCAATGAATTAAACATTAATGACTGAAAACCAGATCTGTTGAGGGGTGAAATCCAGGATATCGTCTAGGAAGAAAGCAAGAGCTTATTATAAAAATAAGAGAGAAAGAAAAACCAAAATGGATGTCAGAAGAAACTGTGAACTTGAACTAGAACATAGAGAGGCTAAAGAAAGGGAAGAAATGCTGAAGTAAAAAAGAAGTCACCAGGAATTGATGGGATACCAATTGCCATGTGTCAACAGATACAGTCCTGGTCATGCTCACTAGTCTATGGTCAAGAATTTGTAATATCTGTCACCCTTCTGAATAATGACAAGTATAATGATACACTCATCCACAGTCATCCACTGCCATGGAGTCAGAACTGACGCGTGGGAGGAGATTGCCCATCCTTTTCCCAGGTGGCATATTCAAACAGGCACATTCGGGATTGCAGCACAAGTTCTTACCATTAGGCTACCAGAGCTCCCTATTTGGAAATAGTATTTTCATATGTGTTTACTTAACCTAAAGTCAGGTTAAGGCAGGGTTGGCCTAAGTTGAATATGAGTGGTGGTGGTGTTAGGTATAGTCGAGTGAAGTACAACTCCCGGCAACCCAGGGAAAACAGATCTGAAACCTGTTCTGTGCTGTGCCATCTATATCATCTCTGACAACTCAAAGACATCTTCTTCTGCCATCCTTATTCATTGTCTCGCTGTCAAAAGCATAGCAAATGATTAAAAAAGACTATGCCCTGAATCATGTGCATCTTTATCTTCAAACTAACATCATTGCTTCTCAGTACTTTGGAGAGTATGACTGGTGTTCCTAAAAGTAAAAAAGAGTCAGGACAGCACAGAGGGAAGGTCTTCCTGTCAAGACAAAGGCAGAGATTTGACTGATGTGGTGATAAACCAAGGAGTGTCAAGGAGAACTAGCCACCACCAGGAGTTAGGAAGATGCAAGGAAAGGTTGTACCTAGAGTCTCAGAAAGAACACAATCCTACTGATACAGTGATTTTTTCATTTCTTAGCTCAGAACTGTGAAATGATCCATCTCAGTCTCAGGTCTTCGGTTTACATACAACCTCTCAGGTGAGAGTTGCACTGCTAACTCAAAGTTGGCACCTCTCTAGGGGTACAAGTCCACCACTGGTTCTGAGGGAGAAAGACGAGCAATCTCCTCCTGAGGGATTTACAGCCTCAGAAAACCCACTGAAGGGTGAGTTATGAGTCAGTTCTGACTCAAGGGCAATGAATTTGGGGTCTCTTTTTGAGAGCCACCTATTTGACTTGAGTGGATCATTCACCACTGAACCTGTATAGGACAATGGTAATTCAGCGTTCGAATTTCACCTTCCATGCATGAGACCTGGATGTGACTTCTGTCTAACGTACCTCATGCATGGTTACCATCCATCTGCTAGTGGAGACATACATGTTGTTGTAATGCTTACATTCCAACAGAGCTTCCAGACTACAAGAGGCTAGGAAGAAAGGTCTGGTAGTATACTCCTAAAAATCTGTCAGTAAAAACCCTATCAATAATAATAGTCTGATCCACAACCAATCATGGGGAAGGTGTCGGACCTAATAGCATTTCATCCTACTCCACTGAGACTCAGGAGCCCACGTGATGGCAGCTAACAACAACAAATTACATCACCTTGACTATCAGGAGCCTCTGAACCCTGTAAATGGAGGAGCTTTCAGTAGGAAGAAAAGGTCTGCAGCAAAGGTGAGGCTAAGTTGGCATCTCAGTTGGTGTTTCTTCCACTCATGGATGTATTGAGATTTGTCACAGAGAATGAACTTCAGAAATGTAGCTTCAAGGCCTGTGAGATTGAGACAGACTGGAAACATGAGATAACAGAGGTGGAGGAGCGGCAATGTCTTCTTCAAGGCCTTTTTGGTTGTAAGTAACAAAAACTTACATAAAATCTCTTGAGCATATCAATTGAGATTTTTTAATACTGAAGGGGGCTTGCTTCTATGGGCAGAGGTTCACTTCCTTTTCATTAACATTCTCTCTATTTGTAAACCTACATTTTTCATAAGCCTTTTTATCTAATTCCTAAATCTTACTCTTTTTAGGTATCAGTCCACTGGTGTAGAGTCAGTTCCAGAGCATAGCAGTCCTAGAGGACAGAGCTGGACTGCCACAGGGGATTTTTACAAATATTTATGGACGCAAACAGCCTCATCTTTCTCCCAAGAAGGAGCAAATGGATTCAAATTAATGATCCATCTTTCTTGCTTGGAGCAACTTACGTATTTGAACCAGCAGAATTGGGTTAGCAGTGTGACTCTCTGCGAACAAAGTCATCAGAGCTCCCTTTCCCAGAGGCTGTAAGTACAATTACAGAGTTCAAATACTGGCAGAGTTATTCTCTCTCCCTTTCTCTAGCTCTTACAGTTATTCTCTCATTCTCTTGGTTCTAGGGGAAGATCTTTCTTTGTCTCTTTCTACTTCTAGTGGTCTGGGTATTTCTTTCTTTTGATGTTTCTCTCTTTTTTTTTTGTTTGCATGAAAGTTTACAAATCATTGGTTTTCACTCAAACATTTATATGTATTTCGTTTTATAACATTTATTACAATTTATTAACATAATGAATTACAATGTCTCAATTGTGCATTGCCTTACTGTACAATGACTTTCATTTGTTCATATACATTTCTTTATAACATTAATTATAATTCATTAAGGTAATTAATCATGTCTCATCAAATTCTTATTATACATGGTCTTTACTTTCACCTAATTTATCTACTAGTTTTCATTCTTGTTATCCCTCCAAGATTGATTTTGCATGTAAATCTTAACTTTTTGTATTATGGTTGTGGTTGTTGTTATGTGCTGTGAAGCTGACTACAGCTATGAACAACAGATCTGAACTTTGCAGGATCTCTAATACGCTCACTGTTACAGTCACTTTGTAAATATGCCTTGTTGAAAGTTGTCCTCTCTTCCTCCAACTTCTCAACTTTTATGGTGTCTTTTTTCCCAGAACTCTTCTGAAACATGCCCAAAGTATGTGACAGACATTTTTCTATCCAGGAGAACACCTGGTTGCACTTCCTGAAAAATAGACTTCTTTGTTCTTTTGACAGACCATGAGCTATTCAGTTCTCTTCAGCACAACAATTCAAAAGTATCCTTTTTTCTGTGTGTTTTTTTTTTAAGTATCTAGTCTTCTTCTTAACAAGTGATTGGGAAGACCATGGCCTGTATCAAATGCACCTTATTCTCCAGAGAGATACCATTGCTCTTCAGTACTTTGGAGAGGTCCTTAACAGCAGACTTTCCCATGGCAATGCGCCTTTTAATTTCCTGGCTGCTGGTGCCAAGACTGTTGACTGTGGAGCCAAGCAAACTAAAGCTGTGTACAATCTCAATCTCTTCACCATCCATCCTGATGCTGCCAATTGGTCCAGTGGTGAGAATCTTTGTCTTCTTGACATTGAGCCTCAATCCATATTGCAGGCTGCAGTCCTTGACCCTCTGCATCAGGTGCTTCAGGTCCTCTTTAGTTTCAGGAAGCAGGATTGTGTCATCTATCTACATAACGCAGATTTTGATAAATCGTCCACCAATCTTGACCCCACATTTCTCCTCATAGAGCCCAGCCTCTCGGATAATCTGTTCTGCATATAGACCAAAGAGGATAGAAGGAGAATTGATGCCTTTGAGCTGTGGTGCTGGAGAAGAGTATTGAGAATACCATGGACTGCTTGGAAAGCAAACAGATTCATCCTGGAAAGGGTTAAACTGGGTGGCTCCTTGGAGGCAAGGATTCTGAGGCTCCATCTAACATACTTTGGACATGTTGTGAGGAGAAGGACATCATACTTGGGAGGGTGGAGGGACAGCGCAGGAGGGGAAGACCCTCTATGAGGTGGATTGATTCAGTACTGGGATAATCGGGATGGGAGTGTCGGAGACAGTGTGATTGGCACAGGATAGAGCAGAGTTTAGGGCTGTTGTACACAGGGTCGCTATGAGTCTCAAGCGACTCGACGGCACATAGCAACAACAACAACAAGTCTTCTGTCATTCTTATTCATTGTCCAATGTTCAGATGCATGGGAAGTAATAAAAAACACCATGATTTGAATCAGACATATCTTTAAATCAGCATCTTTGCTCTTTAAAGAGATCATTAACAGCACATTTCCCCAAATTAACAAATCTTTTGATTTCTTGATTACTGTTACCAAGGGAATTGATTGTAGATGCAAGTAAAGTTAAATTGTTGACAACTCCAGTCCATTCTCCACCTATCATGGAAGGCCTATTGGTCAACTGGGAAAGATTTTTTGGTTTGTTTATATTATAGGACCTTATATTATAATTATCCTTTTGTGACTGACTTACATCACTCAGCATAATTTGTTCTACATTCATTCATGTTTTGCAGTATTTCAGGAATTCTTTTTTTATATTTT
>NW_006399801.1:12223710-12234600 GCF_000299155.1 Elephantulus edwardii
TTATATAATAATACCTTTACAGTATATTTCATTCATTGTGTTTTATACAATCTTTCATTTACATCGTGTTTCACATACTCATTCATATACATTCTATTTTACATTTTTTACACTCGTTTACAAAATTTAAACACATTGTTTTTCACACTAGATCTTTCTCCCATGACTAATGTTCCCCCCGCCTATCCTCACCTGTTTGCTTCCGCCCTCCCCTCCACCTTGGATCCTCACACTCATTCTACAATAATAGTTTTATACAGCATTTGTCTTTATGGGACTTAGTTCACTCAGCATAATGTTCTCCAGTGCCTCCCATGTTAGGCAGTAATTTACAAAATCATTGCTCCTGCACGCTGCATAGTATTCCATTGTGTGAATTTACTATAATTTCTCAACCCATTTGGTTATGGTTGAATATCTGGGCTGTTTCTATGCTCATGTGATTGTGACTAATGCTGCTATGGACTTTGGTGTATAAGTCTACATTTGTGCCTCGGTTCTCATTTTCTCGGGGTATATTCCAAGCAGTGAAATAGTTGGGTCTTATGGAATTTCTATGTTCAGCTTTTTGAGGAAATGCCAACCTGCCTTCCAGAATGGTTGTATCATTTTATAATCTCACCAATAATGTATAAGAGTTCCTATCTCTCCACATCCTCTGCAACATTTATTACTTACTGTACTGTTAAACTTTGCCACTGTTACTGGAGTTTCAGCTTTTTGCAGGTGGCAGTTCAGTTTTGCCAGCACTGTTTGTTGAAGAGGTTGTCATTTCCCCATTTGATAGATTTTATTTTCTTGTTGAATATCAGTTGACCATAGATAGCTGGGTCCATTTCTGGGTTCTCAGATCTGTTCCATTGGTTTATGTATTTCACAGATTCTTGATCAGTTTTTAGTGATGCACAGAGTGGCATTCACTTCCTAAGTAACATGCCTCTGGAAACTCTATGAACTTTGATAACTGTTGATAGTTGTAAAGGGGCTACAGGCCTTTTGTTCATGGGGTCGCTGAGTCATGCTCAATTCGAAGGCAATCAACAACAGAACTGTTATACCTACACAATATGGAGTATTGTTAAAAACCTATTCCTAACAACTGGTGTGTCAAATTTCAGAAGGATCACCTATGGTGGATAGGTTTCAGTAAAGCTCCCCAAGTAAGACAGACTAGGAGGCAGGATTGGCCACTCACTTCTTAAATAGCAGACTACTGGAAAACTATGTACAATTTGGGACACAAATATTATTATAAGTAGAGCCTAAAATGGAAGTCAATCAAAATTAGGAGAAACAGTTGCAAAGATCCTTTAATAGCTGGAACATAGAATAGATGATGTATGAAGATAGAAAAACTAGAATTTGTGGAAAATGAAGTGGAACGTGTGAACATCAGCATTCTAGGGAGATGAGATGAGATGAGGGGAGATGAGATGAGATGAGATGGACAGGCTTCGGCCACTTTGAATTAGACAATCATATGGTGTACTATTACAGGAATGAAAAAACAGAATAAGAATGGTATTGTATTTCTAGTTAAAAAGACAATTTCAAGTTCTATCCTAAAGTTCAACATTGTGAATAACAGGGTATTAGCTATACAGATAGAAGGAAGACCTGTTAATATGATTATTATTCACATATATATGCCAAAAGTTAAAGTCAAAGGTGGAAAAATTGGAAGATTTTTACCAAATTTTGCTGTCCAAAATTGACCAATATGTAATCAAGATATGTTAATGTTAGCTGGTAACTGGAAGGCAAAGGTTTGAAACAGTATAGAAGGAATGGTGTGGTCAGAACTCTGTGATGGAAATGGAACCAGAAATAGAATGATCAAATTTTATAGGTTCAATGATTTATTCATCATATATACCTTTAAAAAAAAAAACCACAAATGGGGACTTTACATATGGACCTCACCTGATAGACTACGTAGGAGGTAGACTGACTATAACTATGGAAGGAATTGGAGCTCAATATCAGCAGTCAAAACCAGGCCAGATGCTGACTGGAACAGATGATCAATGACTCATACACAAATTAAAATAGAGGTTGAAAAAAATTAAAATAACCCGATGAGAACCAAAGTATGATTTTGAGTCCATGCCATCTGAAATTAAAACCATCTTAAGAAGATATTTGAAGTATTGAACACCAATAATCTAAAACCAGGTGAGTTATGGGATGACATCAAAGATAGCATCTATAAATAGAGAAAAAGTCATTACAAAGCAGATGAGAGAAAAAAAATAGATGTCAGAAGAGACTCTGAAAATTATACAAGAGCATTCATTGAGAAGCCAAAACAAAGAGAGGACATGCTGAAGTAAAAGGGCTGAGCAGAAGATTTCAAAGGGCAGCTTGAGAAGAAAAAACAAAGTATTATATAATGAAATGTGCAGAGACTGGGATTGAAGAATTAAAAGAGGACAACTTATTCAGCATTTCTCAAACTTAAAGAACTTAAAAACAAATTCAAGCCTCGAGTTGCCATATTGAGAAAGCTATGGGCAAAATCTTGAATGATCTAGGAAGCAAGACACAAAGGGAATAGACAGAATAATTGTACCAAAAAGAATTGGCTGACAATGTAACATTTCAGTAAGTACCATATGATCAAGAGCCAATCCTAATGAAGGAAGAAGTTCAAGCTGGACTGAAGGAATTCACAAAAAAATAAGGCCCTGAGAATTGATAGGATACCCATCAACATGTTTCAACTAACAAATGCAACCTTGGGCATACTTGCCATTCTATGGCAGGAAATTTGGAAGACAGTTGCCTGGCTGACTGACTAGAAGAGATCCATATTTGTTCCAATCTCCAAGAAAGAATCCAAAAGTAAATACAAACTATGGAACAATATCATTAATATCACATGAAAGCAAAATGTTACTGAAAATCAATCAAAAACAACTGGAACAATACATAGAGAATTGCCAGAATTTCAGGCTGGATTTAGAAGAGGCCATGGTGCCAGGTATATCTTTGCTGATGTCAGATAGGTCCTGGCTGAAAGCAGAAAATGCCAGAAGAATGTCTATCTGTGTTTTATTGACTATTCAAAGACACTTGACTGTGTGGAGTATAACAAATTATGGCTAGCATCAAGAAGTATGGAAATCCCGGAACACTTAATTGTGCTCATATGAGAGCTATACTTAGACTAAGATGCCAATGTGTGAACAGAACAAGAGAAGGCTACAAAGTTTAAGAATAAAAGTGGTGTACATCAGGGTCATAGCCTTTCTCCATACTTATTTCATCTGTGTACTTAGCAAATTATTCGAGAAGCTGGACTCTATGTAGAAGAATGTAGCATCAGAATCAAAGGAAGACTCATCAATAACCTACATTATGCAGATGACATAACCTTGCTTGCTGAAAATAAGAACTTGAAGCACTTGCTGCAGAAGATCAAAGACTACAGGCTTCAATATGGACTGCATCTCAACATCAAGAAAATAACAAGTCTCACTGCCAAACTGATAGATAACATTATGTTGGAAAAAATAAAAGAAAGAAATTGTCAATTATTTTCATCTTACTTTGATTCACAATCAATACCCTTGGTATGAGCAGTCAGACCAGGAGATGTATTGAATTGGAAAAGTCTATAGTAAAGAACTTCTTTGAATTCTTGAGGAGGAATGACATCAGTTTGAAGACTAAGGTGGCATGTGATTCAGGCCATGGTCTTTTAAATCTTATTATGCATCTGAGAACTAAACAATGAATAAGGGTGACAGAAGAAGAATTGATGCTTTTCGTGCTATGGTGTTGGAGAAGTATTCTGAATTTCCCGTGAAGTGCCAAAAGAACAAATGGATATGTCTTGGAGAAGATGAAGTCAGAGTGTTCCTTAGAGGCAAAGATGTCAAAGCTTCATCTCACATATTTTGGGAATGTTGCTATTTCTTGGAGAGGGACACCAGGCTTGGAAATGTGGAGGATGACCAAAAGAGAGGAAGGCCTTAGACAAGATGTAATTGACACAGAGACTGCTGCAATGGGCTCAAGTGTATCAGAAATTATGAGGATGGCACAGGATACGACAAGTTTCATATGTGTTGTTCATAGAGTCTCTATGGGTCCTCTACGGGTCACCTAAAAACAACAATTCCATGTAACCTAACAATAACAGCAACCTTTATACATCAGTATTGATTATCATTATAAATTGTACTTGATGCACCTGAGAACAACCTTAATAAAAAATGTGTTGAATTTAGTGAGATTCATTCTTAGAGAATTTAAAATGTTTTACATTGTAAAATTAACTCTTATTTTTTTAGCATCTCAAAGAAAGAAGAAACATTACCACTTGGGATTGATGCCCTTGGCTATAGAATGCACTGTTGTTATTGTTGCTGTTGACTGCCTTTGAGTCAAGCACAACTCATAGTGACCTTATGAACAAAAGGTCTGAAGCCCCTCTACAGCTATTGGCATTTATCAAAGTTGATAGAGTTTCTGGAGGCATGTTATTTACGAAGTAGATCTTTTGTTAAAAGGTAAAAAGCACTGTTATGTTGGAATGGAGGCAATATAACAGCATTTCAATTTGTATTAAATTAATTATTTTCATTACTGTCTCTTTTTCTTAGGGTTGCAAAATCACTATCCATTCAAGAAGAGTATATTTGCAGTCTTTGGTCTCCTAAGTCTGCTGGTGAAAGTTCAGAACCACAAATTCAAGTTCTTGACAAATAGAGACCAGATCCAGGCTTGGATGCTCGGCACGTCTAGAATGACTCTGCCTAAGTAGCTATGAATCCATGGATCCTTGCTTACAGTTGCTGTCTGCCTGCTATGTCAGCAGGGCCCCGTGCCCACAACTTTGACCTACTATTTAGTCTGATATTAGTATGTCACATGTTTCCTGGATAGCTTTCAAGTTTCACCCTTAGCCAATTCAAGTGGACATCTGTTCCAACTTCATATCACTTGATTCAAGTAGACCAACTCTACAAATACATATACATTCAAACCCACACACATTGCAGATAACCTCTTTTCTATATGATTAGGGTTAATTAAACAATCTTTGCAACATTCTTTTTTAAATGTTCTAGTTTTGGCCATCACTTACAAATTGTTACCCTAGAAAAGCAAAAATGAGAGTTGATTAAAGGATCTGAGAATATATCAAATATTTTAGGAGGACAGGTAGCTGGAGCACCTGGAAAATCAGAGGTTACATTCTTAATGTCTTTAGAACCACATGTATCTTGTCTCTATTCTGTTCATAAAGTGTCCGCCCTTTATCCAATATTTGACTTTCTGGGAAAAAGTTTTCTTTGCTTCTCCTGATGAGGATTTGGGCTAAGTATTGGTTTGCTAATCAAAAGGTTGGAGGTTCAAATCTGCTACGAGAAAGATGAACATCCTGCTCCCATGAAGATGTATAGCCTCCGTAATTCTATGGGGCAGAGATTTTCTGTCTTATAAGGAGGGTCACTATGAGTCAGAACCAACTAGGTGGTAGCAATTTGATTTGGTTCTGCCTCTCCTTGTCACCACAGAAGATGTCTTGCCCAAAACTTTTGATTATATATATATCTATATATATATATATATATATATCGAGTTCAAGTGACTCCAGTCACTGACTGCAATAGTTACTTTGTTGTTAAGCACCATCAAGTCAAGTACGACTCCTAGTGACCCTATGAACAAGAGATCTGAACCCTGCCCTATAAGTATCATTGTTTTTCTAATGTTCATAGGGTTTCCAAAGGTCTATTATTTAAGAAGTGGATGTCAATCCTGCATCCAAGTCTGTCTTAATCTGAGGGTTTATAAACATTGTCCACTATGGATAACCACTATGGCATTTGACACACCAGTAGCATAGCCTTCAGTTTCGCAGAAATTCCAAGTTATCGCCATACAGCAAACTGACAGACAAATGCTGCATTGCTTAGTTACTTAGTGCTGCTGAAACATGAATACCAAAACTGGATGGCTTTAAAGAACACATATTTCTTTTCTTTTAGTCCTGGAGACTAAAATCCATATTCACAGTGTTCATCATGTCAAATCCTTCCTTTTTGTTAGACATGGGCATTCCTTGGTTCCTTGGCTTCTTGATTTGCAGATATTGTCATATGGCATCTGTCTTCCTCCTAGTGTGATTAATTTTGTGTCTAATCTACCCTTTGAATAGCTCAAAGATAATTACATTTAGAATCTGTCTTATTTGGATATTATCAGTATTGTTGTTGTTGTTGTTAAGTGCCATTGAGTTGCCTGCAACTCATAGTGACTCTGTACAACAGCCCTAAACCCGGCTCTATTCCTTGTAAACTGTATTGTCTCCATCACGCCCATCCCCATTACCCAAGTGACTGAATCAATCCATCTCTTCCAGGGCCTTCCTCTCCTGCATTGTCCTTCCACCCCCCAAAGCATGGCATCTCTCTCTCCAAGGACTTATCCTGCCTTGCAACATGTCCAAAGTATGTCAGATGAAGCTTCAGAATCCTTGCTTCCAAAGAGCAGCCTGGCTTCAGCCTCTCCAGGATGAACTTGTTTATTCTAGCAATCCATGGTATAATCAATAATCTTCTCCAGCATCACAGCTCAAAGGCATCAACTCTCCTTCTATCATCCCTAGTCATTGTCTAGCTCTCTGATGCATAGCAAGTGATTTTAACGACCATGGCCTTTATCAAGTGCACCTTGGTCTCCAGATTGACGTTGTTGCTCTTCAGTACTTTGGAGAGGTCTCTGACAACAGACTTTTCCAATGCAATTTGTCTTTTAATTTCCTGGCTGCTAGTACCAAGTGTTGATTGTGGCACCAAGCAAACTTAAGCTGTTAACAATCTCAATCTCTTCCCCATCTATTATGATACTGACAATTGATCCAGTGGGGGAATCTTTGTTTTCTTAATATTGAGCTTCAATCCATGTTGAAGGCTGCAGTCCTTGACCTTCTGCAGTAAGCGCTTCAGGTCCTCCTCACTTTCAGCAAACAGGGTTGTGTCATCTGCATAATGCAGATTGCTGATGAGTCTACCTCCAATCCTGATGCCACACTTCTCCCTATAAAGCCCAGCCTTCCAGATAATCTGTTGCGCATACAGATTGAAAAGATATATAGAGAGGACACATTCTTGATGTACACCCTTCCCAATTTTGAATAGCATAATGTAAAAGGAGCAATGGCAATATAAGGAGAGCTGAGCCCAACTTCTACTGACTCCACAAAAGGGAACTGTCTACATCAAGAACATCCAAAGTACCAAAAACATGGCTTTTAGGTCACATGCACTATCCAACTCACCCCTACTTCCACCCCCACTTCCTCAGACCCCACACATCTGCACACCTGTTTCTACTAATTACTTAGTCCCACATGTGTTGCAAATTGACTCATAGACTTTACTCACAGTTGCAGGGTTTATTAGGGAAGGCTGTTCCTTGGAGGAAAGGATTCTGAAGCTTCGACTGACATACTTTGTTGCAAGGAGAGACCAGTTCTAGGAGAGCGACATCATGCTTGGGAGGGTAGAGGGACAGCACACGAGAGGAAGACCCTCAATGAGATGGATTGATTCAGTGACTGGAGTAACAAAGTAGGTGTGTTAGGAACAATAAGATTGACACAGGATAGAGCAGGCTTCAGAACTTTTGTACATAGGGTTACTATAAGTCACAAGCAACTCTACGGTACATAACAACAACAGGTTGAAGGGTAGAAGAAGCAAAGGCTATCACACAGTATAAATCCAGATTTAGTAAACAGAAGCCCAAAGCCAGATAAACAGCAGGACACAACTCCTCAATTAGTTCAGACAAACTCTCAGTCGGCAATTCGAAGTTCAAGTTCAAATCCAGCAGCCCAAATGCAAGAAGCCTCTGGTTTCCACAATCATCCAGCACCAAGCTTTGTCTCATAGCAGTCACAAGTCAGCTCCTCCTTCAATAATCCATCAAACAGAACCTTTAACTCTTGCTCCATATCCAGGCCTCCATCAGGCTATGCCTCACTAGGGTCTCTCCACAGTCTGGCAAGCTCTCCCTCTTATGTTTACCTCACAGCTATTGATGACGTAGAAGATGCTGGTCAATGGTGAACTACGTGTCTGCAATTAAGGCACCTGGAGACCATTCCTTCAGAGGGAGCTAGGGTAATGGCAAGAAAAGTCACTTTTAAAAGTCCTAACTCTACATATAACAAAGAAAATTTAATTTCCTAGTAGGATTACATCCACAAGTATAACCACGTCTACTGAATTCACTATGACACATACAAACTCCTTGGGTGTCACTGTAGAGCTGTGTTCCAGAGGGTTTTTAATGACTGATTTTTTTTCAGAAGTAGGTTGCCAGATCTTTCTTTCTAGACACCTCTAGGTGAACTTGAACTACTACCTTTTCTATTGGCAATCAAGAATGTTAAGCCTTGTACCACTTGGAAACGTCCTCCACAGGTATAGGGGTTAGGATTCCAGTACTTATTTTTGGCAAGACACAGTTCAATTTGTAATACTGACCAGCAAATCCATATTCTAATTCCAAATTTCTCAGAGGAAAAATCCTTTAAAAGAAAGGACTTCAAGCCTGTCCTAAATCAAGTCAGCCCTCTGACTGATGGCAAATCCATGTACAATAGGATCAGGAGCATATCACTGAGAGCCACAGAGCTCTCATTGGCTGATTTATTTTTTTTTAAGGGAGAAGTAGATCAAGAAGAGTTTCTTCTACCTGTTGGCTTCATAACAGCACACAGACCTCCACTAAAAGGCAGATAATAGCTGTACTTTTAGGTCATTAGCCAAGAATAAAACTGGGAGCGCCTACATGGAAGGCAAGAATTTTATTGCTGAGCTTCCAGTGCTCTCCACCAGACATAAGGAGGGTATCTAGTAACTGTTCACTGTTATTAACCCAAAAGGAGACTATAAACATGCTGGTTCAGACATTCGGGCCATGACTACTGACACTTTCTGCATCAAATATCTCTTCTATCCACAGCTGTAGAAACTTGGCTTCAATAACATTATTCTACAGAGTCTCTGTACAACAGGACAAAACACTGCCCCATTGTGCGCCACCTTCACAATCATTGCTATGCTTAAACTCATTTCAGCCACTGTGTCAATTCATCTTATGAAGGTTCCTACTCTTTTTTTGCTGACCCTCTGTTTTTCAAACCTAATATATTCTGCAGGGACTGGTTCCTCTTGACAACATGTCCAATGCACGTGAGACGATGTCTTCTCATTTTGGTTCTAAGGAGCATTCTGGCTGAGCTTCTCTCATAGCACACTTGTTTCTTCTTTGGGCAGTCTATGGTATGTCTCAACATTCTTCACCAATACAATTGTTCAAAGAAAACAGTTCTTCAGTCTTCATTGACTAGATTTTGCATGCAGGTAAGGTGGCTGAAATATCATACTATAGATCAGGTGTACTCCTCAAAGTGACATATTTCCTTATTAACACCTTCAAAAGATCTTTTGCAAGAAACTGTCCATTGCAACATATTTTTCATTTCCTAGCTGTTTGTTCCATGGGTGCTGATTGTGGATCCAAGTAAAATGAAATCCTTGACAATTTTAATCATTTATCCTGATGCTGCCTATTGGTCCAATTGTAATAATTTTTATTTTCTCTTTTTATATAATAAATATTGAAGGCAATATAATAAATGCTTCAAGTCCTTTTCATTGTCAATACATACATTTCTACGATCTGTATATCGTAGATTGTTGATGAGTATCCCACTAATTCTCATACCAAATTTCTCTTCATATAGTCTGATTTCTTGATTTATTTGTTCAGTTTATAAATTTAATACATGTGGTGAAAGGATACAGCCACATCTTTATGAATTTAAAGTCATCCACTATTCCTTTGTTCTGTTGAAGTGATGGACTCTTGGTGTTTATATAAGTTGAGCATAATAAAGTATTCTGGAATTTCCATTTTCTCAATATTGTTCATAATTTGTCATGATCTACACAGCTGAGTGCTTTTACAGAGTCAAAAAACCCACAGGTAGCATCTTCCTGACATTCATTGTGTGGTGGTGTTGATTTTCAGTGTCAATCAATTCCTTCTGGTACAGTGACTCTATGTATTCCCTCCATCTTCTTTTGATGCTTTCTGGTGCACTGAATATTTTGCCCATAGCACCTTTCAATATTGCAACATGAGGCTTAAATTTGTTTTTCAGTTTTTTCAGCTTGAGAAATGCAGAGCAAATTCTTCCCTTTTTGTTCTCCAATCCCAGCTCTCTGCACATTCCTCTACAATACTTTGCTTTGTCCTCCTGAGCTGCCCTTTGAAATCTTCTGTTCAGCTTTTTTCACTTCAACATGTTTTTCTTTTGCTTTGGCTTCTCAGCACTCCAGTACAATCTTTAGAGTCTCTTCTGGGACATTTTTTTTTCTCTTTATTTTTCTTTCTCCAGAAGTTTAACGAAAACTCTGGCTTGTCATTGGCTAACCATGGATAGAGTAAAAAAAACTTCAGTGACTACATACTAGAAGAAAGGCCATGTTTACAACTATATATTGTTCAGAAATATTACACAAATAATTAAGTGTAACCATCAACAGTAAACAGCAGCAAACTCTAAGGCACAGGAGAATTTCAGTTCTAGAGTTACCAAATTTTAGTATTAAAAATACCCAGTTTCAATTTTAAAAGCTGTAACACATACATATATTCAAGAAGGTATTTACCAGGAAGGGAAAGAACGACAGACACAATCTATGAAGAAGTCCATGCAGTGAAATTATGAGATAAGAACAAAATGAAACAATGGACAAAAAAATTAAAGCATAAATATGTAAAACCAAAATGAGATTATCATTAAAGATAGAGGAATTTGTTGTTGTTGTTGTTAAGTGCTGTCGCAGGCGACTCATA
>NW_006399801.1:12236615-12246986 GCF_000299155.1 Elephantulus edwardii
TCAGTAATGATATCCCACATTCCACTTACTCTTCTGAATCTAGCTTGAATTTCTCGAAGTTCCCTGTTGAAGAACTGCTGCAACCATTTAAAAATTATTTTCAGAAAAAATGTACTTGAATCTGATAGTGATAATGTTCTTGCCATTGAGTGAAGTATGATTCATAGCAACCCTATGAACAACAACAGACCTGAACCCTGCCCTATCCTGTGCCATCATCGTCTCTGACACACTTGAGTCCATTGCAGCAGTCACTGTGGCAATCCATCTGGTTGAAGGTTTTCCTCTCTTTCATCGACCATTCACCTTTTTAAGCATAAAGTTCCACTATTCGTTGGAGAGGGTCATCATGCTTGGAAAGATGAAAGGATAGCAGTGATGTTGTCCTTCTTGTGCCATCAAGTCGCTTGTGACTTGTAGTGACCCTATGTACAACATAGGAGCTCTGAACCCTGCTCTATCCTGTGCCAACCTTACTGTCACTGACACATCTGCCCCCGTTCATTATCCTAGTCACTGAATAAATCTATCTTATTGAAGATCTTCCTTTCTTGTGCTGTCTCTCCACCCTCCCCAGCATGATGTTCCTCTCCTAGGGCTAGTCAGCCATTGCGACATGTCCAAAGCATGTCAGATGAAGCTTCAGAATCCTTTCCTCCAAGGAGCAGCCTGGTTTCATCCTCTCTAGGATGAACCTGTTTTTTCTCCTAGCAGTCCATGGTATATTCAATAGTCTTCTCCAGCATAACAGCTCAAAAGCATTCATCCTCTTTTTATCATTTCTAGTCATTGTCCATCTTCAAGAGGGGGATGTCATCTTTGGGAGGGTGGAGGGACAGTGCAGGAAAGGAAGATCCTCGATGAGATGGACTGATTCAGTGACTGGGGTAATGGGGGTAGGTGTTTCAGAGATGGTGAGATTGGCACAGGATAGGGCAGTATTTAGGGCTGTTGTACATAGGGTCGCTATGAATCGCAGGTGACTCAACAGCACATAAGAACAACAACAGTCATTGTTCAGATTTTTGGCGCATATCAAGTAATTGTGAAGACTGTGGTCTGAATCAGGCACATCATAGTCTCCATACTGACATTGTTGCTCTTCAATACTCTGGAGAAGTCCCTTACAGAAGACTTCCACAATGCAATTAATCTTTTGATTTCCTGACTGCTAGTACCAAGAGTATTGATTGTGTAGCCAAGCAAACTGAAGCTGTTCACAATCTCAATCGCAATCTTCACCGTCTATCATTATACTGCCAGTTGGCCCAGTGGTCAGAATCTTAATTATATACTACTTCGTAAAATGGTGAACATCAATCAATTCCTTTTGGTACAGTGGCTCTGGATATTTCTTCCATCTTTTTTTGAAGCTTCCTGTGCCATTTAATATTTCACCCATAAAATTCTTCAATATTGCAACTAAAGGCTTGATTTTTTTTTCTTCTTTAATTCTTTCATCTTAAGAAATGTTGGGCATGATCTTTTGTTTGGTCCAGGACCTTACACATTTCATTAGACTGTTTTACCTGGTCTTCTCACACTACTGTTTCAGATCTTTTACTTCAGTATTCCTCCCATATTCTTTAGTTCAAAAGCAACTTTCAAAGTCTCTTCTGACATCTTTTTTTTTTTTTTTATTTAGAGAGCTCTAATTTGACTTTCTAGGATTTAGCATCTGGTATTTCTGCAGCTGACCAGGTTCTGACTTTACTAGTCGAGCCTGAGAAGCAGCCTCTTAAGAGGAAGGCATGAGCAACTCCTGTGCCCAGGGGCAGGATGAACAAGCTCACAGACTGTCTCGTTTGACCTTCATACAGCTTGAGAAGGGAAGTATTATTCCTACTTTTCAAACTGAGTTTCATGATGTTTAGTATTTTGTTCTAAAACTATATAATCATTCAGGGAAAAAGGAAACCTCATAAATGCATTTCTCTCCTTCTGAAGACCCACTCACCCAGACTATCTCTATGTTGTTTGTCAGGCTACTTGACAACACTTTTTGCATACATGTAGTTGGTAATTGGCAGTTGTCTGTGAACCAGCTTTGTATGTTGTTGTTGTTAATTGCTTTCGAGTCGAACATGACTCATAGCTACCCTATGAACAAAAGGTCTGAGGCCCCTCTACAAATATTGACATTTATCAAAGTTCATAGAGTTTCCAGAGGCACGTTATTTAGGAATTAGATGCAACTCCTGCTTCCAAAACTGTGATAGTATGTTATTGTTGTTATACGCTGTTGAGTCGCCTGCAATGTATAGCGACCCTATGTACAGCAGCTGTGAACCCTTCCCTGTTCTGAACCTCTCTCACTAACTCCGACACACCAACCCCCATCAACCCAGTTACTGTATCAATCCATCTAATCTGGGTTCTTCCTCTCCTGTGCTGTCCGTCCACCCTTCTGAGAATGATGTCCTTCTCCAAGGACTGACCTCTCCAGACCATATGCCCAAAGTAAGTGCGGAGGAGCTTCAAAATCCTAGCCTCGAAAGACTTGGCTTCACCCTCTCCAAGACAGACCTATTTGTTTTCTTGGTGATTCATGCTGTGTTCAAGATTCTTCTCCAGCAACACAACTCGAAGGTACCTATTCTCCCTCTGTCATCCTTAGTCATTGTCCAACTTTCTGCAGCATAAAAAGTAATTGAGAAGACCATGGCCTGGATTAGGCAGACCTTTGTTTCTAAAATGATACCATTGTTTTTCAGCACTCTGGAGAGGTCCATGACAACAGATTTTCCCAATGCAATTCATCTTTTAATTTCCTGACTGCTAGTGTTAAGAGTGTTTATTGTGGATCGGAGTAAGCTGTAATTGTTAACAACCTCAATCTCTTCTCCATCTAATATGGTGCTGTTAATTATACCAAAATAAAATGATACCTAGCCCTGTGCCATCCTCCCCTTCCTTGGTGTATTTGAATCCTTTGTTGTTTGTAGCTATTGTGTCCATCCATCTCATTAACATTTGCCTCATTTTCCTTGACCTTCAACTTTATCAAACACAGTGTCTTTTTCAAGTGAATGGCTCCTAATAATACATCCAAAATAAGCTATCTTGGATCTTGCTATCTTCAAATCTAAGGAATACTCTAGTTGACTTTCTTCTAAGACTGTTTTGTTCACTCTCTGGTATCCATGGTGTTGCCAGTATTCTTTACCAACACCATCATGAAAATGTCATTGATTATTTTTCTGCCCTCTTTTCGTTTTCTAGATTTAGCATGCATATGAGGTTATTGAAAAGACAATGTCTTGGATCAGACATACTTTAATCATTAAAGTGACATCTTTGCTTTTTAAGACTTTAGAGCTCTCAAAAGTTTTTAAAAACCTTGCAGATTTTCCCAGTGCAGTACATCACTTGACTTCTTGGCAGCTGCTTTTAGGGGTGCTGGTTGTATTCAAGTAGAATAAAATTGGTGACAATGAGTTTATCAGGATATTAAGGAGCTCTGGTATGCAGTAGTTAAATGTTTGGCTGTTAATAGAAAGGTTGGCAGTTTGAACTCAGCAAATGCTCCATCAAAGGAAGATGTGGCAATTTGCTTCTATAAAGAGCATAGTCTTGCAAACTCCTTAGGGCTGTCATTTTACTCTGTCTTACAGGATCACTATACGTCAGAACCAATACAATGGTACACAATTTGAACATCATATTGTTTATTGTCATATTTGTAAGAATTTTTTCTTTTCACCATACTCAGACATAATCCATTTTAACGGTTATAGTACTTGACCTTTATCAATAAGTGTTTCAAATTGCCTTCATTTCCTGCAAGCAAGGTTGTGTCATTTGCACATCCTATGTTAATGAGCCTTCCTCCAACCTTATTCACATACTCTTGTTCATTTGCTCTAGCTTCTCACTTTGTTTGTCCAGCACACAGATGGTAAAATGAAAGGATATACAATCTTTTCTTATAGAAATTAAGCCTGTGACCAATGGATCTAACCACCTACACCACAGCAGAAAACCTGTCCATTTAGATTGAAGGGGACAGAAAACGACTGAAAGAACAGTGTCTATCACTTAGAATTCAGTAAGGAAATAGGCCAACAGAGTTGTATCTATTGTCCTCCAGGAAAAGAACAATTCCTGGAACAGCTCAGAAATCAGCATACATTTTAAAAGGAGCCCATGAGCATATTTTGGATTTATTAGCCTCCACTGCCTATATAAGTCAGGAGAAGCCTGATATCTGACCCATTGACTTGGGAATTTTCCATCCACTACAAGTACATGAGTGATTCTCTCTCTCCCTCTCAACAAATTATGTGTATTTACACATATATAGGTATGTTGTTGTTGTTATGTGCCGTCGAGTCGTTTGCGACTCATAGCGACCCTATGCATGCACAACAGCCCTAAACCCTGCTGTGTCCTGTGCCAATCGCACCGTCTCGGATACACCCAACCTGATTACCCCAGTCACTCAATCAATCCACTTCATAGAGGGTCTTCCCCTCTTGCGTTGTCCCTCCACCCTACTAAGCATGATGCCCCTCTCCAAGGACCTGTCCTTCCTTACAACATGTCCAAAGTATGTCAGACGAAGCCCCAGAATCCTTGCCTCCAAGGAGCAGCCCGGTTTAACCCTCTCCAGGGTGAATCTGTTTGTTCTCCTAGCAGTCCGTGGTATATTCAATACTCTTCTCCAGCACCACAGCTCAAAGGCATCAATTCTTCTATTCTCCCTAGTCATTGTCCAACTCTCTGATGTATAACAAGTGATTGCAAAGACCATAGCCTGTATCAGATGCACCTGTGTCAGATGTAGTCTCCAGAGTGACACCACTGCTCTTCAGTACTTTAGAGAGGTCCCTAGCACAGATACATATAGATATATCTATATATTACATAGAAACATATACATTTACACATTTCTATGTATTTCACTGATTTTCCCTCTCTAGAAAACCCAGCCTAAGATTTTCTGTAGTAGAGTTTTAAAGTGAGAGACACAGTTTCCTAGTTTTCAAAGTCAAACCTTTACTTATTATTTAGTTTCAGTGTTTGGGGCTACCCCTAAAATGTGCCAGGAGAATGAGATCTGAAGTAGACGGGGCATTAAAATGGGGCCTGCTGAGCCCGAAAGGATGGGGTTGACATTCAGCTAGACTGTGAAAATGGGACTATCAAAGGCTGAAGGAGAAAAATTGCTACCCTAGTGGGCCTAGAAGACAGAGTTGAAGCCAATATTCAGAATCTGGTGGGCAAGATTATTGCCTTGATAGATGTTCTCAAAGAAGAGAAAATTAGATAATTTTTCAGCCTTTGTGACCCAATGTAAATTAATTGTATCTCCCCCAAAATGGGTATTGCAGCACCTAACCGCTATGCTTATGGTTATAATCCCATATGGAAGTAGATTATCTTTTTTTATGTTGATCAAACACAATACTGTAGATTTGTAGTCAATATCTTTTGAGATATAAAACATTAATCCAGCAAAGGGGGGGGAAAGAGAGTCACCTGAAGCTCATCTAGAAAGAGAAGCTTAAGGACACGGACCTTTTTCCAGAACCAGTAAAGAGAGAAAGTCTTCGCTTAGAGCCAGCATCCTGAATTTACACTTTTATCCTCCTAAACTTTTGTAAAAACAAATCTCTGCTTGTTAAATATAACTTGAATATGGCACAAGAGAGAATAGGACTTAGAACTCTTGTTCATAGGATCACTATGAGTCACATTCAACTCAAGGGCACATAATAACAAGAAGAAGAAGAAGAAGAATGGCAGAAGAAGAATCAATGGCTGAATTGTGGTGTTGGTGAAGAGTATTTGTAAAAATAGCAAGGGCAACATGGTGACAGACAAATTTGACCTCCACTAACTCTGCAAGGGGGAGCTAACCCCTCAATAATATTTGCAACACAAATCCAATTCCAATGAAGTCAGATATGTCCCCTGTACTCCCACATCTCCTTCTACTAATTCCAACACTTATTCTATTGCCCTAGTGGGTCCAAAATCCATTGCAATAGCTATGAAGAGCACACTCAAACATACTCAAGATTATGGGACCTATCAGGCAAATTAACACATTACAATATTGACTGGTAACAGGATACAGTCTCTCAGTCAGGACAGCTTCCAACAAACGCTTGCAGGCCCTTCAGCCTTCCACATCTTGGCTTTAAGTAAGTGTTAAAAACTCTCTTAGGCTTGCTGATGAAGGCATTTCTCTCTCAGGTCTCCAGCAAGCCTGGGCAAAAGCATTAGCTCTGGCTCTGTGGGGCAGCAGTTCCAGGTCAGCTCTGTCTCATGTTACATCTCTGGTTTTCTGCTTCAGCTGCTATCAGTTAGTGCAAAAGTCTCTGATGCTGAGAGGTGCATAGTGCATTCTCTGCCTCTTCATTGCTGGTGGTTAAGATTCCCATTTTCTGCTGCTGAATATGCTCATTTCAATGGTAAGATTAGCCAATCCCCTTGTGGATAGACTAACACACTCCATGTGTATGATCTTGCCCATCAATGTGTCAAAGTAAAAGTCAATGGCTTGGAAAGTAGTTTTGAACAATAAACACTTGACATCACAGCACCACCAAGTCTGTCTTGGAGGAAGTACAACCAAAGCACTCCGTTAGAGGCAATGATGGTGACTCTTTTCCCTCAGATACTTTGGGCGTATTATCAGGAGAGACCAATCCTTGGAAAAACACATCATTCTGGGAAAGTTGAAGGGTCAAAAAAAGAAAGGAAGATCCTCAACAAGATGGATTAACAGTGACTATAGCAGTAGACTTGAGTGTATCTGAGATCATGAGTGTGGGGCAAGATAGGGTGGGATTCCAATCCGTTGTTCATAGTGTTGTTGTGAGCACAAATAGACTTGATGGCACCCAGCAACAACAAAGCCATCCACTTGCAATTTTTCTGTTATGGTAATACTAGAAATTGGCGTCTTCCCTCATCTTTTTTCTTTTCTCTTTGTATCTTTGAATGGTAAGAATGTCTCTTGTAGGCAGCGTATAGTTAGATCATGGCAGGTTTGTGTTTTTTTCCTGTGCTGCTGATCTGTATCTTCTAATTGAACAGTTTAGTAATTTTCATTTAATGCAATTGCTGATATACTAGGAATTGTGTATTTCATGTTCTCTTTTCTATGTGTCTTACACCTTTTTCCTTTTACCATTCCATACTGTCTTTTTCATTAAATATTTTCTGCTTACAATTTTAATTCCATTGTTGTTTCTTTTACTTTTCTCCTAGTAGTTGCCTTAGGGATTACAACTGCCATATTAACTTCCAGCAATCTAATTTGGATTAATACCAACCTAATTACAATAGCACACAAAAACTTTGCTCCTACACAGAGCCAACTCTCTTTTTTGTGCTATTATCACTACATAAATTAAATCAATATACACTGTTTGCCCACTCACCTAGATTATAATTATTGCTTTATGTAGCTGTCTTTTATTATTAATTCAGATAGGAAAGAAAAAAGATGCTAACAAAAGTTGATCTATACTGTCTTTTATATTTTCCTATGTCATTATATCTGAGTGATGCAAACAGCTCAGCACTGGACTAAATGGTTGGTGTGTCAAGCTGAAACACCTCAGGAAACAGGCCTGGTAAGCTAGTTCTGTAAAGTCTTAGTCTTGAAAAAAAAAACCTCTTTGGAGAAGTCTGACTCTGAACAAATGGAGTCGGAATAAAGTAAAAATCAATAGCAAGTAACAATAACAAAGTTATCTTTATGAGTGCCTTTTTATTTTTTCTGTGGATCCAAATTAACAATCTATTGTTTGATTTCCACCTAAAGAAATCGGTTTCTCATAGGAAACATATATTGTTGATGAATTTTCTATTTGGCCAGGAATATTCTAATTTATCCTTCATAATTGTATAGTTTTGGTGAAGGCAAATTTACTTGTAGTGTTGTTCCTTTCAAAACTTTCAGTGAGTAATTCTACTGTCTTCTGGCTGCTGTGGTTTCAGGTGAGAAGTCAGCTGTTATTTTATTGAGGTTTTCTTACATACGATGATCCACTTTTCTGTTGGTGATTTCAAGATTTTCTTTTTTATTTTGTATTTCAACACGTAAAAAGAGGAAGAACCACGTGAGGATGGTCATATCTGACTTTTCCAACTCATTAATAGGAAACTGTCCCTGACAACAACATCAACCTACAATGAAGTCACATGAGGCCAGATGTGTGCCCAATGCTTCTAAACCTCTTTCTACTCATTCCAACACCAATTTTACTGCTTTACTAGATGCAAAATCCATTATAATAGCTCACAGATCACATAAAATCTTATTACAGAAGTCAAAAGGCACTATAATTCAGGTTGGTAGCAGAAAGAAATCAGTCAGAACAGTTTCCAAAATGTACTCACAGGCACCTCAATAACCTCCCAGCTTTAGGCTCTTAGTCCTGCCATGTATTGTTCTCCCTGCATGTCCTCCAACAAATGTGGACAAAAAGCTCTTAGATCTGGTTCTGTGGCATAGCAGTCCCAATGTCAGCACCATCTTATGTTGAGTCTCTTCTGAGGCCACTATGGCTGCTGCTCCCACAGGCCCTGGTCTGGCTGGTAGAAGAAGCTCAAGTCCTGAATGACACTCTGCATTCTCTGGCTTCTCTTCTTTACTGGTGGTGAGATTCTCCAAATCTGCCACTGAGTCAGGTCAATTTAGTGGTGAGACTAGCCAATTCCTTTGTGGATAGGCTAACAGACCCTTTTCACGTATTTTCACCCATCCACATGGCAAAGCCAAACTCCATGGCCAAGCAATATTTAACAATATAGCTTTAATACCACAAACAGTTTCATTATGATGTATGTGGATTAGATGTCTTTGATTTTTATCTTAATTGGATTTCATTGGTTTTTTTCTCAGAAATGTAGATTAACATTTTTAATTAAATTTGAGATTTAAAAAAAAATCATTATTTCTTCAAATTTCCTTTCTTTGTTTTTCTTCCTTCCTTCTTTCTTTCTTTCTTTCTTTCTTTCTTTCTTTCTTTCTTTCTTTCTTTCTTTCTTTCTTTCTTTCTTTCTTTCTTTCTTTCATCTCCATGTGGGACTGCCATTCTGCACATGTTGATACCCTTGATGGCTGTCCACAGAACTTTGGGACTCCTCCTTTTTCTTCATTCTTTTATCTTTCTATTCTTCAGGCAAGATCATTTCAATTGATCCATATTCAAGACCACTGTTGAGCTTCTGTAGTAACATTATTATTTCATTTATCACTCAGGTTTTAATTCCAGAATTTCCATTCTTTTTTTTTTCATAATTTCCCTTTGTTAATATTCTTTAGTGAAGCATTGTTCTCATACTTCCTTTGGTTATTTATATAAAATTGCTTCTTTAAAGTTCTTGTCTAATAAGTTGCCTGTGTATACTTCCTCAGGGCTTGTTCCTATTAGCACTCCTCTACTTCTTTTTCTCGTTAGGCATGGCCATACTTTATTTCTTTGCATGTCTTATAAACATTTGTTTAAAATTTGATATTTTCAATAAATAGAAACTCCAGGGATCTTTTTTCCCCAAAATTTCAGAGCAACTTAATTTTGTTCTCTTGGAATCTGTCTATAAATAAAGAAGCAATTTTTCAAATAGTATAAGGAGATAGTAACTGTTTTAAAATCAGAAAATGTGTTTGTCAGGACTGTATCCTTTCAGCTTACCTGTTCAATTTGTATGCTGAGCAAATAATATGGAAATTTATACTGAAAAATATGGCATCAGGATTTGAAGAGGGCTCATCAACAACCTTCAGTATACAGATGGCACAATCTTGCTTGCTGAAAGTGAAGAGAACTTGATGCATTTACTGAAGATAAAAAACTACAAGCCTTTGGTATGGATTACACCTCAACACTAAGAAAACAAAATTCTCACAACTATATCAATAAGGAGCATCATGACAAATGAAGAAAAGATTGAAGTTGTCAGTTATTTTACTTGGTTTCATAATCAACAACATTATTTTTATGAAAGGGGAAATTTTTCTAAGTCCTAAATCTGACATTTTTGCCAGTATAGTGTTGTTGTTGCTGTTGTTATGTACTACCAAGTTGGAAGGACCTAGAGCTGATTCTGGAGTCGGATCTTAGAGGCAGTTAAATTGCATGCAAGGAAATTACTCATTTTTCTCCCTTGGAGCAAATGGTGGATTCAAACCACATACCTTTGGTTTGGCAGGGCAGCTTCTTACTACTAGATCACCAGAGATCTTTTGCTAGCATATTAGCATATCATTTTGATAGTTACCAACATAGTAGCCATTACTTCATATGGCTAGTTAACCTTTAAAAAGTAAATGGTACAAATTGAGATGTATCAAATTCAAGTTTGGTTGCAACACCCCCATGATACATCTTCAAGGATATGAACATGTAC
>NW_006399801.1:12247467-12248647 GCF_000299155.1 Elephantulus edwardii
ACAAGTTGTTCAGAAAAGAAAAAAAAAACACCCCAAACCACCAAATTTTAAAGCAATATTTGGTTTCTCCTGTATCTATCATTTAGGCAGGGGGATGGGGAACTGGGTATGCAGAGTGGAGTGAAGCTTTTTACAATGAGTTTTCTTTATGTTTGTTTAAAAAGCATGGAATTTTAACACTTATTCAACAAATAAATTAGAGAATGAAAAAAAAAGGATTACCTTTAAATTATGATGCTGAACAAAAGTACTGAACATACCATGAACTGCCAAGTGAAAAAACACTGTCCGACAGAAAGTGAAACCAGGTTGCTCCTTGGAGGCAAAGATTTTGAAAATCCATCTCACGGGCTTTGGGCATATTGGCAGGAGGGACCAGTTCTCAGAGAAGGACATCATGCTTGGAAGGATGGAGGAAAAGCACAGGAAAGAAAGGTCCTGTATGCAACAGATTGACACAGTGACTGTGGCAATGGGATCAGTTGTATTAAAGACAGTAAAGTTGGCTCAGGGTAGAGAGAGGTTCAGAGCTCTTGTTCATAGGGTCACTATGAGCTGTAGTCAACTAGATGTCACATAACAGTTTAAAAATGAGTGTGAAATATTAATTATTTTTATACTGGGCATATGTTCAAATGATGTATTATCTATATTGAGTTTAAAAATTTTATTAAAATTAAATTTACTTTTTCTTAATGTGCATGGTAAGGCTTTGTGATTGCTAGAAAAAAAGTAATTAGGCAGCCCATATTATATTTCTGTTAAACAAGCTAATGTAAAAAAGGAAAGAGAGATAAAATTCTTAATATATTTAAATAAAACAAAGGACATAAAAATGAGAAAGAAATAGGAGAAGAAAAATCTTGAGAAAACCTCCTGGCTGTTGAGTCAAAACTGACTTACAATTGATCCTCCAGGGGGTTTTTAAAGATTCTAATTGCATGGGATCATTTAGCATTCTGCCTAAAGCATCCTTGATTATAGCAACTCGAGGTTTGAATTTGTTCTTCAGTTCCTTGAGCTTAAGAAATGTTGAGCAAGTGCGACCCTTTTGGTTTTCTGACTCCAACTCCTTGCACATTTCATTGTAATTTTTTACTTTGTCATCCTGTGCTGCCTTTTGGAATCTTCTGTTCAGCTCTTTAGTATCTTGAATTCTTCCTTGTGCTTTGGCTTCTCT
>NW_006399801.1:12250580-12365009 GCF_000299155.1 Elephantulus edwardii
GGCGCAGGAGGGGAAGGCCCTCTGGGAGATGGATTGATTCAGTAACTGGGGCAATTGGGATGAATGTGTCAGAGATAGTGAGACTGGCACAGGACAGAGCAGAGTTTAGAGCTGTTGTACATAGTGTCTCTATGACTCGCAAGCAACTCAAAGGCGCATAACAGCAGCAACAACAACAACAATTGCATGGACGATTGCCCATCTTTCTCCCATGGAGCAGTTGGTGGGTTTGAACCACTTGCCTTTCGATTAGTTAGTAGGTAACTACTGAACTACAAAATATAAATATAATTACTAATGAGATGAAGGATAATTGTCTGTTAAACTCTATACCATAGAATAACCTGGGAATGATGAAAGATGGAAAGTTGTGTTGGACTGGTTCTTGCAAAACAGAATCTGAGATAGAATGCTGAGTGCAGAAGTTTATGCAGAAATGTCCTAAAATTCAATATCTGTGAGAAAAGGCATTAAGAGGAGGCAGAGGGAGAAGGTACTCTGAGATGCAGCTGGAGCAGCTGTCTTGATCCCATAAGATATTTTGGAACTGAGACAGCTCTTCAGAGAGAGGCCTAGGGCTTTGTATCCCACGTTATCCAGCCTTTGGAGTAAACAGTCCTCAGGGAGAAAACATAACCTTGGCCAAGGGCAAACCCTTGGGGAAGACTAAACTGTGAACCATCACCAGTCAACATTTCCTGCATCTGTGGGATGAGTATCTTGACTCATAGGAGGACCTGAGAGCACCCCACTACAGAAATTGTTGCCCATATATTGAGTGGGAAAAGTTGATTGTAAATATTATGGCTAAAATGAGGTTGCTCTCATAATAAAAAAAGTCATTTCTAGATCCGTCATGAAATACAATGTGGTGAGTGACAGGATATAATATACATACGCATACAAGGAAGTCCAGTGAATGCCACTGTCATTCAAATATATGCACCAACAACTAGATCCAAAAAAGGAGGAAATAAAAGATTTCTACCAACTTCTTCATTCAGAAATCGATCAAATAGGCAATCAAGATGCATTGATAATAATGGGTGGTAGGAATGCAAAAGTTGGGAACAAGGAAGAAAGATCAGTAGTTGGAAAGCATGGAATTGGTGACAGAAATGAAGCTTGTGATAGAATGATAGAATTCTGCAAATTCAATGATTTATTTATTGCAAATACCTTTTATAAGAAACAAAAACATAGGCTATACACATGGATTTCACCTTATGGTATACATAGGAATCAAATCAATTACATCTGTGCGAAGAATCACTGGAGACGCTCAATACCAGCTGTGAAAACCAGGCCAGGTGCTGATTGTGGAACAGACTACCAACTACTCATATGCAAGTTCAAGCTGAAGCTGAAGAAAATTAAATCAAATTCACAGGAACCAAAATTTGACCTTAAGTCTATCCCACTTGAATTTCAAAACCATCTCAGGAACAGATTTGAGGCCTTGAACACCAATGAGAGTAGACCAAATGAGGTGTGGGAAGATATTAAGAATCGTCCATGAAGAATGCAAAAGATCATTACAAAAGCAGAAGAGGAAGAAAAGACTAAGATGGGTGTCAGATGGGACCCTGAATATTGGATTAGAGCACCAAGAAGCCAAAGCTAAAGGAAGAAATCAAGAAATTAAAGACCTGAACAGAAAATTTCAAAGGGCAGCTCAGGATGACAAAGCAAGGTATTATAATGAAATGTGCAAAGAGCTGGAGTTAGAAAATCAAAAGGGCTGAACTTGCTCAGCATTTCTAAAGCTGAAAGCATTGAAAATCAAATTCAAGCCACAAATAGCAATACTTAAGGATTCTTTGGGCAGAATGTTAAAAGATCCAAGAAGCATTAAAAGAACATGGAAAGAGTGTACAGAGTCACTGTCCCAGAACAAATTGGCTGACAGAGAAGATTTCATGAAACAAAATATGAGCAAGAGCCTGTGATTGTGAAGGAGGAAGTTCAAGCTGCTCTGAAAGAATTGGCAAAAAACAAGGCTCCAGGAGTTGATGGCATATCAGTTGACATATTTCATCAAACAGACGCTGCCCTGGATGTGCTCACTAAGTTGTGCCAAGAAATCTGGAGGACAGACACCTGGCCAAATGACTGACAGAGATCTATATTTGTTCCCATATCAAAGAAGGGTGACCCGACAGAGTGTAGAAATTATCAAACAATATCATTAATATCACATGCAAGCAAGATTCTGCTGAAAATTATCCAAAAACGACTGGAGCAACTGAGAACTGCCAGATGTGCAGGCTGGGGTTAGAAGAGGCCGTGGTACTAGGAATATTATAGCTAATGTTAGATGGATCTTGGCGGAAAGCAAAGACTACCAGAGGGATGTCTATCTATGCTTCATCGACTATGCAAAGGCCTTTTACTGTGTGGATCACAACAAACTGTGGTTGACTCTGAGAAGAATGGGAATCCCAGAACATTTGATTATGCTTACATGAAACCTATACTTGAACTAAAAGGCAGTTGTCAGAACAAAGCAAGGGGACACTGCATGGTTCAAAATTGGAAAGGATGTCTGCCAGGGATGTATTCTGTCTCCACACCTTTTCAGTATGTATGCACAACAGAGCATTTGGGATGCTGGGCTGTACGAGGAAGAATGTGACATCAGGATTGGAGGAAGATTCATCAACAACCTTTGTTATGCAGATGAAAAAAACTCTGCTTGCTGAAACTGAGGAGGACCTGAAGTCCTTGCTTCAGAAGGTCAAGGACTGTAGCCTTCAATATGAATCAAAGCTCAACATCAAGAAAACAAAGATTCTCATCCCTTGGCCAATGGGCAACATCAGTATGGATGGTGAAGAGACTGAGATTATTAACAGTTTTAGTTTGCTTGGATCCACAATCAACACTCTTGGTACTAGCAGCCAGAATCAAGGAATGAATTGCACTGGGAAAGTCAGCTGTCAGGGACCTCTCCAGAGTACTGAAGAGCAATGACGTCATGTTGGAGACTAAGGTGCACCTAATCCGGGCCCTAGTCTTCACAGCTGCGTGCCATGAGTCAGAGAGCTCAACAGTGACTAGGTATGATAGAAAGATAATTGATACCTTTTAGCTGTGGTGCTGGAGAAGAGTGTTGAATATACCATTTGACTGCTAGGAGAACAAATAGGTTCATCCTGCAAAGGGTGAAACTGGGCTGCTCCTTGGAGGATTCTGAAGCTTTGTCTGACATACTTTGGGCATGTTGCATGGAAGGACCAGTCCTTGAGCGGGACCTCATGTTTGTGAGGGTAAAGGGACAGCCAAAGAGAGGAAGACAGACCCTCAATGGGATGGATCGATTCAGTTATTGGGGTAATGGAAGTAGGTGTGTTGGAGACAGTGAGGTTGGCACAGGATTGAGCAGGGTTTAGGACTCTTGTACATGAGTTGCAAGCAACTCAACCACACATAACAACAACATATTAACCATGGAAAAATATAACTTATGCAAAAGCCTCAGAAAGATTAGAATCATTGACAAGTAATCAAATAATTAACAGAGAGCCATTGGGAGAGGGTAAGAGGAAAGTTTTATAATGATTAGAGTGAAAGAGAATGCACACTTTACAATGCTCTTTTCTTCTTCTTCTTCTTCACAATAATCATATATTACCAGAAAGAAAGAAAGGGAAGGAAGTTGATGAGAGTTTCCAGTATAGACATATCCTCTGGTGATAAACTGGATTTCTGGTTGGAAATCTCCAAATTAGAATAAATTTATGAATTTTACTTCCAATATCCTTTACAAATAGGCAATAATCCTGGGAAGTTTTGATAATAAAAATGATCCTACCCCTGTGGAATTCTTATTAGCCAAAATGACATCTGTTTCATTGTGTACACTTTAGAACTTTGTTTCCTAAACTAAGGCTCACTTTCATCTTGAATAATCAGGACTTTGGCATGTAAGGGAAGTCATGGCACCTTATGTCACCTGGTAATTTGTTTTAATTACCTATAAGCTAGAATGACACAATCAATACTAATAGATATCAAATAACTGGAATGGGCACAGGGTTTTAGGGAAAGTATCTGGATAGTAGTTATTTAACAAGTTCATTATTTTAATGGGTGGAGGTGTACTTTTCAAGTATTGGTCTTGACCATAGGTGCAAACCTAAGTATGAGGGAGGAATGGGGAATTGATAAAGCTTGTAAGTGAATGAATGACTCCAGATTAAAACTTGACTGTGTTGATCACAACAAATTGTGCTTAACCTTGAGAAGAATGGGAATCACAGAACACTTGATTGTGCTTATGCAAAACTTATGCTAAGACCAGGAAGCAGTCATCAGAACAGAATAAGGAAACACTTTATGGTTCAAAATCATGAAGGAAGTACATCAGGGATGCATCCTGTCTCCATACCTTTTCAATCTAAATGCAGAAAAGATCGTTCGAGAGGCTGGACTTTATGAGGACAAATGTGTTGTCAGGATTGGAGGAAGACCCATCAACAACCTACATTATGCAGCTGACACAACCTTGCTTGCTGAAACTGAGGCCAACCTGAAGTGCTTGCTTCAGAAGGTCAAGAAGGACTGTAGTCTTCAACATGGATTGAAGCTCAATATCAAGAAGACAAAGATTCTCACTACTGAGCCAGTTGGCAGCACTATGATGGATGGAGAAGAGATTGCTTGACTCCACAATCAACACTCTTTGGCACCAGCAGCCAGGAAATCAAAAGACAAATTTCATTGGGTAAATCTGCTGTCAGGGACCTTTCCCAAGTACTGAGAAGCAACAATGTCAGTCTAGAGACTAAGATGTGCCTAATCCAGGCTACAGTCTTTGCAATTACCTGCTATGCATCAGAGAGCTAGATGATGACTAAGGATGATAGAAGAAGAATTGATGCCTTTGAGTTGTGGTGCTGGAAAAGAGTCTTGAACATATAATGGACTGCCAAGAAAACAAATAGGTCTGTCTTGGAGAAAGTAAAACCAAGTTTCTCCTTGGAGGCTAGGATTTTGAAACTCCATCTCACATACTTTGGGCATGTGGCCAAGAGGGACCGATCCTTGGAGAAGGACATCAGGCTTGGAAGGGTGGAGGGACAGTGCAGGAGAGGAAGAACCTAGAGGAGACGGATTGATAGAGTGATTATGGCAATGGGGGTAGGTATGTTGGAATCAGTGAGATTGGCTCAGGACATAGGGTGGCCAGGAGTCACATGCCATAACAACGGCCTATAACAACAGCAACAACAGTTATCCTGTGGCCCTCAGGTCTGGTGCTAATTGTTTTGGGGAAGAACATCTTCCTAAGTGGTACAGCTCTGGTCTCTGTCAGTTTGCTGTACTCAGGTAATTTGTGGCTGCTGTGATGCTGAACACTGTACCACTGGTGTGTCAATTGCCGTGATGGCAACCTATGGTGGACAGTGTTTGGTGGAGCTCCCAGATTAAGACTGACTTAGAAACAGGATTGGCATCCACTTCCTATAAACAACATGCTTTTGGAAACTCTAGGAACATTAGAGAAACGTTGATAGTTCTAAAACAGGGTCTCTATGAGTCGTGCTCAACTCGATGGCATTTAACAACAACACAACAACAATGGCTCTTCTAAATTATGCTTGTAACCGGCTTGTAATCTGCTTGTGATGACAACACATCACAAACTCATTCAGCTATGATCTCCTTACTCCTATCCCATGATGCAAACTGAGTCACATTTGACTGTAGGTTTATCATAACTCTTTGTTTCAGGCAAGATGGAGGTGCATGAAGTAAAGGCAGAACAATCTCTTCCTGATTGAAAGTCCGTGTGTTCACAGCAGTCTCCTCCAGACACGAGGAGTGGGAGGCAAGGAAAAGGATGGTGGGGTTTTAATTACTCTTTAAAATGCTACTGGGCTTCTGGTAAATTGAAACATTGTTTTACAGAATTGTCGGTGTTTCCCGGCAGGAGAAATATGAGAAGAGTTTGATCATGGTAATGTCGATTTTCATTTTAACTAGTGTTCCTTGAGCAGAAATTTAAAACTAATATGGATAAATGGATGCTCTACAAACCACCTAACCATGGGTGACCTATTGGAAGTTTAGGGTATGATTCTCCTTTTTTATTTAAACATGAAGAGTTTCACAAGTCAATTCTTTCTAGTGTATCTGATCCCTACCATCAGGCCCCTTTATGGTCCAAATCAATTGATGAGCTGGATCCACCCTCCTCCATGAGAGCTGACCTCTCGACTGGGTACCCTCCTCTGGAGGGTACAATCTTTTCACTAGTTACCATTCTTTTCACAGGATACTATCTTCTGCACTGGATACAACCTCCTCACGGGTAATAATTTTCTCATCGAGTGGCAACCTCCACTCTTGGGTACATCTGACTGTCTGGGTCATAATAAACTATAGTTAGCATTGAAAAGAAAGGAAGTCCCGGAACACTTAGTGATGTGCATACAAATTATGCTTATACCTAGACCAAGATTCTCTTGTCTAAACTGAGAAAGGGAACACTATAGGATTTAAAATCAAGACAGGAGGGTGCCAGGGATGTATCCTTTCACTATCCATAATCAAGCTGTATGCTGGGAAAATGATTGGAGAACCTGGACTCCATGAGGAAGAATATGGCATCAGGATAGGAGGAAGAACTCCTCAACAACCTGTGATAAGCAGATGACACAACCTTGCTTGCTGACAGTGAGGAGGACTTGAGATTTTGCTGCAGAAGATCAAGAACAGCTTTGCACTTGCTTCATCAGCACATAGACTAAAATTGGAACAAAGCAGAGTAGATCAGCATGGCCCCTGCGTAAAAATGACATAAATTCATGAAAAGTTCCATATTTTTCAAATCGGTGGTGATTATTTTAAGACACAATGTATGGGAATGATCATATGAAACACAATGTTAACGAAGGAATGTGTGAAATACAGTGTATATTAATGGGGGGGAAATTAAAAAAATAAGTCTTAAGGCAAAGAAAAGAAAAATGTTCTTCTAAAAAATAGTTTAAAAAAAAAAAAGCCGACCCTGCAGCTTTTAATATGGATTACATCTCAACATCAAGAAAACAAAAATCCTCACCATTGGGCCAATAGGCAATATCATGACCAATGGAAAAAGACTGAAATTGCCAATGATTTCATCTTACTGGGATCTAGAATCAATCAGAATTCAAGAAATCAAAAGGCGTGTTGCAATGAGAAAGTCTGCAATCAGGGAACTCTCCAAAGTATTAAGGAGCAATGATGTCAGTTTAAAGACTAAGATACACCTGGTTTGGGCCATGGTCTTTTTAATCATTTGCTTGAGAATTGGACAATGAATAAAGTTGACAGAAGTAGAATCAATGCTTTGAGTTGCAGCGTTCAAGAAGAACACTGAATATGCCTTGGACTGCCAAAAGAACAAACCAGCCTGTCTTGCAGAAAGTAAAACCAGGGTGCTTCTTGGAGGCAAAGTTGGTGTAGCTTTGTCTCACATCCTCTGAGCATGTTGTTAGAAGGAGCTCTTCCTTGAAGAGGGGTATCTTGCTTAGAAAGGTGGAGGAGGATCAGGAAAAGAGAGGAAGAACCTCAACAAGATGCCTTGACACAGTCACAGCAGCAATGGGCTTGAGTGTATAAGAGATGGAAAAGATGGATTAGGATAAAACACGATTTAGATCTATTGTTCATAGGGTCCCTGTAAGTCGGACATGACTTGACAGCAAATAACAACAATAACAACTCTGGGTATCCTCTACTCACTAACTACTATTATCCTCACAAGGTACCAACTCTCCCACTGGGTACAGCCTCCTCATGGGTAATAACCTCCTCATTGGGTAACAATCTCCTCGCTGGCAGCTATTTTCTGTCAAAGATAAGTGCTCTCTCCTGTTGCCTGAATGAGCATTACCTGTCAACCAAGAACAAGAATCACTTGTGTTTATATGACCCTTAACAGAGCATGTTCAGTAGCACAGTTTGCTACCTCACCACTGTGCTTGGAAGAAGTAATAGAGACCTCCATTGTGTGTATGAAGAAAGGGAGACTCGGGATAGTAAAAGAATTTACTTGTATTCTCATCTCTTTACCCAAATACTCCATCTCTTTTCTTTGTGCTGTGCGACTTACGTCTTGCACGAGGAGAAGTTTCCATTCTAACGAGCTCCACCAGGAAATGGCCAGGCTTATGCCTGCACCACAGGTCAAGTCTCAAGTTCCAGAGCTATGGAGTCAAGATTTTTAGTGAGCCTACCTGGAAGGAAGGGAGCACTGGTGGCTTAGTGTTGAGGAGTGGTCCGGCCAACCCAAAAGCCAGGTGGTTCGAATCCACCAGCTGCTCTGTAGGAGAAAGTTGGGCAATCTCCTGAGATTTACCGACTCTGAAAACCCGCTGTAGGGTCAGCTATGAGTACGTTCTGACGCTACAGTACCGAACAACAATAATCTGGAAAGAGATAGGTATTCTCTTCTGGGGGCCTTATTCTCTCCTCCTTCCCTGGGATGAGAAGATAAATGCAGTGATAGATGCCAGTTATAAAAGGCCACGCCTGTCATTGCCAAGAGTCTACAGAAAGGATTCTGTGGGGAAAGCTCTTCCGCTTTCCATCTAAACCCTAGTGCCCTGCTTTCATGCCAAGGCAAGTAAACTCAGCTCTCTACCTTTCACCCAGCATGAAGTCTGGAAGCTCGTCCAAATAACTCTTTTGCAAGGCGCGGCGCCGAGCCTCCCATGAAGTCTCCACCTCTGTGCAAACCCGTGCCAAGGCCGCAGAGGGCCGGGCGTGTGCCCGCACCTCACGCTGCGCTCACATTCCAGAGCCGTGAGGGCGCACGACACGGAGAGGACTGTACCACCGCGCGGAAGGCGGCTTCCAGGTCAACATCCGCCAGGCTTGGCATAGCATTCCAGTTCAGCTGATGCCAGAGAGGCTGCCGGTGAACTCGATTCCAGGACTAACAAACAGAATGGGTCCACGCCACCGATTTAGTAAAAAGTGACTTTCCTTGGCTCCAAAGGATCATAAAAGGCAGTCAGGTTTAAGTTCCCAGGACACTCACAATATGACCAGGAGATTTTAGGAGGATTTACCCAGATACAAACTCAGCTAGAAATGCTGTTCCCAGTGAAATGCCAGGAGTTACCCAGACAACCCAGGCTCCTGTGTTAAGAAGAAATGCTTAGAAAGATCCATGCTATTCTGTACAGGGCAGGTCTGCTCTGGAGTTGTAAATCGGAAGGAGGCACTGGGTGATTAAAACAGCTAACACATTTGGCTGCTAATTCAAAGGGTGGAAATTTTATTCCACTCAAAGTGACTTCGAAGAAAGACCTGGCAATCTACTTCCCCCACCCCCTCAAAAAAGCAGTCAAACCCTAATAAAGTATGTAATTAGAGTTGAGTTGATGACAACTGGGTTGATATGTTTGTGTGTGTGGTTTTAATAAGTAGGACATGGGAAGTTGTAAAGTGGGGTTTTAGCAAGCTGATGGACCATGTTTTTACCAAAGATGTTGATATGAAAATGTTTGAGACTCGTGAGGGATAAACCAACTGACCTCCAAATTCCTTGGCTCACCAAGGCTGTGGGTCTGCAAAACAACCACGTCTTTGTTCCTGGGCTTCACTCTGAATGGAGTCTTCTGGAATCTAAAGAGCTCATGGTTGAGGGAGGAAGCCCTGAAAAACTGTCTTTCGGTGAAAAGAACAAAAGCAAAAATAGAAAAACAACCTCCCTCCGTCCCCATGCCACTCTACCCCACCCCCAAAACAACAGATCCAGCAGGATTTCTTTTCCTGTCCCCCTCACTATTCCCTTTTCTTTGAGTGTTTTGTCAACTACTCTAGTGGGCGGCATCTGAGTTACTGGTGTTTTATTACTTAGAGGAGCAAGAAAATTCCATTAAGTTAAGAATAATATGGTTGAGTGCCCCACACGGGAAAGGCATTCAGCATGCTGTGTGCTTGTTTTCTGTGAGGCTCTCAGGACCCTGAGGTCTAGACTTGCTGGCTCCTGCTCCCCGGGTTGTCCGGGTCTCTGGGGTTATGATTCCCACCCACAGAGAGAGGACATTGTGTGCTAAGGGAGCATAGGAATGGCAGGAAGAGAAAAGAAGATGGGGATACTAGTCAGGTAAATGAAGCCTTTTCCAAGAACAGACCACAGAGCAGAAAACCCAGGCAGAAAACCATACTTGAACTCATACTGAGGGCTCTGGAAGTACAATCAGGGGTTGGAAGCATCCGGAAAGACCCATGAATTTCCTCCCTTACCCTTTGGGGTGAATAACCCCATAGCCTTCCTGTTAAAAAAAAAAGATAGAAAGGCAGTTCCTTTAACTTGTCTATGGAAGTTTCTAATGATACATATGCTTGAGACAATTGGGAGCTTCTTACAGAATTAAGTAAACACCTATCCTAGATTCTCCATTGTAGGTGTACTTACCCAAGAAAAATGAAGATCTATGTCCACACAAGGCTTTGCATAGAAATGTTCCAAGTAACAGTCTTCACAACAGCTCTAAACAGCAAACAACCCGTATGAATAGGGACATGAATATATAAGTAAATTGTGGGAATGCTGTTGGCTTAGTGGTAAGAAGCTGCACTGCAATCCCAAAGGCACATGGTTCAAATCCACCACTGCTCTGTAGTAGAAAGACGAGTAATTTCTTCCTGTGCAATTAATTGCCTCTGAAAACTCCTGGAGGGTCAGCTATGGGTTAGTTCTGACCCACGGTACACAACAACATATCCATTTTAGAAATAAAAAGAAATGAGCTATTGATATGTGCAATACTGATGGCTCTTGAAAACATTAGACTGTAAGGGGAAAACTGGACCAAAAAAAAGGCAATTGTATGATTTTATTTATATGAAATTCCAGAACAGAAAAATTATTCTATTGATAAAGATCAGAACATTAATTGCCTAGGGGCTCCAAGAGGATTGACTGGAAAGGGACATAAGGAACTTTCAGGGATGATGAAAATGTTTTATAAATTGACTGAAGAGTGGTTTACACATGCATATACATTTATCAAAACTCAGGCAACTAAATTCGTTAGACCTGTGCACTTATTTGTATATAAACAACTCCTCAAAGATAGAAAAAAATGAGTAATGGGGAAACAAATAATAATAAGAGATAGGAAAGGGGAAAGTAGGTTTACATTGATCTTGCTGATGGCTGTCAAGATGGTATCAACTCATGTTCTACAATAGAGCTAAGTGTCCATCACAGAGATTGTGGATCAGATCCTTCAGCTGGTGCTTCAAATATACCTGGTAGTACCTCAGAAGGAAAACTGGGTGAAGAGCCTTCTTTGCCTTTTCCAGTGTCTGTTTTGTCAAGGGATCAAATTGCTACCTGTTCAGTCTCTCTCTGTGTCTCTGTTTCTCTCTCTCTCCCCAGCCCCCCCCCCCAATAGGAGAGGACTAAAGACAAGGTTTTCATAGGAAATAAGAAGAGAAAAAAACAAATGTATCAAGGCAAAGACACTCCCTCCTTAGGAATGCAGGGGATCCAAACCCCAACCAATCCTACTGGTCCCTAAGTGGCCCTTATGACCAGTCTTCTAAGACTGTTGTTGTGTAACTTTGAGTTGAGTCAGATCTGACCCGTAACTGACCATCCAGTGGGTTTTTAGAGGCAGTTAATTGTACAGGAAGAGATTTCCCATCTTTCTCCTGCAGAGCAGCTGGTCGATGTGAACCACACGCCTTTGGGATTGCAGCACAACTTCTTACCAGAGCTCCCTGGGATAGCTCTCTACCAGAGCTTGTGACTCATAGCTCTGAACTCTGCCCTATCTTGAGCCAAATCCATTGTCTCTGACCCACCTGTCACCATTACCCCAGTCACTAAGTCAATCCATTTCATCAATGGTCTTCTTCTCCTGCGCTGTCCCTCTACCCTCCCAAGCATGATGTCTTTCTCCAAGGGCTGGTCCCTCTTGGCAACATGCCCAAAATATGTGAGATGGAACTTCAAAATCCTTGCTTCCAAGGAGCAGCTCTTTTCATTCTCTAATGCCAGATCTGTTTGTTCTCTTCACAGTCCATGGTATGTTCAATACTCTTCTCCAGCACCACAAAGGTATCAATTCTTCTGTCATCCTTAGTCATTGTGAGCTCTCTGATGCATAGCAAGCCATTGCAAACAAAGACCATGTGTTGGATCAGGCACACTTAAGTCTCTAAACTAACATCATTGCTCTTCAGTACTCTGGAGAAGTACTTGAAAGCAGACTCTCCCAATGTAATTCATCTTTTGATTTCCTGATTGCTGGTGCCAAGAATGTTGAGTGTGGAACCATGTATGCTGAAATGGTTAACAACCTCAATCTCTTTTCCATCTATCATGATGCTGCCATGTGGCCCAGTGGTGAGAATCTGTGTTTTCTTGATGTTAATCTTTAATCCATATGGAAGACTACAGTCCTTGACCTTCTGTAGCAGATGTCTCAGGTCCTCCTTAGTTTCAGCAAGCAGGATTGTGTCATCTGCATAAAGCAGGTTGTTGATGACTCTTCCACCAATCCTGATGTCACATTCCTCCTCATAGAGTCCAGCCTCCTGGATGATCTGTACCACATACAGATTGGAAAGGTATTGAGATAGGATACATCCCTGGTGTACACCTTTTCTCATTTTGAACTGAGCAGTGTTTCTTTACACTGTTCTGATGACTGCTTCCAGAGTGGGAGCCAACAAAAACTGTGCCCATCTGAGGGTCTTTCTCTTCTTCTGCTGGCAATGGATCCAAAAAGTTTGGCTTTACCCCTGACTTTCCAGAAATATTCCCACTTTTTTCTTTCCTTTTCTCTATTTCTTTCGCATAGCCTGTCTCTATCGCCCACCAACCAAGCCTTCTTTTGGAATACTTTAATGAATCTTTTTCATTTGTTTTGCTAAATGACCCCTGTGTTTATATCTGTTTTACTTATTTACAGTCACCTCAACCCATTCCCTCACAGGAAACTGAGTGGAAAAAAGATAGAAAGAACTCAAGTTTTAGCACATATCATGTTCCAGAAAATCTCTGGCACTCCTTGGTTTGTAGCTACATCACTCTATTCTCTGCTTCCATCATCGTATGTTCTTCTTTCTCTTATGTGCCTCTCGGTGTTCACACACTCCTCTCTTTCCCATATGCAAAAATATCTTTTTCTTGTTGTTGTTAGGTGCTGTCAAGTATGACTCATAGCAACCCTATGAACAAAAGAGGTGAACCCTGTTCTCTCCTGTGCCATCCTCACACTTCCTGACATACAGGAGCCCTTTGCAGCAGTTACCATATCAGTCCACCTGGTTGAGGGTTTTCATCTCCTTTGCCAACCCTCCACCCTTCCCAGCATTGTGTCCTTCTCCAAGGAATAGTGCCTCCTAGCAACATGCCCAAAGTGTGTGAGACAAAGCCTCATCATCCTCGCCTCCAAAGAGCACTCTGGCTGGACAGAAACAAAATTTCATTAGGGTCACCCTCAACCCAGTGTAACCTCATCTTAATTTGACTACATCTGCAAGGTCTCTGTGTCCAAACAAGCTCACATTCATAAGTGTGTGGTTTAGGGCCTGATCAAATCTTTTGGGAAACACAATTCAACCTACAACGCTTCCACATCAACCTTGACCTGGCAGCATGCCTTCTCTCCCTGAGACACGACCCACCCCTGGTCTTCCTTGGATCTCTCTGAAACATTTTTTCTCAGTTTCCTTCTTGGTTTCCTTTCTCCTTCTGTTCATTGATCTATCACGGCTGCTCCTTGGTCCTCTCCTTTTTCATCTCACTGTAATAATCCCACTCACTCCTATGACTTCAACTACCATTTATAAACTAGCCCAAACTACACATACTCACAAAAGATTGAAAAACTCACATCAAAAACTCATCATCTTCACCCCAAACCTGCTTCTTCTGCTAACTACCCCATCTCAGTGATGATACCTCCATGCCAAGTGTAAAGCCCCTTGAGTCCGTCTCCACCCCACTACTGAGTCTTTCCTAGCACTCTAGTGAATGTCCTTTGCCAAATAGTCAATGAAACCTGTCAACATTACCTTCCAAGTTCTTTTCATCATGCTCCTTTAAATTAGTGCCATCTCACTTACTGTTATGGAATAAATTATGTCCCCCCCCACACACACACACAGAGTCTTGTCCTCCTATAACTGTGGCTATATTAAAATGTAACACAATTACTGTGGAGCTCTGGTGGTAGGTACTGTGCTTAAAATATTCAGCTACTAACCCAAAGAGGGAGCTCCGGTGGTCTAGTGACAAGAAGCGGTGCTGCAATCCCAAAGGCACATGGTTCAAGGCCACCAGTGGCTCCACAGGAGAAGAACGGGCAATCTCCTCCTGTGTGATTAACTGTCTTTGAAAACTCGCCAGAGGATCAGCTATGGGTCAGTTCCAACTCAACAGTACATAACAGCAACAACAGCAACTAATCCAAAAGTAAGTGGTTCAAACTAACTAGTCACTCCATGGAAGACAGATGAAATCATCTGCTCTGCAAAGATTCCAGCCTTGAGACCCAACAGGGCGTACTGTGTCCCTATGTACCCCACTGGGCTGTACTCTGTCCCCATGGGTTGTACTTTGTTCTGTAGAGTTGCTCTGGATCAGAATTGTAGTGAATGTGGTTTTGACAATCATATTCCATAACTGAATCTGATAGAACATAATCAACACAGCAACTGGGAGTATGCCAGTGTAGGATGTGACACGAACCTCATCACTTCTCAGTTCTCTAAAAAATAGCATAGATGAAGGGACAAGCACAGACCAGGGAATTTAGATGCCATGTGAGACTTGCCAAGAAAACAAGGGATGCCCCGGACTACTAACAAGGAAAGAATGGGCAACACCCAAGTACTGGTTTTTACTCTTGGCCTCCCAAACTTGGGCGTAGGGGGGAAGGAAGCAAAAAACTAACTCTGTTCTTTAAAACCACCCCCTTGTAATATTTCCATTAGAACAGTACTAGGTAACTAAGACATCCACAAGCCATTACAGGAGCTTTCTTGTGGTCTCCCTGTAATCAGCCTTGTGGAAATACACTTGTTATCACTTCCACGTAAGATACTTCAATTGCTCAATTTTATTACCATCATAATAAAACCCAGACTCTTTGACCTGACTCACAAAGCCCTTCACTATCTGCCCCGACCTACTTTTCCAGTCTCATCTGTCCACTCTACCCTATTTCACACAAAAGTCTTACTCAACAGCCAAACCAAACTGCCGGCACTATGATGTGCCTATCTGCCTAAATCCTATCAAGATGCTTGTCCCGGTCTTAGCTTATTGTGCTTTCTTCTTCGGAAATACTCTTTCCTGCTCTCTACTCTTAGCAAATTTTATTTCCATTTCATATTGATTCATTCAACAAATACCTGTTGAGTCCCTGCTATGTGCTATGAATCGGACACTGGGGAGATATTGTTGTTATGCACCGTCAAGTCCACTATGACTCCTAGTGTTGCTATGAACAATGGCTCTGAACTTTGACCTCTCCTTAGTCAATTTTACCATCTTTGACACATCTGACTGCATTGCCGCAGTCACTGTGTCAATACATCTTATCCAAGGTCTTCCCTCTCCTGTGCTAACCCTCTACCCCTCCAAGCATGATGTCCTTCTCCATGGACTGATCCCTCCTGGCAATATGCCCAAAGTATGTGAGATTGAGTTTCAAAATCTTTGGCTCCAAGGAACAACCTGGTCTCAACCTTTCCAGGATAGAACAATTTGTTTTCTTAGTGGTCTATGGTACGTTCAATACTCTTCTCCAGCACCATTACTCAAAGGGAACAATTTTTCCTCTGCCATCTTTATTCTGGAGAACAAAATAAAGTGGTATATAGTGAGAACAGAAACAATACTGGATATATAGTGGGGAGCATGATAAAGAAAAATATCCAAACTAATGAGCATATATTTTGGTTGAGGGAGGTAGACAAGAAACATAAACAAACTTGTAAAATATATTAGATGCTTATAAATATTATAAACACATGTAACAAGGAAAAGTGAAGCAGGAGGATGGGGAGGGGGTAAAAGTTTCAGTAAAGTAACCACGGGAGTGCTCCCTGAGAAAACAACATTCAAACTTGGTCGGAGCCTCATGTCCTCCTGGAAGTCCTAAAAAAGAGTGCAAATGCCCTCTTTATTAAATTTCTTTAACAGTCTATATTTCCCTATCATAACCCTTAGCAAGCCAGAATATAATTTCCTGCTTACTTGTAAACATTAACCCAACTTTGTGAGAATAGGAATTGAGTCTATGTCCTTTATTTTCATGTCATCAGCTTATTGTGGGTATTCAGTATCTATTTCTTGAGTATATAAGTGAATTAATAGTTTACAGCATGTGCAAGATATAGAAATAATTCAGTAATATTGATGATAATGTAATGTTAGTACAGTGGCAGAATTCTCACCCTCTGGGTGGGAGAGCCAGGCTTAATTTCTGGCGAATGTACTTCATGCTGGCATGATTCATCCACCAATGAAGACTTGCATGTTGCTATGATGTTGGGCAGGTTTAAGTGGCATTTCCACACTAAAACAGACTAGGAAGAAAGACTTGATAATCAACTTCTGAAAATCAATCAATGGCAACTCTATGGATCACAAGAATTCCATCTCTTTGTGATATGGTTACCATGAGATGGGGGCTAACATGGATGAAAGAAACAGCAACAACAGTGTTTCCCAAAGTCCCCTTTCACCCACTGCCTCAACTGAGATAGACAAGTATTATTATCGCCTTTTAACAGACACCCAGAAGGTTAAACTTCTCATCCAAGATATCACCATTAAGATTCAATCCCGACTCATATGTCTCCAGACCCAGTGAACTTTCCAGAAAACCTAACTGCCTTGACTTGTTGTTGTTGTTGAGTATCATCAAGTCAGAACTGACCCATACCTGACCCTCCAGCACATTTTCAGAAACAGTAAATTTCACAGGAGAAGATTGACCATCCTTCTCCCCCGGAGCAGCTGGTGGATTCGAACTGTGTGTCCTCAGAGTTACAATGTGGTTTCTTACCATTACTCCACAGAACGTGACTTTATGTTCTGAAAAAAACAAAACAAAATACCAACACAACTAATCTACAAATGCATTACCCATCCTCAGAAAATCAGAATTCCATTTTTATCAGAAAAATTCTACTTCTGTCCAGGCTTCCATCAGCATATAAAACTTCTAAATGCTTAAAGTTGTTGTGTCAGAACCAAGCCATAGCTGATCCTCCATTGGGTTTTCAGAGCTAGTTAATTGCACAGAGAGGCTTACCCATCCTTCTGCTGTGGAGCAGGTGGAGGATTCAAACTGAGTGCCTTTGAAATGGCAGTAGAGCTTCTTACCATTAGGCCACCAGAGTTCAAATGCTAAAGACAATATGTAAATCTAAGGTAAAACATTTCGGAACTCCTTGATGTGGTCACTGCACAGTTTGCCTTTGCTGACACTATTTTCTACAACATTTACTCCCCTTCTTCAAGTCCACATTTAGTGGATCCATGCAGACAACCACTGGTTTATGAATCAATAAAAGCACTTCTTCTCAGAATATCATGCTCGGAAAGGTGGAGGGACCAAGAAGAAGAAGAAGAAGATCCTCAATGAGATGGATTGGCCCAGTGACTGCAGCAGTGGGGCTCGAGGGTGTCAGAGATTGTGAGGATGGCACTGGATAGGGCAGTGTGAACCCTGTCTACTGTTCATAGAGTCACAATGAGTTGTAGTCTACTTGATTGCTCCAAACAACAACAAAAACAATAGCAACAACCAGCACTTTTGAGCTAATGTTGCTTTTGTGTGTGTGTGTTGATTAATAGTTTCATAAAAGTTGCAGACAAAACTGTAGGCAGGAAAAATGTAGCAATTATTAATACATTCTATCCATTGTCTTTTGGAGCCCTGGTGGCATTAATCAAAAGATCAGCAGTTGGAATCTGCTAGCCATTCCCTGGAAAAAGATGACACAATCTGTTTTTGTGAGGATTTACAGCCTTAGAATCTTTGGGGAAGTTCTTTTCTGTCTGCAGCATCACTGGGAGTTGGAATAGACTTGATGGCAGTGGGTGTGGGTTTGGTTATCCATTCACTCTACCACTCATGGTGTTCTCTTTACAACGGCCTCATATTCATGTGAAAGTTGGACAATAAAAAAAGAAAAACAGAGAATTGATGCTTTTGAAATATGGTACTGTGTTTGAATGGTGATGCTGGAGAAGAGCATTGCCTTTTAGTTGTGGTGCTGAAGAAGAGTATTGAACATGTATCATGGACTGCCAAGAGAACAAACAGGTCTGTCCTGGAGAGGGTGCATCCAGGCTGCTCCTTGGAGGCAAGGATTCTGAAGCTCCATCTCACATGCCTGGGGAATGTTGGTAGGAGGGGCCAGTCCTTGGAGAAGGACATTATGCTCAGAAGGGTAGAGGGTCAGTATAGGTGAGGAAGACCCTGGAGGAAACGAATTGACACAGAAGCTGTGATAATAGGGTCAAATGTGTCAGACACAGTGAGGTTGGCTCAGGGATAGGGCCAGGTTCAGAGTTGTTGTTTGTAAAGGTCCCATGAGTCATAGCTGATTTGAAGGCACACAATAACAACAACAACAACAACATTGGTAAAGAATATTAAACACCATGGAATGTCAAAAGAAAGCCAATTTGTATTGGAGGATATACACCCAGTATGCGCCTTAGAAATGGGAATGGTGAAATATTTACTCACTCTGTGTACATCAGGAGGGAAAAATTTCTGGAGAAAAACATTTTATTTGGTAAAGACCAATGAGGAAGACTCTCAATAAGATAGATTGACACAGCGATTGCAACAATGGGATCAAACACATCAGCAATTGTGAGGATGGGTGAATTGGCACTGTTTCAGTATGTTACACATAAGGTTGCAAGAGTAAGAGCCACAGCCAGGAAATTAACCACTGATGGTCTCCAGCTTCTGTTGATAACATATCATCAGTCCATTCGAACCACAAGAAGACATGGGGCATGAAATCTGGCTGTTTAATGAAATCATTATTACATGGGGAAATCTTAGAGTGGTTAGGTCCTGTAGGATTTAAGAATCAATGTGGAGAATGAAGCTAATCTTCCCTCACTTCAGTGACGCCCACGCGGCCCAGGGCTGGTTGGACATTTCTTGGTAGTTTTCCACTCTCTGCTCACAAGTTCTTATCCTCTTTGGCCCTTTGTCACTGGGCCCCATAAAAACGCCCACTCTAGAGAACTTGAGTACTTGCTCATGCCACCCACCAACGAAATGGCATGTGGGGACAAGGGTAAGGAGTTCACATACTCTTCCTCTTTGTTCTATTTTTTCCCCCTGCATAAACACCTCTACGAAGGCCAAATGTCCATCTGTGCTCCATGGTCTCTGTATCGGTGATTTCCTTCCATCCTCAGCAGGCAGGAAGAGTTAGCTATTTTGATGAAGAATCGTTCATAAGATGAGTAGGAACAGACAAGGAAAGTAGGCTTGAATACTTTTAAATGAGCTGCTTTATAATTGAAGGACTTATTTCCTCCCTGCAATGCTTCTGTGCAGTTGAGTAGAGACCTCAAAAGATAAAGTCTTATCTACGTTAGGAAAGAAACTCTGATTGTTTTGTTGTTGTTTTTTCAGGAAGCTGGAAAATTCTTCCGTATGAACATTTGAAAATCTAAGAGATAAAGTCTCTGGTTCTAATTCCTTTAGTCATATGTACATTCTCACCTCTGGCACTGCTGGTCTCTGAGGTTTCGCTTCGATTCTGATTTGCAGAGATCCCTTTGGTGTTGGAGTAGAACTGTTCACCTTAGAGTTTTTCAATGGTGCATTTTTCAGAAAGACATCACCAGGCCTTTCTTCCAAGGTAACTTTGGGGACACTTTGACCTCCAAACTTGAGAGAGCACCCGTGTGCTCGAGCCCTTTGCACCACCCACGAACTCCTCTCTGTGGCATGTGCTGCTCCAATCTTGCTGCTTCTTGCTTTCAGAGGAAAATCAGTCCTTCAATTCTTCACAACTCTTTCAATTCAGATCGTTCAAACAGCTGGATCCCTCTGAAAAGATTACTTTAATCATGACAAAAAAAGAGTGCTTGCAACACAGAACTGAAAGAAAAGAAAAGAAAAGGCATTTTCTGTGATCATTTTTATGTTTTGGTTTCTGAAAACGAGGAAATTTTTATTTAAAAAAGGGGGAGGGGGAAAAAAGCCAGAATATCATTGTAGAGCAATGTAGATGAGGGAAGACAGACATGAAAAAGAAATACAAAATGGGAAATGCAATGTATGATCCTCTTCTATTTCTTTACAGATGTCACTTTTACCCAGAATATTTTTTTCCAGAAATTTTTTTTTACATCTAATAAAAGCAAAGTGATTAAAATTGCAGATGGTTTTTCAGAAAGGTATAAGTTTACACGGGTAAGGATTTGTAACATATGATGGTGGACCGCCAGGGGAAAAATATAAGCAAATCAGTGTTAAAAGAAATGCAACTATAATACTCCTTAGAAACAACGTGATAAGACTTCAGCTCACTTACTTTGAACATGTAATGTGGAGAGTCAGCAAAGGTGAGTGAGAGAGCTTTCTAGTGCAATGAACTGAACCAATGGCCAAGGCAACGGACTCACGTGGCAATCATTGTGAAGATGGCACCAAGTAACAATACAAAACCTCACCACGAGTCATAATCAACAGCAACTAGCAACATTCCTCTACTCCAATTGTTACTACTAATAAACACAAATGAGGATGGGACGTTAATAACTGCAAGAACTGAACCAAAACAAAACTGAACAAAACAAACTTAACTTTCTTTTCCACCAGATATTAACCCAAAAGGTGATGTTGAACTGTCATTTCAGAGGGTTACGTGCTAAAATATACAGACATACGGCCTTCTCCACCTGTTGTAAGATACTGAGCGTAATTAGAAGACTATCTTGGAATTAGAGAGCCCTGGGTTCAAACCTAGATTTAGTCCTGTCCTAATTGTGTGCCCCCGAAGGAGTGCCTCAGACTCTCTAAAAACGAGCTTCCTTCTCTATAAAATGACACTAATAATACTGCCTCTTTTAGGGCTATTGAGAAGAATAAAAGATAAAAAGACTTAGAAATACAACATTGTCCTTGGTACTTTTAAAAAAATTGTGAAAAGGAAAATGGCCATTATTATTACCATATGAAATAGCAAAAAAAGAAATCATTAATGGCTACACAACACACTTCTTTTTCTTATTTTTGCAAGACTTCAAGGTAATGCATATAGTTTATGGTGTTCCTGTCGCCTGAACAAACTGTCAAAGCGAACTAGCAAGCTCTGCTGGAGCCAGGTCACAGCACAACTCTTAGAGCTACAGACAGAAGGATGTCATTTATTTTTTTTCCTCCCTCATCCAGAAGATTGAAAATATAGCTAATAAAAGAGAATGCTTCTTTTCTTGGGTCACCCTGTCCTAGTCTTGCAAGACACCCAAAGGTACCTAAAATGTACGATAGTTTTATATTATTTTGAAAGGAAGCACATAAAATCCTATTGTTAAGTAGTTTTCATACAGGAAAAAATTCACCTCCCACTGGGAGCCATAATTTGTACAGTAGTCAGTTGAAAGATGTATTTTGTTACACAATACAAACCTTTGGCCAGGTTTGAGTAAGAAAGCTACTTTAGTGATTTGTTTTTTTAGAAGAAATCACTTTAAAACTGGGAGACTAGCCATCTCCTGAAATTCATTTTTTCCCCCCTAAATTGCTCACAGGTATAAAGACAGATGTTAGCATCATTTACTGAAATTATAATTTGCCCTGGGGAATGAGTAGTGCCTCAAGAGAGATAAAAATGAAGAAAGCTGAGTAAATCTTGAAACATTCTACTATTTTGTGCAGCAAAGGATCAATGGTGTTCCTCTTGGGCACAGTCCTCTGGGCCCGAGAAAGTGTGACTTTGAAGGGGCCATTAAGCTGTGATCCAGGAGGTAGGTTTGTATTCAAATTCATTTACTCAGTAATTGCTGACTCAAGACGTTTAGGCTTTATGGTAAAGGAGTGTATTCATTTCCTATGGCTATCATAACAAAGTACCACAGACTTTAAAATAACAGGACTTTATTATTTCACAGTTCTAGAGTCTAGAAGTCTTAGTTCAGGGTGTCATCAGGGCCACCTTCTCTCTGAATTCTCTAGGAAAGATCAATTCTTGCCCCTTCCTAACTTCTGATACTAGCAATCCTCTAGTCACTCCCTGCATTGTCACATGACTGTCTGCTTTTGTGCTTCGTCTCCTCTTTTAATAAGGACACCAGTCATATTGTTTAGGACTCTACTGATAACATCTCTGTGTTTACTTAATAGATCACAATAGGAAGCATCATGATAGAAGTAGAAAAGACTGAAATTGTGAACAATTTTATCTTGCTTGGCTCCACAATCAAAACTATTCATTGATTTAAAAAAAACAAACAAACAAAAAACCAACAACAAAAGAAGTGTTGTAGTAGGAAAATCTGCAGTCAAAGACCCCTCCAAAGTACTCAGGAGCAATGGTGTCAGCTTAAAGATTAAGGTGCACCTGAGTCAAGCCATGGTCTTTTCATTTACTTGTTATGCCATCTGAGAGTGAATAAAGATGACAGAAGAAGAAGTGATGCCTTTGAACTGGAGAAGAGTACTGACTATGCCACGGACTACCAACAAACAAATATGTCTTGGAGAAAATACAAACAAGGTACTCTCTTGAGGCAAGGCTGGTGAAACTTTGTGTCATATATTTTGGGCACGTTGTTAGGAAGTACCAGCCCTTGGGAAAAGATAACACACTGGGAAAGATAAAGGGTCGATGAAAGAGAAGACAAAATTGCTCAAGATATATTGTCATCGTGACTGTAGCTGACCCACCAGCAGTTTTTCAGAGGCAGTTAGTTAATCGTATAGAAGGAGATTGCCTAACCTTCTCCTGCAGAGCAGCTGGTAGATTTGAATAACGTGCCTTCAGGATTGCTGTGCAGCTTCTAGGCCACCAGTATTCTCTGTAAGTGCACTGGATCTAATATATCAGAGATGATGAGAATGGCACAGGATAGGGCAAGATTCAGGTCTGTTGTGGGTAGGCAAGATTCAAATCACTATATGTCGTAATCAACACACCTAACAGCAACAACAACAGTGGATTGGCTCTTCAAAAACTCTATTTCCAATCAAAGTTATATAGTTATAGGTAGAGGGGTTAAGACTTAAGCATATCTTCTTAGATAACACAATTCAATCTATACCAGATAGAAAGATTAGTGGATGCTTGAGAACAGAATGAATCGGAAAAGATGGAAATTGGGTGATATGATACATGCATGAGAAAGAGGAGTGATGTTCTAGTGTGGCAAAAAGACTTGGGCCCTGTGCTCAGGTGAGGTCTCCGCACAAGGCAGGTACAATTAATGCCTGGTTACACAGAGGAAGGAAGAGCAACAGGAAACAGATTTAGTCTGGAGGAAATGAGGGAATTCACTTCTTATTGCTTCTAATGTTGTGTCTTTCTTTGGTTGGTTTTTTCACTAAAATCAGAAACAATCTAAGTTGAGAATAAAGAAGCAAAGACATTTTGAAACACGATACAATATATGAAATTGACATCTCAGAAGAGAGTGTGAACCTGGGACATTCCATTCCCTTTCCAGGCAGTGCTGGGGTCCCACATGAGCTGTCACCAGCCATCATTGTCACTTTTTCTCTGCTTACTGCCCCTCAAGGGTAGAGCTTTCCCACTAGAACCCTGGCTAAGTTTTAGGCAGCACACAGGATACAAATCCTCTGGTTAGATGCTTAATTCTGGTGCAATTACCAGAGTTCAATGTGTAACCCCTCCTCTCTGATTAACTGTCTAGCTGTCCTGCATCAGTAAGGAGAGGGCTGTTGCTGTTGCTATGTGCCATTGAGGCAACACTATGAATGATGGATCTGAAGTTTGCTCTGTCTTGTGCCATCCTCACCAACTTTGACACACTTGAGTCTGTTGGTACACTGTGACAATTTATCTTATTGAGTCTTCCTCTCTTTTGCTGACCCTCCACCTTTTCAAACAGGATGTCTTTCTCCAAAGGCTGGCCCATCCTAACAATATGCCCAAAATATGTGAAGTTACACCTTGCCTCCAAGGAACACCCTGGTTTAATTTTCTCCATAACAGGCTTGTTTGTTCTGTTGACAGTCTATGGGTCATTCACTATCACTACTCTTCTTCAGCATCACAACTCAAAGACATCGGTTTGTTATCTGTCCTCCTTAGCCATTGTCCAACTTGCAGATGCATAGCAAGTAACTGAGAAAGAAGGCCCTGGCTTGGATTATTATTTTTTTTAAATCATACTAAGGCGTATCTTTTAATTCCACAGGTAGCATTACATAAGCAGGTCTTTGCAATAACATAATAACTGAATAACTTTTATTAAATCCAGAATTTCAACAATTCGTCAAGAGATATGATACACATTTAATATGATAAGAATTTCCATGTTTTGTAATGATCAGTTTTTGTGGTGAGCTAGCTAGTATTCTATAAGGATATGGATTATTTTTTAAACTGACATCAATGCTCTTTTCCCAGTGTAACTTATCTTTAGATTTTTTGACTGCTGGTAGAAAAGAGTTAATTGTGAACCCAAATAAGATGAAACCAGTGACAACTTCAGTCTTTTCTTCATCTGTTACGATGTCTGTTGGTCCATGGTGAGGTTTTTATTTTCTTGACATTGAGATGTAATCTACTTTAAAAGCTGTGTGCAGTCTTTAATCTTCTGCAATAAGCATTTCAAGGCCTCCTCACTTTCAACAAGCAAAGTTATCATCTGCTTAACACAGATTGTTGATAAATTTTCCTCTGGTCCAGATGCCTCATTTTTTTCCCATTAAGTCCAGCGTCTTGAAAGATTTTCTCAACATACAGATTGAATAAGTATGGAGAAAGGATACAGCCATGACATACAACTTCCTTAACTTCAGACCATGCATTGTTCCCTTGCTCTATTTAACAGTTTCTTGGTCTAGGTATAGGTTTCATCTGAGTACAATAGAGTGCCCTGGGATTTCCATTCTTCTAGATGTTCGCCATAGTTTATAGTGATCCACACAGTCAAATGTCTTTGCATTGTCAATAAAACAGGTAGACATCTTTCTGGTATTCACTGCTTTCAGTTAGATTTATCTGATATCAGCAATGATATCCTTGGTGCCATGGCCCCTTCTAAATACAATCTGAATATCTGATAGTTCTCTATCTATGAACTTTCTGGTAATTTTAAAGTAATAATCTTCAGTAAGATTTTGCTTGTATGCTATGTTAGTGGTATTGTTCAAGAATTTACACATCCTGTTGGATCAGCTTTTTCAGGAATAGAAAAAAGTATAAATCTCTTCCAATCAATTGTCCAGGAAACTGTGCTCCAGATTTTTTGGGACAGCCTGCTGAGCATATCCCTATATCTATTTGTTGAAATATGTCAACTGGTATCCTATCAATTCCTGGAGCCTTATTTTTTGCCCATAACTTCAAAGCAGCTTGAACTTCTTCCTTCATTACTCCTGTGTGCTGTGATATCTGTATGGGTTTGCTGTTAAGGGTATAACACTTATTCTCCAGTTTCTAGTATTGAGAGAATGATTTCCATGCTGTTGTTTTTTATAGCTGATGTACGTATACTCATGTTTGTTTATCATTTGGTCTTTTTGTGTACAGCACTTGTTAGTTGCTGTACAAAAGTGGAGTTTCCAGATTAAGACAGACTAGGAAGAAGGATTGGCCAACCACTTCTAAAACAATAGGGCTTCAAAAACCCTATGAACAGTAGAGTAACTCTAGATGTAACACTGAAAGTTTGAGCCCTCAGTTTGGAAGACATTAAAAAATGACAGGTAAGGGCCGCAACTATCCATTAGTAAATGGAATGTTGACTGTATGAAGATTGAAAAGTTGTCCAAAATTAAATAGAATGCATAAAAATCAACATTGTAAGCATTAGTGAGCAGAGATGGACTAGTATTGACGATGGGAATGAAAAAGTGAGGAATGAAAAGGGGGCTGGGTTAGCTTCCCAAAAGTGTTCAGTAACTACCAGAATTGGAGGAATAGTGATCATCTGAATTTAGGCCTGGGAAGAACCAGCTGGTTTCGGATGATCTTGATTTTTCACATGACAATGAAAGGTAAAACTTTCATAATATTCTGAATGTCTAAGATATGATGCTGCCAGAGCCTGCACTCTTCATATATGTTCTTGTGCATGACTATGTACCCTATATACAGAGTGGAAGGCAACTTTTTATTTGTACGGTCATCAACTCATCTCAACATGTGTGAGGCACTGTGATAATAGCATTTTTATATACCTGTGCTAATAAAATTTTTTATTAATTGTTTCTCCCCCAAAAGTATAAGTTGATATTTTGACTCTGATGTCTGTGAATGTGGCCTTATTATCATTTCCGTTAACATGAGATCTTACTGGAATGGGGAGTATCCTAACCCAATCTAAGAGAGGTTGTATAAAATTGAAGAGATCAGAGGCAGTAACATCCACATGGCAGGTTACCACCACAAGTTAGGAGAGAGGCACAAAACAGGCATTTCTCAGGAATGTGACACTTTGATCTTGGACTTTTAACTTCTAAAACTGTGCGGCAATAAATTTCTGTTCCTTAAGGCACCTGCTTTGTGGGGCTTTAACGCAGCAGTCTTGGGAAATTAATGAAGCAATTACAGTGCATTATGGTAAGTAATCCTCAAAATAATACTGTGATGATGATGATGATGATGATGATGATTTATTCTGCTTCACAGAGAAAGGTAATATATAGGGAGGTATGTCCAGAGTCATTTGATTACTAGGTTCATCAGACTTTAAAAACCATATGCTCAATCTTGAAAGTAGACAAAAAAATATCCTTGATTCATTTAGATATTGGATTTGAGTGCAAGTTACAGAAATTCCCAAAATGCCAGCTTAAACAAAGTAGGGGTGCTTTGGGTTTGTGGTTTGTTTTGTTTTTTATTTGTGTGTGTGTGTTAAGCAATTCAATAGCTCAGGGCTTGTGTGGTACAACACCATTAAGAATTGATATTTCTTCTATGTTTCTAGTTCCTTTTTCATAATTTGTGCCCTTTGTGTTCACAGTCACTTTATGACTACAAGATAGTGGTTTTTATCTCCAGTATTGCATCAGCATCCCAGGCAGGAAAAAAGAGAAGGGGAGGACGAAGTGCACGTTGAATTCCTGTTGTGACTGAAAGAAATGCCCTGTACTCCTTACTTTGTAATAGCCTAAACATGGTTACAAGAAAACCAAAAGATGGAGAATTTTGGCTGGGTAAATAAGAAAAAACTGTTGCCAACATTCATTGATAATCAGAATTATTGTAAGCAATGCTCAAAACAATTCTGTGCTTATAACTATTGCTTATTCTGCTTCATGGAGATATAACAGAGGATCATTCTAGAAAGATTGGAAGTTGAAATGGAACACAACTTCTTGGTGTTTAGGAGAAAGATGGGCAATCTTCTCCCGTACAATTTATAGCCTTAGAAACACAATTAAGGGTCAGCTATGAGGCAATTCTGACTCCATGGCAATGAATTAATGATTTATTTGTAGCAAATGCCTTTTTTCGGTGATTTGGTTTTTGGGTTTTTTTATTGGTTTGCTTACAAAGTTCATATACATTGTATTTCACACTATTTTTCATTCATACTGTGTTTCGTACAATCACTCTCATGCACTTTGTTTTACACAATTAATCACTATTACATCATGTCCATTATTTTCCTATCTTTTTGCACAGATCCTTCCCATTTCCTCTGCCCAACAAATTGTGCAACATTGTGGTTTTGCCCCTCCTCATCCTCAATCCTCCCTCCTTGAGTTCCCATATGGGTTTTACTAGCTAGCCTTCTGACAAATTGTTGTTGTTATGTGCCGTCGAGTCGCTTGCGACTCATAGTGACCCTATGTACAACAGCCCTAAACTCCGCTCTGTCCTGTGCCAATCGCACTGTCTCTGACACTCCCATCCCAATTATCCCAGTCACTGAATCAATCCACCTCATAGAGGGCCTTCCCCTCCTGCGCTGTCCCTCCACCCTCCCAAGCATGATGTCCCTCTCTAAGGACCGGTCTCTCCTCACAACATGTCCAAAGTAAGTTAGACGAAGCCTCAGAATCCTTGCCTCCAAGGAGCCACCCGGTTTAACCCTTTCCAGGACAAATCTGTTTGTTTTCCTAGCAGTCCATGGTATTCTCAATACTCTTCTCCAGCACCACAGCTCAAAGGCATCAATTCTCCTTCTATCCTCCTTGGTCATTGTCCAACTCTCTGATACATAACAAGTGATTGCAAAGACCATGGCCTGTATCAGATGCACCTTAGTCTCCAGAGAGACACCATTGCTCTTCAGTACTTTGGAGTGGTCCCTAACAGCAGACTTTCCCATGGCAATGCGCCTTTTAATTTCCTGGCTGCTGGTACCAAGACTGTTGACTGTGGAGCCAAGCAAGCTAAAGCTGTGTACAATCTCAGTCTCTTCACTATCCATCCTGATGCTGCCGATTGGTCCAGTGGTGAGAATCTTTGTCTTCTTGACATTGAGCCTCAATCCATATTGTAGGCTGCAGTCCTTGACACTCTGCAGCAGGTGCTTCAGGTCCTCTTCAGTTTCAGCAAGCAGAGTTGTGTCATCTGCATAACGCAGATTGTTGATAAATCGTCCACCAGTCTTGACCCCACATTTCTCTGACAAATACCCTTTTAAAATTCTTTATGGGCTTTATTTTATTATCACTTCTTCTCTTGAATTGTGCGTTCAATCCATTCACATTAAGTGTGATGATTAACAGGCCAGGTTATAAGACTGTCATTTTGCTGTGTCTCTTTTTCTGTTGTTTCTTGTTACTATATTCCATCCACTTTTCTTTGTTGTCTCTGTGTGAAGACCTTTCCTTATAATTTCTTATAGAGTTGGTCTTGTTTTCACAAATTCTTTAAATTGCTGCTTTTCTGTAAATTACCTAGTTTCTCTTTCCTGTTTGATGGACAGCTTTACTGGTATGGTATCCTCAGATGGCAATTGTTTCCTCTAAGCCTTCTGTATATGCCAGCTCATTGTCTTCTGGCTTGCATGGTTTCTGCTGAGAAATCATAACTGGTGGTCTGCACAGAAATGAGATTGGCTATATCTACAGAAAGAATCATTGGAGAAGCTGAGTATCAGCATTCAAAAGCAGACCAAATGCTTAATCAATTCTCTAGTGCTATCATTGTTGCTGCTGCATCCCAAAGTGTGTCCACCGGGTTGGAGGAATTCCCTTCTAATGGGGGGAAAATTTTTCCTGGTGGGGGAAGATTTTCCTCTCTGCACAAATACTTTCTTTAAAAACATAAATGACAAATATATACACACCTCACCTGATGGGATACACAGAAATCAAGTAAAGTACATCTGCAGAAAGAGATGATAGTTTTTTGGGTGTTTTTTTTTTTAGAGATGATAGTTTTATATCATCTGTCAGAACAAGGCTGGGGCCAACTGTGGAACAAGTCATCAATTACTCACATTTAAATTAAAACTGAAGCTGAAGAAAGTGAAAACACAACCTTGAGTACAACTCATCTGAATTTAGAGATCACCAAAGAAGACATTCAGATGGCTAACAAGCACATAAATAAATGTCCAAATTCCCTAGCTCTAAGAGAGATGAAAATTAAAACAACTATGAGATATCATCTCACTCAAGTCAGAATTGCAAAATTTAAGAGAACAGCAAGCAACAAATGCTGGTGAGGTTGTGGAGAAACTGGAACCCTTATTCACTGTTGGTGGGAGTGTAAAATGGTGCAACTACTGTCGAAGGTGGTATGGCACTTTCTCAAAAAGTTGCAAATAGAGATACCATTCGACCCAGCAATTCCAGTACTAGGAATATATCCCAAAGAGACCATAACTGACATCCAAGCAGATATATGCACACCCATGTTTATTGCAGCTTTGTTCACAAAGCAAGGAGTTGGAAACAACCTAAGTGCACATCAACAAACGAATGGATAGAGAAGATGTGGTATATTCACACAATGAAATATTATGCTGCATTGAAAAACAAGGAACTCATGCAATATTATTCAAAATGGCTGACCGTGGAGGACATTATGCTGAGTGAAGTATCTCAGTCACAAAAGGACAAATACTGTATAGTGTCACTGTTGTAAAACAGGACTGACCTTGGGGCTAGGAGAGACTGAGAAAGATGGGTTCAATAATGCATACTGCATTGAAACAGATGAGGGAGAAAACTGTTTAAAAGGGATATGTGATTAGGTATTTTCGTCATGACAGGAGGCCAGAGAGAAGGCTGCATAGTGGAGTGGACCTGGTGGGAAGGGTTGTAAAACAATGAAAGAATTTTTCTTTTACTTTTCTAAGAGGGTAGTGTACTGGAGGGAGGGAGGGTTAGAACGGGAGAAAAGTGCAACAATGAATGAATGGAAATCCCAAGTCTCTGTAAATTTTTACAGAAATTAATAATAAATTTAAAACAAAAAGGAGGGGGAAAGAGTAGATTTAACCCATTGAACACTAGGAACCAAAAGTCAGAATGACATCAAAAACATCATCTATAAAGAAAACAAAAAATTATTTAAAAGACCAGAAAGAGAGAAAAGACAAAAATAGCTCTCAGAAGAGACTCTAAAACTTGCTCTTGAACACAGATAGTGAAAATGAATGGAAGATAATATGAACTAAATGAGCTTAACAAGAGATTTCAAAGGATAGCTTGGGGAAACCAAGTGAAGTGTTATAATGAAATGTGCAAAGAACCAGAATTAAACAACCAAAAAAGAAGAGCTCACTAGGTATTTCTCAAGCTGAAAAAAGTGAAGAAGAAACTCAAGTCTCAAGTTTCAGTACTGAAAGATTCAGTGGGCAACATACTAAATGATGCAGAAGGCATTAAAGAAAGAAGAAAAATAATAAATATAGTCACTGTATCAGAGAGAATTCAACATTCAAGCTATTCTCTGATAAAGTTTAAAACCTAGAGGAAATGGACAAATTTCTTGAAGCTCATGCCCTACCTAGACTGATACAGACAGATGTAGAACACTTGAACAGACCCATCACAAAAGAAGAAATGAAATAGGTCATAAAAAGACTTCCTCACAAAAAAAAATGCCCTTTACCAGATGGCTTCACAGCTGAATTCTACCAAATAGAGAAGATCTATCACCAATTCTACTTGAATTATTTCAACAAGTAGAAAAAGTAGGAACACTCCCAGAGTCATTCTATGAAGCAAGCATAACGCTAATAACAGAATCAGACAAAGACATTAAAAAAAAAACCAAAACAAAACACAAAACCAAACAACCCCAAACCCTCAGACCATTATCTTCCGTGAATATAGATGCAAAAATCCTTAACAAAATACTGGCCAATGGAATCTAACAGCATATTAAAAAAATAACTTATCATGACCAAGTGGGATTCATAATAGGGATGCAGGGATGGTTCAACATAAGAAAAACAATCACTATAATTCATCACATTAACAAAGCAAACAAGAAGAACCACATAATTCTAGAAATTGATGCAAAAAAGTCCTTTGACAAAATCCAACACCTCTTCTTGATTAAAACCCTCAGCAAAATAAGAGCAGATCGGAATTTCTTCAACATAGTGAAAAGTGTATACACAAAACCGAAAGCCAATATCATTCTCAATGGAGAGAGACTACAAGTATTCTCCTTGCAAAGAGGGACCAGACAAGGATATCCACTATCACCACTCCTATTTAAAATTGCATTGGAAATATTTGTTAGGGCAATACAACAAGAGAAGGAAATAAAGGGCATCCAGATTGGCAAAGAGACGGTGAAACTGTTGCTATATGCAGATAATATGAAAATGTACACAGAAAACTCCAAGGATTCAACAAAAAAAAACCTGTTAGAGCTAGTAGACCAATTTAGTAGAGTGACAGGATACAAGATCATATAAAAAAGTCAGTGGGATTCCTCTACAGTAACAAAGAAAACACAAATAAGGAAACTAAGAAAGCAATACCATTTACAGTAGCCAACTACAAACTGAAATACTTAGGAATAAACCTAACTAGAGACACCAAAGATTTTTACAAAGAAAACACTTCTGTGAGAATACTAAAAGACCTAAATAAATGGAAAATTGTTTCCTATTTATGGATTAAAAGACTCAATATAGTGAAAATTACAATCCTACCAAAAATAATCTACAGGTATACTACAATCTCAATACAGATACCAAATTCATTTTTCAAAGATATGGAAAAGGCAATTGATAAGTTTATGTGGAGAGAAAAGAGAACCCAAATAAACAAAGCACTTCTGAAAAGCAAGAATAAAGTTGGAGGCATAGAACTCCTTGGTTTTGAAACATACAACAGAGCTATAATAACCAAAACAGTGTGATACTGGTATAATGACAAGCACATAGACCAATGGAACAGAATCTAGAACCCAGAAATTAATCCATCTATGGTCAACTAATATTCGACAAGGAAACACTAGCTATCAAATGGGGAAATGACAACCTCTTCAACAAGTAGTGCTGGTAAAACTACACATCTCTTACCATAAACGCAAAACAATTCAAGGTGGATCAAAGACCTAGGGGTAAAGCCCAAAACCATAAAGATGGAACCAAGTTTAAAAGGCCTAACCTATAGCATAAAAAGGCTGACAAAGAGGCCAGAAATACACAAACAGGAAAGGATAAAATTCATGAATAGGACATACTAAAGATTAAATCCATGAGTACATCAAAATATTTTTCAAACAGGGAGAAAAGAAAACCTGCTGACTGGGAAAAACATTTGGCAAAACCATCTCAGACAAGGGTCTCATAACAAAAGTTTACAATACTACAGAGCTTCCACAAGAAAAAGACTGATAACGCAATTACAAAATGGGCAAAAGACATTTAAAGACTTTTCACAGCGGAAGATACTCAAATGTCCAACTGACACATTAAGAAATGCTCAAAATCACTGGCAATAAGAGAGACACAAATCAAAACCACAATGAAATACTATCTCACCCCAGTAGCAGTGGTAAAGTTTAACAGAACAGCAAACAGTAAATGTTGGAAAGGATGTGGAGAGATAGGAACTCTCACACACTGTACAACCTCTGGAAGGCAGTTCGGCATTTCCTAAAAAAAAAAAAAAGGTGAACATAGAAATTCAATATAACCCAGCTATTCCACTATTTGTAATATGTTGTTGTTAAGTGCCATTGAGTCATAGATGACTCATAACAACTCTATGAACGGAAGACCTGAACACCTGTATAACTTTCATCCTTTCTCCAGGTTGATAGGGTTTCTGGAGGCAATATATTTTGGAAGTGGATGCCATTCCTGCTTCCAAGCATGTTTGAATCGGGGAGCTCCACCAAACACTGTCTACCATGGGTAACCATTATCACATTTGACACATCAGTGTCACAGTGTTCAGCTTCACAGTAACCACGAGTTACCTCTGTACAGCAAGTGGACATTCCAGGGTTATATTCTGAGAAAATTAGAACTAAGACACAAGTGGAGATTTGTACATCAGTAGCACCATTATTCATGATCGCAAGAACATAGAAACAGCCCAAATGTCCAGTCACAATCAAATGGGTTGAGAAATTATGGTACATTCACATGATGGAATACTACGCAGCATGCAGGAGCAATGATTTTAAAAATTACTATCTAACTTGGGAGGGACTGGAAGCATTATGCTGAATGAACTAACCCAGTCTCATAAGGACAAATACTATATAAGACCATTATAGTAGAAACAGAAAGACAACCAGTAAAATATGTATGAGTATCCAAGAGGGTGAGGGTAGGAGCAGAGGGGTTAGGATGGGCAGGGGGGGAAATCATAGGGTTGCACAAGTTGATGGGTGGAGCAAAGGGCGAGTGATGGAAATGGGAAAGACCTGGCAGGGATCTGGAAATACAGGGAAATGGTGGACATCTTTCAATGTTGATTAATTTTATAAAATATAATGAATGGGAATGATTACATGAAACACTGTGAATGAAGAATAGCATGAACCACAATGTATATTAACTTTGTAAGCAAACCAATATAAAATAAAAAATTATTTTAAAATATTAATTCAACATTCAAGCATTGTAGAAGGTATCATCATACAATCAAGAATCTATTGTATTGCTGGAAGAAGTCTAAATTGTACTGACAACAAAAATGACCCTAGAAAATGGCATAGTTCCTGCCAAGGTGGGCTGGAACGCAACAGCAAGTGTGAGGATGGTGCTGGGCCAGGCACCTTTTGTTGTACTTAGGATCACTATGAATCAAAACTGATGGCAGCAAAAAATAATAATGAATTTTCACTTGATAATGCTGTTTTGGGTGCAGAAACAACATGGTTCCCAAGCAGAAGAAAAACCACCACTCATTTCTTGCTATCAGAACACATCAAATGGAACTGACACAAGCTCTCTCCTGTGTAACGAAAACACCAAGTAAGATTGTTGGCCTCCCTTGTTATAAGACAAATGCAACACAGATCTGCCGCAGCCTCTTGTAGTGATAAGAAAAATATTGAATGGAACTACCACAGCTCCCCTGGTAGTTTCTGCATCTAGACTTCTAGGATACTCCTCATTTAAGAGAAAGTTAACATCTATGCATTGCCTGCTCCTAAAAGAAAGCCTCTCTGGAGCAATTCCTTCTAGAACAGAAAAGTATTTGTGAGGCCTCCTGTGGGAGAGCAGCTCTGGTGGAGAGCCCTAGCATGAGGGCCGGTTCTGGAATGTCAAGCAGGTGTTGACGTCAGAGACTGTGCTAATGCATTTTGATTAAGTAGCAGATGCCTAACCTTCTGGTGCTAAGAGCATGTTCTGAGCCACCCAGTGCCCGGTGACCCTGAGACCCTCATTATTGTCTTCTAAAGAGCAACATCATCTGCAAGAAGCACCTGACTATGACCCCAGAAGTCAGCCCTCTCCACAGCTTCTTCCAAGGCTGTGCCTTTTATGACCTGTGTGATTACAGCCTCTTTGAAGAGTAAGCTGATACTCTAAAGACAATCTTGCCCCAAAAAGGACACTTGCTGTTGTTGCTCTTTCAGCTGGCCAGTTTCTGCTCTGCTCGAATGTGCAGGCCCTGTGCCAGCACTCCATATGCATGCCTTCATTTCCTCCAGGAGATGGGTCCTATCAGCATCCCACAGATGAAGAAACTTCAGTGCAGTGTAGTTGAGCCACATAAGCTGCACATAGCTAATAAGTGGTAGAGCCAGAATTAAAAACTCGGACTCTTTTCTTAATTTTATTTTATACTAGTTTGTTTACAAAGTTCAAATGCATTGTTTTTCACACCAGATCTTTCCCATTTCCTTCACACACACTTGTCCACTCATAAAATTGTGCGACCTATGATTATCCCCCACCCATCCTCACCCCTCAGCTTCCACATTTCCCCACCTTGGATCCTCATATTTGTTCTACAATTAAGGTCTTATCCAGCATGTGTCTTTACAGGACTGAAACTCAGACTCTTTCATGAAAGTGTTACTACACTGATCTGAGCACTGCTACTACTATACAGACCTGCAGGATAGGAAACAAAGCAAAAAATAAAAATAATCAAGAACAAAGATTCCTGTGCTATGTCTCCCTCAAACTAGAAGACATTTTCTATTGTCAAGTGATCATGGAATCTATTCACATCTCATAGCAATGCTTTTAATGAACCATAGATTAAGAATTACTTGTGGCTCATTTGTTTTTCTGCTCCAGACTCTAGTTCTGGGTCTTGTTCAAACCTGGTACTGCAAAAACGTGCACATTTAGAAAATTGATGGACAGCTTTTTAAACTGTCCAACTGAGAGCAGATTTTATTTTCTAATATATAGTCTTATTCTCAAAAGAGATCTAAGGCTCCTTGCAGAAATAGCTCATTCTAGCACTGGGCAGACAATATGTAAGATGAGCCTGGAGCGTCTGTATGCCAGAAAGTAAGGAAGTGCTTAAAAAGGGAGGAGGGGAAGAAGATGGAAGGGAAGAAAAAGAAAACCCCTCCCACTACTGAGGAAGGTGGCAAAGGGGCCCGGAAGCTCCTATTAGGCAAAATTGGAACACTTGGAGCAACAAAATGAAAAAGGTAACGTTAGATTTTAACCAAAAGTAAAATTAATATATGAACCCATATTTATGTAAATAGATGATGAAAGGAAGGAAGGAAGGGAGGGAGGAAGGAAGGAAGGAAGGAAGGAAGGGAGGGAGGGAGAGAGAGAGAAAGAGACAAACATCCTGTGCAGAAGAATTTCAAATCACTTATGCAGATCCACCCTTATGGACCATGGAGCCTAACTCCCCGCTCTTAAGCGTGGACTGCTCATAGTGACCTTCCTCCCAAGAGCACGCTATGAAAAGGGAGGGGAAGGAGTCACTTTGTAGTTGAGGAAAATGACAAATACTATCTCAGCTTGGTGCTGACAGTCAACATCAATTGTGCTAAGTCAGTGACACCTAACCACTATAGGTCTTTCTCCCCTAAACTCCTAAACCCAGTCTCTCCACAAGTCTAATCATCAGGAAAATCCTAATTGAGGGGCTTTCTTCATAATACTTGACCAGCCTGCCTCAAACCTGTCAAGGTTATCAAAAACCCAAGAGAGTCTGAGAAACTGTCACACTCAAGAGATTCCAAAGAGTCGAGATGACTGAGTGTGATGTGACGACCTGGAGGTGATCATGAGACTCGAAGCGAGGGCATTAGGGGGAAACTGAAGAAATGTGCCTAAAGTATGGGTGTCAGTAGATAACAGTCTACCAATACTGGCTCATTAGTTGTACTAAATGCTCCATACAAATGTAAAATGTTAATAATAGGGGAGTGTGGGCGTAGGGGTATAACGGAACATTCAGTCCTGATTTGCACTTTTCTGTGTTTCTAAAACTGGTTTAAAATTTTAAAATTTATTTTTTTTTCAAAGTCAGAGAAAGCCATTAAGTTAGCGGGATTTCAGCTTATTCACTGTATGAAGGAGGAGGTGGTACTAGAAAGTGGCCTGAGAACAGCAAAGCTATTTGCAGTTCACAACATGATTCATCTTTCCGAGAAAGACATTTTTTGATGGCTAGATTATTGTTTTAATAGTGACTGATATAGTGTCCTGTCCATATTCACTAAAACTCACTGTGGTTCAGTCAATTCTGACTCAGTGCAACTCCAAAGAACAGAGTAGAATTTCCCCAAAACCGTAAAGCTTTATGAAAACAGATTGCCCAAGGTCCAAACTCACATCATTTTAGTCAGCAGTGAGAACTTAACCATTGCATCAGCAGGACTCTTTATATTAGGTCAGTATATCAGCAAAACAGTACATTAGTACAATGGTGAAACACTGTCTCACATAATTTGGGCATATTTTCAGGAGGGACTAGTCCTTAGAAAATGACATCATGCTGGGAAAGGGGAAGACCCTCAAAGAGATGGCCTGGCACAGCAACTGTAACAATGGACTCCACCTATCAGAGATCGTGAGGATGGGCCCAGAAAGGGCAACGTTCAGATCTGGTCTTCACTGGGTCACTATGTATTATAGCCAACTCAATGGCACCTAACAACGACAATAACAACACAACTCTCCAAATGCATTCATGTTTCCTTGCAAAGAACAGTTATGTTTTTAATGAAGAGTCTCCATCCCAGTTTGAAGGATATCCCTGACAAGAATTAGTGAAAGGATACAGTCCTCTTCTTAGTGACTCAAAGGGCTTTAGGCTTCCATATCTAACTGCCCTGTGCAATGGCAGAAAGCAAAGCACTAAGCCCTGTGGCTTCTCATCAAGGGCTTCCTTCACCTCCCTTGTTTGGATTTTGAGCATTAGGGCTCATCATCCTGGAGCAAAGGAGCCCTAATGATGTAGTTGATAATAGTAGTTAAAGCACTTGGCTGCTCACTGAAAGGTCAGTGGTAAGGTTTGAACCCATGAATATCACCACAGGAGAGAAGACTTACTCTTTTACCATGAAGATTACCGTCTGGGAAATCCCTGAGGACAGTTCTATTCTGTCACATAGGGACACTATGCATCAGAACTGCCTTGATGGAATACAACAGCAACTTCAAGTCAAAAGTCCAGATCAAAACGTGTCCTCAAGTAGATATCCAAAGTTGATTGGACTCTTTGGCAACAACTTTTGGGAACAAAAGCTCACATTTGTTGTTAACTATTGTGGAGTTGGCCCAAGCTCAGGACCACCCCTGCACTACAAAACAAAACGCCATCCAATCCTGTGCTATTCCCATGATTGTCCCTGTGTTGTCCCTGGCTAATGTAAGGAAGTAGTTCTCCAGGCCTTTCTTTCTAGTATGTTGTGTAACAGGCCATCAGCAGTGCTTCCAACTAAAACACACAGGAATAGATTTTCATTTCTTAGTAAAACTCTAGGGCTTTCTGGTGGCCTAGTGGGAAGGAAGTTACACTGCTAACCTGAAGATAAGTGGTTTGAATGCACCAGCTGCTCTGAGGGAGAAGGATGGGCAATCTCCTCTTGTGTGATTTACAGCCTCTGAAACTCTGCTGGAGGTTCAACTGTGAGTCAATTCCAGCACAACAGCAGTGAGAAAGAGAGAGTTAAACTCTGCAGTATGTTAAGAGATTTTATTTTTATCCCTGGCCAGGTCAAGAACAGGAAGTACACAAATACATTTTTAAAATAACTTTATATCCATTCTTCTTTATTTTATATCCTGAAAGGTAGCATGAGTTAATTAGGCACATGGGAGTCGAACAAATTGGATCACTGGCACCATAGCAGAATCAAGAAGTTGTAAAAGGGCCTAAGAAAATGATCTAGAAAGACATGGATGAATTTTCTAGGCCCTTGTCCTTGGCCCAGTCAATACACTTAGTAGTACCAGCAGTTAGGAGATCAGAAGGTGCATTGCACCAGGAATGTCTGCAATCAGGGACCTCTCCAAATTGCTGAAGAGCAATGGTGTTAGTTTGAGGACAAAGATGCCCTTGATTCAGACCATAGTCTTTTCAATCGCTTGCTATACATGAAGCAGACCAAGGTTTTTTCAAGTCATTTGGCTATACATGATCTGAGAGTTGGACAATGAATAAGAATGACAGAAGAAAAATTGATCCCTTTAGAGTTGTTGTGCTGGAGGAGAGTCCCATGAATTGCCAAAAGAATGATCAGGTATGTGTTGGAAAATGTGCAGCCAGAGTGCACCTTGAAAGCAAGAATGGTGAAGCTTTGTCTCACATACTTTGAATGTGTTGCTAAGAGAGGCTATTCCTTGGAGCTTTAAGACATTATGCCTGGAAAGGTGGAGGGTCATGAAAGGAGAAAAAGGCCCTCAACCAGATGGACTGACACAGTGACTGCAGCAATGGACTTGGGTATGTCAAAGATTGTGAGGATGGCACAGTATAGGACAGGGTTTAGATCTCTTGTTCATACGGTCACTACGAGTCGTAATCAATTCAGGGGCACCTAACAACAACAGATAATACAAAGAGTTACTACAGCGGCTGCCAACTAAAAGATCTGTTGTTCACTGGGTTGCTATGAGTGGTACTCAACTCAATAGCACCTAAAAATAACAACTTAGCCCAATCAGCACTGCAAAATAATCAAATGTATCTCTTCTAAAAAAAGAACAAAATCTGGCTGCACCACTTTCAAGGTTCCATGGACACAGAGCGAAAGAAGTAGCATTCTTCTGTGGTTACTCTGATGCCACTGTGAGGTTACTTTGACATTTCTAGGTTAGTTAAGAAGGCAAAGAGAAGTCTTTGATGACTAATAGATTTTATTGTTCATAATAAGAAGGATATTGTGACTTTAATGTAATGTTGACATCTTCACTTGATTTTATTGACTTCATGTAGTCACTAGACACAGCAATGTGGGAACTTCAGAGTGAGGGCTGTTTTGTAATAATTAGGGACTATTTTGTTGCTGAGCATTTTTTACTTTTTTATTCCTTTGATAGGGAAATTAATTTGTTATCTTTGATGTCCAATGTAACAGACTTTGCCAAAGTTACCTAGACAACCATACACTTTAGTATAAAAAGGTTTACTTTGACTTTGAAAAGCAATTTATATCCACTGAAATTCATCAAAAAATTATCACAGCCCAACTCGACTCTTGTTCATAGGTCTGAAAGCATAGCACATGTCCCTTCTGCAGCAAAGATAATTCTCAGCTTGTATGTTAGGCAAATTCCAGGACCAGGGAACTCAGAGTCTCTTAGGTGATAATATGTGCACGAGTCAATATGTGAGCATGAAAGTGTATCTGTAGTGTAAGACCGTGAACAATGAGCTTCTCTCAATTGCTCTTTGTCACTCAAAAATTGCTTGAATTCAGAGAAATGAGAAATTAGACAAAATAGCTATATTGATTTTGTTTTACTTTTATCAACATGCTACAATCACACATAATTGAAAGACAAATTCTTCCCAGAAGACACAAAGAAACAAATGTTTGAAAGACTGTTCTTGAGCAGATAAGTGGTAACTGGCAAACAGAAAAGATAATCAGCAGAAGCAAAGGTTTGAAGTTTCCTCTGTTGTTTGCAACTCAAACAATCAAACAGGTTCAAAAGAAAATAATCACAACTTGCTGTGATGACTTAAAAATATGTGACACTAGCAAAAGAAAATCATGCTATTCCCCCCCACAATTTGCTGCAACAAATTAATAATATATGAGAGTTTTTCACATTGAGTGGTTCACAAACGAGGGCTGTACCAGGGTTGGTTGGAAACTTGGTACAAGGCAAGTTGTAAGATCTGGTGTCCACATATTTGATAGGTAGGTGGTGTTTGTTCTTAGGTGCTATTGAGTCAGGGTCAACTCACGGTCATCTTAAATATAGCCCAGTTTTCCTCATCCCTGGTCCTTCACCATCATCACAGTCATTGGCATGCTCTCGACTATTGTTGAGGCTGCAGTGTATTGTCTTCCGAAGGAGGTGGGGGAGGGCTACTTCCAGCAATGCATTAGACAATATTCTATTGTTATCCACAGTTTTTTTAATGGCTAATTTCTAAGAAGATTGCCAAACATTTCTCCCTATTCTGTCTTAGACATGATGCTTTGCTGAAACTTGGGAAATACTAGTGGTATAGCTTCTAGCATCACAGCAAGACACAAACCACAGAAGCATGATAAACTGATAACATGGCAGTAGTTAGGGGCCCAGAAATTTGTAACTGAAACAAATGTTTGTGTTCTGATGCCGGAGGTCTCCAATATGTACTTTGAGAAAAGTGAGCTAAGGGTGTCCTCAGGAGGAGACACAGTCCCAACCCTTGAAAAGAGTACATTTTCACCTTAAAGCAAATCTCACTTTTAATTTGACAGGCACCTCCAGTTGAACAGCAGTTGGATTATTTGATTAAAGGTGAGCACCCCAGAACTGAGACAAATTTTGTGCATGCATGGAATATGCTTGGAGACTCCTTGATGATGTCTTCTCTCTCCCCTTCCTTTTCTTCCTCTCCTTTCCCTTCCCCTCCTTCATTCCTCTCCCCTGCCCTTACTTCCCTTCCTCTCCCTTCCCCTCCCCTCTCCTCTCCTCCCTTCCCCTCCCCTCCTCTCCTTCCACCCCCTCTCCTCCTCTCCTCTCCCTTCCCCTCGCCCTCTCCCTTTCCCTCTTCCACCCCTCCCTCTGCCACTCCTCCATCCCCCACCTCTCCCTTCCCTTCTCTCCTCCTCTCACCTACCTTCCTTCACTCTCCTCTCCTATTCTCTCCCTCTTATGGTTTATAGCTTTAAATGACTTTTCAAAATTTTTAATGGTAAAAAAATATACATAACAAAAATGTTCCATTTTACCCATTTTTTCAGTCCCTCCTTTCCTAATTTCTAGTGAAAACATACAGTCACAACCTACTGCACGGACTTTCAACAATTTTCACACATGCAATTCATTGACATTGGCTACATTCTTGATATTGTGCCATCATTCTTACTGTCTCTTCCCAGATTATTTTTTCACCATTAATCTACACTCACTTGTCCAAACTACTCACACACATATGTGTTTGTGCATAAAATATCATATATTGCTGTTGTTAGGTGTCATCAATTTGACTGACTCATAGCTATCCTGTCAACAATAGATCAAAATCTTGTCCTATCCTATACCATCCTTATGCTCTCTAACATGCTCAAGGCTATTATGTCAATATACTACATAATATATTGCTGTTGTTAAGTGACATTGAATAAGAATCTATCCGTAGCTGACCCTCCAGTGGATTTCCAGAGGCAATAAATTACACGAGAGGAGATAACTTACCTTTCTTTTGCAAAACAACTGGTAGATTCGGCGTATCTTTGGGTTGGCAGTGCAGTTCCTTACCACTAAGCCACCAGACCTCCCTACTATATACTGTGTGTCTCTGGTGGTTCAAAGTAACTAGTGACTCTGAGGATAAAGATGGACAATTTCCTCTCATTGCAATTTACAATCTCAGAAGCCTAATGGAGAGTTCATCCCTATAATTTGGACCCAACTGGACAGCGTTGATCTTAAAAAAAAATCTATGTCTTTGAGTTGTGGTGTTGGAGAAGAGTATTGAATATACCATGGACTGCCAAAAGAACAAATAGGTCTGTCCTGGAGATGGTAAAACTAGGTTGCTCCTTGGAGACATGGATTCTGAAACCCCATCTCACGTACTTTGGGCAGGTTGTAAGGAAGGGACCAGTCCTTGGAGGAGGACATTATGCTTGGAAAGGTATGGGGTCAGTGCAGGAAAAGAAGATACTGAATGAGATAGATTGACACAGTGCCTGTGATAATGCAAGCAGGTGTGTGGGAGAGAGTGAGATTGGCTCAGGATAAGGCAAGTATCCAAGCTATTGTCACTATGAGTTGTAGGTTGAGTCAACAGCAAATAGCAACAACAATATAATATGGTATGTTTTTGTTGTTGTTGTTGTTAGGTGCTGTATTCTTTGATAATATTGTATATAAAATATTTATTATATAGACACAGAAATGTTATGTAAAAATACATATTTATATTGTAATATATGTTATTATGCTCAAAACTCAAGAACACTGCTGCCCAGTCAGTTCTGACTCATAAGACTCTCCATCGGATTTCTGAGGAAAATTTCAATGAAAGTAAATTGCCCACCTTTCCCCTTAGAGCCAAATAAACCATTAAATTACAGTCTCTGAGTTAGCAAGGCAACTCCCCACAAACTACATCACCAGTACATGTTGTTGTTGCTGTAATGTGCCTTTGAATTGACTGCAACTCACAGCAACCTTATGAACAATGAATCTGAACCTATCCCTATGCTTGGTTCTGACCATCTCTAACATACTCAAACCCACTATCACAGTCACTGTGTCAACCCATCTTGTTGAGGGTTTTCTCCTCCTTACTGACTCTCTACCTTCCCAAGCATGATATGCTTCCCAAGAACAGGCCCCTCTGAACAACATTCCCAAACTGTGGGAGATGAACTTCTACCATATGTTTTTAGTTCCACATCATGTAAGTGAGGTATGAATAGAAAATAAGAGTACACCTTCTGAGCTTATTAAGATTATTTTTTCTTTACATTTTCTTTTTTTTTTTTGTTACTGTTGAAAATATACACCACAAAATACACACCAGTTCAACAGTTTTTGCAAACACAATTTAATGTTGTTGTTGTTGTTAATGTTTGTTGTTAGGGGCTATTGAGTTGAGTACAACTCATAGTGACCCTATCAACAACAGAGCTGAACCCTGTTCTATCTTGTGCCATCCTCACAATCTCTCATGTACTTGAGCCCATTGTTGAGGTCTCTGTGTCAACTCATCTGGTTAAGGGTATTCATCTCTTTCACCATTCCTCAACCTTTCCAAGCACAATGTCTTTCTCCAAGAAATAGCCTCTCCTTACAACATGCTCAGGCTTGTGAGATGAAACTTTACTGCCTTTGCCTCTAAGGAGCACTCTAAGGGTATCTTCTCCAAGACATATTTTCTCTGTCCATTGAACATTCATCATTCTTCTCCAACACCACAAAGGCATCAATTCTTCTGCCATTCTTATTCATTTTCCAGCTTCCGGGTACATCGCAAGTGCATCATTGTTGTTTTTATGTGCCATCAAGTCACTGTGACTCATAGAGACCACATACACAATAACTCTGAATCTTGTTCTATCCTGAGCCAATCTCATTGTCTCTTACACTCCCACCCCTATTACCCAAATTACTGTGTTAACCCATCACAACCAGGGTCTTCCTTTCCTGTCTTGTCCCTCCACCCTTCCAAGCATGATGTCCTTCTCCAGCGATTAGTCCCTCCTAGCAACATGCCCAAAATATGTGAAACAGAGCTTCAAAACCCTTGCCTCCAGAGAGCAAGTTGGTTTCACCCTTCCCATAGCAGATCTGTTTGTTCTCTGGCAGTCCACAGCATGTTTAATACTGTTTTTCCTACCACAACTCAAAGCCATCAATTCTTTTTCTGTCATCCTTATTCATTGTCCATCCGTCTGACATATAAAGGAGAAAGAAAAGATCAAGATGAATGTCGGAATGGACCCTGAATATTGAACTAGAGAGCCGAGAAGGCTAAGAAAAGGGAAGAAATCAGCAAGTTAAGGAGACTTCAAAGGGAAGCTCAGCAAGACACAGCAAAGGTTTATAACGAAATATGCAGAGTTAGAGTCAGAGAATCAAAAGGGATGAACTCGCTCAGCATTTCTTAAGCTTATGGAACTGAAAAATAAATTCAAGCCTCAAGTTGCAATACTGAAAGATGTTATGGACAAAAACCTGAATTATCCAAGTTGTATTAGAAGAAGATGAAAAGAGTACACTGAGTCACAAAGAATTGGCTGACACAGAAGAATTCCATGAAACAACATATGGTCAAGAGGGAATGGTGATGGAGAAGGAAGTTTAAGCTGTTCTGAAGGAATCGGCAAAAAAAAAACAAGGTCCCATGAATTGACAGAACATTTATTGACATATTTCAGCAAATAGATGCTGCCCTGGTCGTGCTCACCAGGTTATGCCAAGAAATCTGGAGGACAGCTTGCTACCTGTCCAGCTGACTGGAGGAGATTCATATTTATTCCCACGCCAAAAAAGAATGATCCAAGAAGAGTGTGGAAATTATAAAACAATATCATTAATATCACATACAAGCAAAACCTTGTAGAATATTGTCCAAAAACAATTGGAACAGAACATCAACAGAGAACTACCAGAAAGACAGACTGGGTTTAGAAGAAAGAGGTCATGGCACTATGGACATCATAGCCAATGTTAGATGTATCTTGGCTGAAAGCAGAGAGGCTAGAAAAAGAATGTCTATCTGTTTTTCATTGACTATGCAGAGTGCATCATCGTTGTTGTTGTTATATGTTGTTGAGTTCCTTGCAACTCATAGCAACCCTATGTACAACAGCCCTGAACACTGCTCTATCTTGAGCCAACTTTATTGTCTCCGACACACTTACCCCTCACTACCTCAGTCACTAAGCCACTCCATCTCATCCAGGGTTTTCCTCTCTTGCTCTGTCCCTCCACCCTTCCAAGCATAATGTTATTCTCCAAGGACTGGCCCCTCCTTGAAACATGCCCAAAGTATGTCAGAAGGAGCTTCAAAATCCTCGCCTCTAAGGAGCAGCCTGATTTGTCCTCTCCAGGACAAACCTATTTGTTCTGTTAGCAGTCCGTGATAAATTCAATACTCTTCTCCAGCACCACAACTCAAAGGCATCAATTCTTCTTTAATCATTCTTAGTCATTGTCCAGCTCTTTGATACAGAGAAAGTAATTGCAAAGACTATGACTTGGATTAGACACACCTTAGTCTCTAGATCGACATCATTGCTCTTCAGTACTATGGAGAGGTTTCTGACAGCAGCTTTCCCCCAAAGCAATTTGTCTTTTTATTTCCTGGCTGCTGGTACCAAGAACATTGATTTTGGAACTAAGCAAGCCGAAGCAGTTAACAATCTCAATCTCTTCACTGTCTATCATGTTGCTGCTAATTGTCCCAATGATGAGAAACTGTTTTCTTGATTTTTAGCTTCAATCTATTGAAGGCTGCAGTCCTTGACCTTCTACAGCAAATGCCTTAAGTCAACCTCAGTTACAGCAAGCATGATTTTGTCATCTGCACCTTGTTGATGGGTCTTCCTCCAATCCCAATGCCACATTCTTCCTCACAGAGCCAAGCCTTTTGGATGTTCTGCATACAGACTAAAAAAGTATGGAAAGATGATACGTCCCTGGTGTACTCATTTCCTGATTTTGAATCATGCCATGTGTCCTTGCTCTGTTCTTAAGACTGCCTCCTGGTCCAAGTATAGGTTTCACATAAAACACAATCAAGTGTCTGAGATTCCCTTCCTTCTGAGACTTAGTCACAGTTTGTTGTGATCCACACAGTCAAATGTATTTGCAAAGTCAATAAAGCACAGATAGATATTCCTCTGGTATTCTTTGCTTTTGACTAAGATCCATCTAACATTAGCTATAATATCTCTAGTACCACAGCCTCTTAAATCCAGCCTACACATCTGGCAGTTCTCAGTTAATGGGCTGTTCCAGTAATTTTTTTTATAATTCTCAGCAAGATCTTGCTTGCCTGTGATATTAATGATGTTGTTTAATAATTTCCATACTCTGTCGGCTTATCTTTTTTCTGGAATGGAAACAAATATGAATTTCTTCCAGTCAGTTGGCCAGCTGGCTGTCCTCCAGATTTCTTGGTATAACCTGGTGAGCGCATCCAGGGCAGCATCTATTTGTTGAAATATGTCAATTGGTATGCTGTCAATTCCTGGAGACTTGTTTTTTGCAAATTCCTTCAGGACAGCTTAAATTTCCTTCTCCATAACCATTGCCTTTTTATCACATGTTGCTTCATTAAATCCTTCTGTGTCAGCCAATTCTTTTTGGCATGACTCTGTATACTGCTTCCATCTTCTTTTGATGCTTCCTGGGTCATTCAACATTCTGCCTTCAGTATCCTTAAGTATTGCAACTCAAGGCTTGAATTTGTTCTTCAGTTTCTTCAATTTAAGAAGTGCTGAGCAAGTTCATCCCTTTTGATTTTCCAACCCCAGCTCCTTCCAAATTTCATTACAATACTTTGTTTTTCCGTGTTGCCTTTTGAAATCTTCTGTTCAGCTCCTTAACATTTATTCCTTTCCTTTGCTTTGGCTTCTCAGTGCTCTAGTGTAATATTCAGAGTCTCTTCTGACATCTATCTTGGTATTCTCTTCCTCTTCTATCTTTGTAGTGACTTTTTTTCATTCTTCGTGAACCATATCCTTCCTGTCTTCCCACAGCTCATCTGGTCTTCACTCATTAGTGTTTAAGGCTTCAAACCTGTTCCTGAGATGGTCTTTAAATTCTGGTGGGATAGACTTGATGTCACACTTTCGTTCTTGTGGAGAAAGTTTTTAAAGAGTACAATACTTGGGGAAGATCGTTTTTACTAGTTAAGCTAAACTACTGTTTGGTTTTTAAAGGACTTCAGGCGATATTTTTATTATAAATGTTAAAACCTCTTAGTACATAGTTTCAGGGATCCTTCACTCTCTGTGGCTCCAGAAAGGGTAGAGTTCATAAGAATTTGAACTCTTTTCTTCAATTTTCCCCTTTCAATTAGGATTATTCTGTGGAATCTGTGATCCAGTTCTGATCTTCTGGTAAAGGAGACAATTAGCCAGCTGCACATTGCATATTGTCTTTCTATTCCTGACTCTCCTAACTCTGTTGCTCCAAGTGAATCGAGACCAATTCTTGTGCTTTCAATGGCTGCTTATAAGTTTTTAGGACTCCAGGCCAGATGTGAAATAAACTAGAAGGTGGTACTAAAGCACTAACACTTTTAAATTAACTAGGGTTTTCCACAAAACCGTGGGCCATGAGGCATTTGGCTATATACAAGCAATCTCAGCAGTACTCCTGATTCTGTCTTTGTAAATCTATCTCACAACTTTTGCCAAGTCACCTTTTAATAAGTGGACAACTAATTCACAAAAATTACAATAACCAGTTGTATAATCTACCCTTGTTGTCATTGTTATGTGCCATTGAGTCACTTACGAATCATAGGGACTCTAGTTACAACAGCCCTGAAACCTGTTCTATCCTGTGCCAACTTTACTGTCTCTGACACATCTACTCCCATTACCCCAGTCACTGAATCAATCCATCTCATCAAGTGTCTTCCTCTTTTTCTCTGTCCCTCCACCCTTCCAAGCATGATGTCCCTCTCCAAAGACTGGTCCCTCCTTGCAACATGCCAAACATGTGTCAGACGAAGCCTCAGAATCCTTGCCTCCAAGGAGCAGCCTTTTTTCACTCTCTCTAGGACAAACCTGGCAGTCCATGGTATATTCAACACTCTTATCCAGCACCACAGCTTAAAGGCATCAATTTTTTTTCTGATTCCTAGTCATTGTCCAGCTCTCTGATGCATAGCAAGCAATTGCGAAGACTGGCCTGTATTAGGCACACCTTAGTCTCCAATGTTATTTTCTTATCACCTTCGACCTCCCTCCTCACGTTTCCTTCTCATCCTTAGTGATCACTAATAATCTTTGGACTCTATTGATACAAAACTCTTGTGAGGTTTCTTCCACTTTGATTCCACATGCCCTTTCCCAAGAAGAAGAAAGCAATCTGGAGGACAAATTACTTGCCTTCCTCAACCAGGATTCCTGGAGTGATCCAGTGTTGTTTAGAATATCACCTCCCATGAACAAGATTTGATGATCTGGACTGAGCTTCTGAAAGGTCAAATTGTGATTGAGACCTGCCAGATACTGTGTCAGGAAGGTCTTGTTACTTCCCCGTGAAGAGTGGCAGTGTTCAATAAAAAAACACAGCTCAGAAAATTGAGACATTCCATGCATTATCCATTTGTATTCATTAATGCTGAAGCAAAACTCCAGGAAATGCAAACACTTCCTGTCATCAACACTTCACCTTCTTCCTGTGGTTATTTAAAATAAACACCATGGAAGCTAGTCTACGAGGACATATCACGCGGCAGCATCTGCTTGTCCACTTTCTGCTTTCTTCTTGTCCAGCTCAGTGCTAGGGGGTGGGAGGGGGTGATGAGGGGGGTGGCAAACTAAACAAAAACGTTAAAAACAACATTCTGGCCATGGCTTCCACTGCACAGATTACCAAGTGGATAGGCATTTTATTTTGCTAAATGAAAGAGCCAGTTTATATCTTCTCTGGACTATTTTCCAACCTAACTGCAGTGGCAACATTCTCGGAAAGAAAGACCTTCTTGTTTGTTCGCCCTTTTTGTTGTCACTGGCCGTCCCACTCACCGAGCTTGGGCAGTGAGTGATCTGCTTGTTGCTTCTGCTTAGAGACTAGGCCAGCTAGCGAACCTCACTTTGAGGTGACCAGCACTGGTGTTTCAATACTTTCTCACCTATTGAACATACTGAGAGTTCACTCAGGATACTTCAGGAGGCTTATGTTTAAAACAAGACCGCATTATTCCAAGCCCATCTTTTTTTTTCTTTGTCTGTAAACTAACTTCTTTTTTAGTTTTAAATTTTGTTTTAATAATTTTAATGAACATTTACAGAGATTTTGGATTTCCATTCATTCATTGTTGCACTTTTCTCCCTGCCCAGCCCTACCCCCACCCCGAAGTTTGCACCTCTCTTTGAAAAAGTAAAAGAAAAATTCTTTCTTTGGTATACAATCCCCCTGCACCCCTCCCACAGCCCCAGGTACACTCCACTATGCACCCTTAATTCTGGACTCTTGTCAGCCCATCTTTTGAAAATTGTTCATTTCACTGGCTCCTCTAGCCAGAGAACCAGTCTGGAATGTAAACCACATACATTTCAGAAACGGATTTTTTTTTTTAATTGGTTGGTTTTCCTCTGAAAAGATTCTTTGAGAGTTGTGGGAAATTTCCTGCAGCTGGTATCCAGCTAATGTTCTTGGCTGGCACAAATGGTTCACTTTTGATTATTAGCCTAAAGGTTGGCTGGAGCTCCAGTGGCCTAGTGGCAAGATGCTGCACTGCAATCCCGAAGGCATGTGTTTCGAGGCCACAAGCTGCTTTGAAGGAGAAGGATGGGCAATCTCCTCCTTTGTGATCAATTGCCTCTAAAAACCTGCCAGAGGGTCAGTTATGGGTCAATTCTGACTCTATGGTACACAACAACGACAACAAAGGTTGGTGGTTCAAATTCATCCAGTGATGCGAAGAAGAAGGTGCTGGTGTTCTGCTTCTATAAAGATGACAACAAAGAAATCTTCTGGAACAGCTCTATGCTATAATACATGGGATATCTTGAGGCAGAATCTACTTGGTAGTAATGTGGAGTGTTTGGGGTGGGTGTTAGGGCAACACAGCACACAACAGAGGGAGCAGGGTAGACACAGCTCATGGTAGGAACTAAGAGCTCACCGTTTCCTTCTCATAAAATAAATGTAGGCGTGAAGCTGAGTCCATCCAGCTCTGCCTCTCCATTTCCCTAACAAGGCCAGCATTGCTAATTTCCCCACTCTTCTTCACTTTCCTCATTTTCTGCTGTCAGCATTTGTGAGACAGATGGAGATCAAGACCAGAAAGCACAGGAATTTTCATTCTGCTCCTTCCATCTAAGTGACCATTAAGTTTTTGAGCCTTTCCGAGCTTCCTTTTCCTCAAGTGTTGAAATAGTCTTTGATAATAACGCAAAGACATGGGTGAGTTCAGTGAAATCTCAAAAACCACTTGACATTGAGTTGAATGCAACTCATGACAACCCCGTGTGTGGGTAGAACGTGCTCCAGGGGAGGGTTTTGGTTTTACTTTTCTTTGAAAAGCGGGAAATTTCAGAAGTTGCAACTGGGGCAAGGAAAGGGGCAGGAAAGATAGATACTCCATGTGAGACTGTGCTCCATTTAGTTGTTTGGAAAAGGCGAATGGATTTGACATTGATTTTTGCCTCTCTATAAATGCTGTGAGTCCTTTGTTGTTATTGTGTGCCATCAAATTGGAAATAACTCATAGCTGACCCTCCAGTGGGTTTTCAGAGGTGGTTAATCTTGTGGGAGGATATTGTCTGTCCTTCTCTGGAGAAGCTGGTGGACTCAAACCACAAGAATTTCGGATTACAGTGCAGCTTCTTAACACTAAGCCGCCAGACCTCCCTAAAGCCTCCCTGTAAGGCCTTTGTTGTTGTTGTTATGTGCCGTTGAGTCACCTGCAATTCACAGGGACCTTATGTACAACAGCCCTAAACTCTGCTCTCCTGTGCCAATCTGTTTCCGACACACCTACCCTCATTACCCCCAGTCACTGAATCAATCCATCTCATCGAGGGTCTTCCTCTCTTGCATTGTCCCTCCACCCTCCCAAGCATGATGTCCCTCTCCAAGGACTGGTCCCTCCTTACAACATGTCCAAAGTATGTCAGATGAAGCTTTAGAATCCTTGCTTCCAAGGACAAGCCCGCCAGAACAAACTCCAGGATGAACCTAGCAATCCACCGAACAGTCAACACTACACCAAAAACATAGCTCAAACACAACAAATCAAAGGCAACAAAAAACAATCTATAAACACAAATCAGAGAAAAGAATGCAAAACCATAACAAAGAAAAATAAAAACAACAACCCACAGCAGGTGAACCGAAGCCAACACAGAGACACCATAGAGCGTCACCAATGCGGACAAGCCCCAAACAGCAAACAGCACCCTGCCAAAACGCTCTCCAATGACCCAGCTGCGGGCAAAAAAACAGTCGACGGCGAGGACAAGCAAACAAAAGCAGTGAACAACCACAAAAGCAAAAACAAACCTAAAAAAACAAATTGACACAGTGAAGACAAGAGTTCTTTGATCAAAATAGAAACTAAACAAATAGTGAAGACCACAGTACTTGACCTTCCACAGCAACAAACCAAGGTCCCCCTCAGTCCAACAAAACAAAGCAATAAAACCCGAAGAACACAAATTGGTGAGGAAAACACCACCAAAACAGAAAACAAAAAGCTCAAAAGAAAACACACCACTACGAAAAAAATCTCCCGCCTAGAAAACAAAAAAACAGGGACACAGGAAACAACCCTAACAGACAAAATGCCAAACAGAAAACAAAGCAGCGGGCCCAGGCAAAGTCACCACGACGCCTTAAAGGACCAAGGATAGCTACAACAATAACAAGAACAAAAGCTTCCACATCACAATCCTACACACAATCACCCACAATGACTCGTCACCCACACACACAAACCACAATGGAGAACAAAAAAAACACAGATAAAAATTACTCCACTAAACCCAGATTTCAAACAAGAACAACTAGCCAAAATACACATAAAACAACAACCCACCCTAAACCCACACGCAACATGACGCACACCTCGACCAAACCACAGCTCCAATCATTTTAAGAAAAACTTCACCAGAAAAGAGAATACATGCGACATCAAAGAAATTGAACAATAAAATAAAAACAAGCTGAAATCACCCAACGATCCAAAAGGAAAAAAAAAAAAAATCGTCCAGGCAGTTGGTAAAGGACGTCGAGTCAAGAGACACTCACACAAATCCGAGAGAAAACACACCGAAACACCGCTCAACTGAAATATGTAAATTGGTATACCATCAACTCCTGGGGCCTTATTTTTTGCCAATCCCTTCAAAGCAGCTTGAACTTCTTCCTTCATCACCATAGGCTCTTGCTCATATGTTGGTGTTTTTTAAAAAAATAGTTTTAATGAGCATTTACAGAGATTTTGGATTTCCATTCATTCATTGCTGTACTTCTCTCCCCGCCCATCCCTCCCGCCTTCCCCCCGGTTTGCTTCTCTTTCAAAAGTAAGAGAAACACTCCTTCCCTGGTACACAATCCCCCTGCACTCCTCCCACCGCCCCAAGTACATTCCACTATGCAACCTTAATTGTGGACTCCAGTGATAACCATAAGACCCTATCATACATCGCTTTTAAATTATTCACTCCCTCATCGGTTTCAGTGCAGTAAACACAATTTATCCAGTTTTTCTCAGTCTTACCCCAACCCTGATATCAGTCCCATTTTACAACAGTGGCACCATGCAATATTTGTCCTTTTGCATCTGAGATATTTCACTCAGCATAATGTCCTCCAGGCTCACCCATTTTGAATAATATTGCATGAGTTCCTTGTTTTTCAACGCAGCATAGTATTCCATTGTGTGAATATACCACAGCTTCTCCATCCATTCATTTGTTGATGGGCATCTGGGTTGTTTCCAACTCCTTGCTATTGTGAACAGAGCCTCAATAAACAGCTCATATGTTGTTTTATGAAATTCTTCTGTGTCTGCTAATTCTTTCCAGTACAGTGACTCTGTATACTCTTTCCATCTTCTTGCAATACTCAAGGTTTGAATTTGTTCTTCAGTTCCTTGAGCTTAAGAAATGTTGAGCGAGTTTGGCTCTTTTGATTTTCTGACTCCAGGTCCTTGCATATTTCAATGTAATATTTTACTTTGTCTCCCGATGCTACCTTTTTGTAAGGCCTTTAGAAACTTTGATTTGGCTAACTGAGGCAAAATATTCTGCCCTTCCCATCCATAGGACTTTTAGAGTCTCTTTTGTGAAAGTGGATCACCAAACCTTTCTTACACGGTGCTTCTAAATGGTCTCCAACTTCCAACCTTCCAGTTAACAACCAGCACATTAAAATTAACACCACCCAGAGGCTTCATTCAGTGAAACAGAGAATATGCAAATATTCCAATGCCAATAGGATACTTCTCTCTTTCAGTTTGCTTGGGATTTTTCCAATGAGAAGGAAAAAAGATTCAGTGATAGGATGGATAGATAGGTGATCACCTGTTACCTGGAAGACCTCTTTATTGGTGAAATTCTATCCCACAATTGGAGTGACCCTTCAAATGAGTGTCGTCTGGGCAGAATTCCTGGGTGTTAGAAGCACTCAAATGCTAACCAAAAGTTTGGTAGCTCAAGCCCTCCCAAAGGTGCCTGGAAAGAAGAGCATGGTGAGCTACATCTGAAAATCCCATGGAGCACAGTTCTACTCTGACACAGGTGGAATCAACATGAGTTAGAAGTGATTCAACAGCAGAGGCCAATGTGGGCCCTTCACACAGCTTGAAGCAGAGCCTGCTGTGCAGCATCTTCAATGACAACAGAGACAGTGAAATAATTTCCTGCCTAGATAAACACAGTAATGCTTCTCAGCCAAATGATCTAACTTTGCAGGAACAGCCTTTGTATGTATTTTGAATGTCGGTTAAAAGCAACCTTGAAAATAGTCACTTTTGACTATAGTTTTACGGATGGGGATCCTGTGATTTCCCTGAAGATATATGTATTCTATATATATCATCGTTTCCAAAGAAAGAATCTATAGAAACAGTGTCCAATAAGAATATAATGTGATCCACATACATAATCTAAACTTTTCTGACAGCCACCTTAAAAGGTCAATGAAATGATTTTTAATAATCTAGTAAATATATTACTTCTATACTCTATTTTTAATAATCCATTTTATTTAACCCATTAAGTCTAAAATAAGACTTATGAGACATTCTATAGGCTTTAGCCTTACTAAGCCCACAATCCAGTGTGTGTTCTGCAGTTACAGGACATCTCAGTTTAGACAGCCACATGTCAAGTGCTCAGTAGCCTCATGTGACTAGTGGCCACCACACTGGACACCATAGATCTGTAGTTTTATTTTGCTTTCTCAGATTTTCATATGCTGTTGATAACAAATGGGAACACAATGTTGCAATGAACAATGGAAAATCATTGTCGGAAACTGAAAACAAGTTTTTGGAAGTACAAACAACAATTCAAAGGTCCCTTTATGTCCCACAAAAAGCTTTTCTTTATTAATTGTTATTACTTTACATACAATCTCTCATCTGCATCATGTTTTTCCATGTACTTTGTTTTTTATACAATCATATACATTGTGTTTCATTCATGTACACTGTTTTATATAATCATTCACGTACATTATATTTTATATCATTAATTGCCATTGATCCATGCCTATCACCACCCCATCTTGTCAAGTACTCATTGAACCTTTTCCAATCCTCCACCAGCCTCTGCTTTCTCAGTGATTTTTTTCCCTTCTCATTTTTCTGCCTACCTCCTCCATCCCCTTCCCCTTTTGAACATTTATACATATCTTGCTCTTTTATTCTTCTATTTAACAATAGTGGTTTTATATAGTATTTGTCCTTATGTAACTGAGTTATTCACTTAGTAAAATGACCTCTAGACTTTTCCATATTATGTATTTTATGACATCATTGTTCCTTAGTGCTGCATAGTATTATTCCATTGAGTGAATGTACCACAATTTCTCAATCCATTGATTTAGTGATGGGCATTTGGACTGTTTCCATTTTCTTACTATTATGAATAATGCTGCTATGAACATAGGTGTATATATCTCCATTCATGTCTCAATTTTTATTTCTTTAGGGTTTATTCCTAACAGTAGAATTGTTGGCTCATATGGATTGCAGGTCAACATCAAGGAAAAAAAAAGATCTCACCACTGGGGCATTTGGCAGCATTATGATAGATGGTGAAGAGATTGAGATGGTTAACAACTTTAGTTTGCTTGGATGCACAATAACACTCTTGGTACCAGTAGCCAGGAAATGAAGAGACAAATTGCATTGGGAAAATCAGCTTTCAGGGACCTCTCCAGAGTACTGAAGAGTAATGATGTCAGTCTGGAGACTAAGGTGCACCTAATACAGGCCATTCTCTTCACAATTACTTGCAATGCATCGGAGAGCTAGATGATAACTAGGGATGATAGAAAGAGAATCGATTCTTTTGAGCTATGATGCTGGAGAACAGTGTTGAATATATTATGGACTGCCAGGAGAACAAACAGGTTTGTCCTAGAGAGGGTGAAACCAGGCTGCTCCTTGGAGGCAAGAATTCTGAGCTTCATCTGACATACTTTGGGCATGTTGCAAGGAGGGACTGGTCCTTGGAGAGGGACATCATGGTTGGAAGGGTGGAGGGACAGAGAAAGAGAGGGAGACCATCGATGAGATGGAGTGATACAATGATTGGGGTAATGAGGGTAGATGTGTCAGAGACAGTAAAGTTGGCACAGGATAGAGCAGTTTTCAGGACTGTTGTACATAGGGTCACTATGAGTAGTAAGTGACTCAATAGCACATAACAATAAACAACAACAACATGGAATTTCTGTGTTCAACTTTTAGAGGAAATGCCAAATTGTCTTCCAGAGGGGTTGCACTATTTTACAATCCCACCAGCAGTTCATGGGAGTTCCAATTTCCTCACACCCTCTCCAAAATTTATTGCCTACTGTGTTGTTAAACCTTGCTGCTGGGGTGAGATGGTATGCCATTGTTGTTTAGATTTGCATCTCTCTGCTTACTACTTACTAGTGATTTTTAACATTTCCTCATGGGTTTCTTGGCCATCCAATTGTCTTCCTTATATAAAGGCCTTTCCATATTGAAAAGGAAAAAAAGCATTTTGCACATTTTGTGACTGAGTTACCAGCCTTTTTCTTGCAGAGGCCCTGTAGTATACTGTAAACTTTAGTTATGAGACCCTGGTCTGTAATATAATTGCCAAATGTTTTCCCCAATTTGTGGGCTTTCTTTTCACTATATCAGAGAAAGTTTTTTATGCACACAAGAATTTTATTTTATGCCTGGAAAGGTAGAAGATCAGCACAGAAGAGGAAGACCCTGGATTGACACAGAGAATGTGGTAATGGGGTCAGGTGTTCTCAGACCATGAGCTTGCCTCAGAACAGGACCAAGTTCAGGGTCACTGTTGATAGAGTCACTATGGATCATAGTCGACAATATATAACAACAACAATTCATCAATTTTATCCTCTCCAGAGTGTGCAATTTTTTGCTATGTTTACAAGCCAATTTATACTATAGGCTAGAGCTTCTAAATTTGTTCTTATTTTGTCTCTTATAATCTTTATGGTTTCAGGTTTTACCCCTAAGTTTCTGATACACTTTGAATTGGGTTTTGTATATGGTGTGAGAAGTACTTTTGTGCAGGTAGATGTCCAGTTTTGCCAGCCATTTATTAAAAGAGGCTTCCAATATCCCATTTAATGGGTTTTGTGTTACCTTCTCAAATATCAGTTGGCCAGTGGTTGCTGTGTTGATTTCTAGAATCTCTATTCTATTCCATTGATTTATGTGTCTGTCTTTGAAGCAATACCACACTTTTTTTTATTACTACAGCTGTATAGTAGGTTTAGAGATCAGCAAGTGGGATGCCTCATATTTATTTTTTTGTTTTTCAGAAGAGTTTTACTTATTCTAGGTCTCTTCCTTTCCAAATGAAACTGGAAATTGCCTTTTCTATCTCCTTGAAGAATTACTTTGGTATCTGTATTGGAATTGCATTAAGTTTGTAGATTGCTTTTAGTAGGATTGTCACTTTCATAATGTTCACTCTTGCTATTCATGAACAGAAAATATTTCTCCATTTAGTTAGCTCTTTTATTGATCCTCCAGAAAAAGCTTTGAGGTAAATATGGTCTACAAACTTTAGCTAAAATAAAATTTAAAAAGTATCTCTTACCAAAAATAAAGCTTTGAGCTTAAGTCTCATCTGATCCACATAACATCCCATGAGTAATCAGGATAGTTATCATTTCTTCACATGATAATTGAGAAAACAGTAAGGCTAATAATATTAAAAATTATCTGGCCCACAGTCAAATGACTAGGTGGAGTATGGACTGAGTCGTCAGACTTTAAAGTCTTAGTTCTAGTTGAGAAAATATACTGCTTCACCTTGATCACAACGCTACAGAAGTTAAGTCAATATTCATGTCCCTATCATATAAGACATTAAGATTATGGAATTTATCTTTCAATATGACTTTTCGAGCATTTTAATGTGGATGACTGAACCAAGTGGATGGGCAGGACTATGAGAATGGGCAATCCACAAAGAGATTAGCTATCTACTGTTCCACAATGGGATTGGCCAGTCTCAACAATCTCTAAGAGGATTAGCTAGTCTTACCAATAAATTAAACAACTCTAGCTGCAGAAATGGAATCATTCTCAGCTAGAAAAAAGAAAGAGACCTTATCCATCCTGTTGAAGAGGAGGTAGGAAAATGTAGGACACACTTTGAGGCAGCAGCAGCAGCCATGGCCAAACTAGAGAACTGACATGAGATAAGACCTGCAAGGAGGCAATACTGGCAGGACTGAGGACTTTACTGGACGATTGAAGGAAGGAATCCAATATTGGAAGGACTGAGAATTTGGGAATGTTATGAGGCTTGAGGCTCATTTTGAGAGCTGTCTTGATTGTATTCTGTTATTTATCTGAATTATAACCTTTTGACTTCCCCAATATGGTTCTGTGTGATCTGTGATCTATCACATTAAACTTTGGAGCCACCAAAGCAGTAACATTGGAGTTGAGATGAGTAGAAAGAGGTATGGGAACAGGAGGGACATGTCTGACCTCATGGGAATTTGTTATGTGTTATTGATGCTGTGGACAGGGACAGTTACCCTCTGAGAAGTTGGTAAAGAACAGATATGGTGCTCCCCACATGGCCCTTGCTATTTTTGCAGAAATGCAATCCATATTGAAGACTCTTTGATCTTTGCAGCAAGTGCTTCAAGTCTTCTTCACTTTCAGCAAGCAAGGTTGTATCATCGGCATAACAAAGGTTATTGGACCTAAAGGAAACATGGTGAAAGAGGGAGAAAGGATTGGAACCTCCAGCAACTTCATCTTACTTGAATCTACAATCAATACTCTTGGTACCAACAGCCAGGAGATCAGGAGACTTATTGCACTGGGAAAGTCTGTAGTCAGGGAGCTCTCCAAACTATTAAGAAGCAATGAGTTTGAGGACTAAGGTGAACTTGATTCAGGTCATGGTCTTATCAATCATTTGTTATGTGTCTGAGAGCAGAACAATGAATAAAGAAGACAGATGAAGAATTGATGTCTTTGAGTTGTGATGTTAGAGAAGAATACTGAATATCCCATGGACTACCAAAAGAACAAACAGATATGTCTTGGAGAAGGCGCAGCCAGAGTGCTCCTTGGATATAACGATAATAAAACTTCATGCCACATACTTTAGGCATGTCGCTAAGAAAGGTGATTCATTGGAAAGGGGCATCATCATGCTTGGAAAGGTAGAGGGACAGCAAAAGAGGGGACAACTCTCAACCAAGTTGACAGAGTTACTACAGCAATGGTATCAAGTGTGTCAGAAATTGTGAGTGCTGCACAGGAGAGGATAAGGTTCAGATCTGTTGCTCACAGGGTCACTATGAGTCATATTCAATTTGATGGTATCAAACAACAACAACAACATATAAGACCCAGGAGGGCAAGCTGATGTACATTTTGTTCACTGCTGCGTCCTGGCACCTACCCAGGGCATAATACTTGATTGATTGATTAATTAATTACAGTAAAATAGTAAAAAGTCATTCAAACCAGACCATCTCAGAGTTGTCACCTAAATCATTCCAACTCTGAGAACTTTGAAGGTAGAATCATAAAAAAAAAAAACAAAACACAAACTGAGGTCTCAAGTTGTCTTTGTCTACCTTTTGGCCCCATCTTCCTCAAAAGTTTAGAATCTCTGCCTAGGCAAGAAGACACCATCATGATTCTGTTTTAATGTCCTCTATATGATGCAGATGACACAACTTTGCTTCATGAAACTGAGGAAGACTTGAAGCATTTGCTGCAGAAGGTAAAGGACTGTAGCCTTCAATATGGATTGAAGCTCAGTATCAAGAAAACAAAGATTCTCACCACTAAGCCAATGGGCAGCATCACAAAAGATGTTGAAGAGATTGAGATTGTTAACAGCTTCAGTTTACTTAATTCCACAGTCAATATTCTTGATATCAGCAGCCAGGAAATCAAAAGACAAGTTGCATTGGGAAAGTCTGCTGTCAAGGACCTCTCCAGAGTAATGAAAAGCAGCCATATCAGTCTGGAAACTAAGTAAGGTGCACCTGATCCAGGTCATGGTCTTCATAATTACTTTCTATGCATCAGAGAGCTGGACAATTACTAAGGATGATAGAATAAAAATTGATGCCTTTGTGTTATGGTGCTGGAGAAGAGTACTGAATATATCATGGACTGATAAGAAAGAAAAACAGGTCCATCCTGTAGAGTGTAAAATAAGACTACTCCTTAGAAGCTAGGATTTTGAAGATCTGTCTGACATATTTTGGGCATGTTGCAAGAAGGGACCAGTCCTTAGAGAGGGACATTATGCTTGTAAGGGTGTAGGGATAGCGCAAGAGAGGAAGACCCTTGATGAGATGGATTGACTCATTGACTGAAGTAATATGGATAGATGTGTCAGAGGTGATGAAATTGGCTCAGGATAGAGCAGTGTTCAGAGCTGTTGTACACAGGGTCACTATGAGTCAGAGTCAACTCAACAGCACATAACAACAACAGATAACATCAAAACAATGGGAAGAGATGATGATGTAGGAGCTGAAAAGAAGATTTCAAAGGGCAGCTCAGAAAGACAAAGCAAAGTCTTAAAATGTGCAGAGAGCCGAAATTGAAAAATAAAAAGAGGAAAACTTACTAAGAATTTCTCAAGTTGAAAGTACTGAAAAAGAAATTCAAGCCTCAAGTTATTATACTTAGAGATGCTTTGGACAAAATCTTGAATGACGACGGAAGCATCAAAAGAAGATGAAAGGAATACACAGGATCATTTTACAAAAAATAAAATAAAATAAAATTTTAAAAAATTGGCCAGCACTGAAATATTTCACAAGTACCATATTATCAAGAGCCAATGGTTAAGAAGATAGAAGTTCAAGTTCCACTGAAGTCATTGGGAAAAAAATAAGGCCCCAGGAGTCTATGTGATGCTACTTGACATGTTTCAAATGACAGAAGCAGCCCTGAACTTGCTCACCAGCCTACTATACCAGGAATTTGGAGGACAATTGTCTGGCCAACAGACTTAAAGAGATCCATATTTGTTTCCACTCCCAAGAAAGGGGGTCCAACAGAATGTGGAAATTATTGAACAATTTTATTAATCTTACATGAAAGCAAAATATTTCTGAAGATCATTCAAAATCTACTAGAACAGTACATATACAGAGACCTGCCAGAAGTTTGGACTGGATCTCAGAAGAGGCCATGACACCATCGCTGATATCAGATGGATCCTGACTGGAAGCAAAGAATACCAGTTTGTTGTTGTTGTTGTTGTTGTTGTTATGTGCCGTCGAATCACTTGCGACTCATAGCGACCCTATGTACAATAGCCCTAAACTCCGCTCTGTCCTGTGCCAATCGCACTGTCTCTGACACTCCCATCCCAATTATCACAGTCACTGAATCAATCCACCTCATAGAGGGCCTTCCTCTCCTGCGCTGTCCCTCCACCCTCCCAAGCATGATGTCCTTCTCCAAGGACCTGTCTCTCCTCACAACATGTCCAAAGTATGTTAGACGGAGCTTCAGAATCCTTGCCTCTAAGGAGCCACCCTGTTTAACCCTTTCCAGGACAAATCTGTTTGTTTTCCTAGCAGTAGAACGTCTATTTGTGCCTTACTGACTATGCATAGGCACTTGACTATGTGGATTATGACAAATTATGGCTGACATTAAGAAGAATCTGAATCCTAGAACACTTAATTGTGCTCATGTGAAACCTAGACCTAGACCAAGATGCTGTTGTGCAAATAGCAAGGGAACACTACATGATTTAAAATTAAGGAAGGTTTGTGTCAGGCCTGTATCTTCTCTCCATACCTATTCAATCTGTATGTTGAGCAAATTATTTGAGAATCTGGGCTCTATATAGAAGAATATTTGATCAGGATCAAATGAAGACTCGTCAATAATCTTCACTATACAGATTACACAACTTTGCTTGCTGAAAGTGTGTAGGACTTGAAATACATGCTGCAGAAGATCAAAGACTGCAGCTTCCAATATAGATTGCTTCTCAACACGAAGAAAACAAAAATTCTCACCACTGGACTGATAGGCAACAATATGATAGATGGAGAAAAGATTAAAATTGTCAACAACTTTATCTTACTTGGATCCACAGTCAACATCCTTAGTGCCAGCAATCAGAAGATCAGGAGATGTGTTGCACTGGGAAAACGTGCAGTCAGAAACCTCTCCAAATTACTGAGGAACAATGATGTAAATCTGAAGACTGGAGTGCATCTAGAGTGCATGGATGCTATGCATCTGAGAGCAGGATAATGAATAACAATGACAGAAGAATTGATGCCTTTGAGCTGTATTGTTGGAGAAAGTACTGAAGAGCCTATAAATGCCAAAAGAACAAAGAAATGTATCTTGGAGAAGGTAAAGCCAGAGTAGTCTTTGGAAGTAAGGGTGATAATGTTTCTTTTCCCATATTTTGGGCATGTTGCTGGGAGAGGCTACTTCTTAGAGAGGGACATCAGGCTTAGAAAAGTGGAGAATCATTGAAAAAGAGAAAGATTCTCGACAAAATGGATTGACACAGGGCTTGTAGATATGGGTTCAAATGTGTCAGATACTGTGAGGATGGCACAGGATAGAACAGGGTTCAGATCTCTTGTTCATAGGGTCACTACAAGTCATAATCAATTCATTGGCACCTAACAACAGATAATACAAACAGTTACTAAAATGGTCGCTGACCAAAAGATTAGTGGTTCAAGTCCATTCACCAAACTCACTGTTGTTGAGTCTATTTTAAGTTACAACAACCCTCCACTGAGTTTCCAAGGATGTAAGACTTTATATTTTTCTCCCATTGAGAAATTGGTGGATTTGAACCACTGGCCTTTTGGTTGGTAGTCCAACTTATTATCCATTACACCATCAGATCTCTTAAATCCAAGTTCACTTACAAGCAGGTTTTTTAAAAGTCTGGCTATCTTTTGCTGAAAAATCATTGAAAACCCTATAGAGGGTCATAGGGTGGCTAAGAGCAACCAGGTTATTTTGTTTTATTTTGTCATTGCAATTTTTAATGAAAAACATTAAACATTAACGTTAACATTTCCATTAAAAATGCACCATGACTCAAATTTCAACCCCAATTTCTGTTCCTCTGTCACCCCAAGACCATGAGGAACCCGTGGATCACCCTACAGGTCTAAGTGTGGATTAATACAAAGGAAGCACATGCTTGCCAATCTACCATGCCAGCTGTGCTGGGTTGAATCACACAGACCTAGAAGAGTGGTAAATCCCTGATTAATGATGTCAGAGGACAACTTGAAAGTCCAGTGGAGACACAGGCTTCCTCCTAGATGGCCCCTGGTTTGCTTTCACTTTCTATGAATTCCCAGAATTCCTCTTTCTAGCTGCTTTTCCAAAACTTGGTGGAAAGGCTGGGCAGGTGGTGAGAGCTGTGTTCATCCTGGAGAGATGAGTGTGTAAGGATGAGGCAGAGCACCATACCTGGGGTTTCCTGCCCTATGCCTTTCTCTGCTGCTTCTTTCCAGTTTGCTACTGAGCGCAAAAAAGGACTTAACAGCAAGGGATAGCAGCAAAAACGAACTCTGAACTTTTGATAAACACTTGAGACCTGATCAGTAACTATTCCACAACTTGGAACTCCATACCTGCTTTTTATAATTTTTATCAAAAATATAAAATGAAGATCAGTGGAATTCCATGCTGTTTCTCTCAAGTGAATCCTGCTATCACAATGCTACACCACAGCTAGCCCAAAGGACAAGCATATCTGGTGATTCAAACTGCCGGAAACTCCAAGAAAAAAAGATGTTCAGTCTTCTCCATCATGACTTACAGCTTTGGAAACTCAATGGAGGATCCGCTCTGAGCTTCAATCAGGTTGTTGGCAGTGAGGTGAGTTGAGTTTGAGTTCCTCCTACCTTCCATGTTAATGTACATACCAAATTTTTTTCTAAGTCATATGATCACCTTCACTATACATACTTTGAAACTTCTTATTTTGATTTAAAAATTTAAAAGTAGAGATATGTTTAAGTGTACCAAAAATCAAACACAAAAGGTCTAAATTTGCCAAGAAAAGACAGAAATGGTAAAATTGTATTTCAACAACAAAATCCACCTGTATACTTTTAAAATAAAAGATGCATTTAAGGCATAAAAACATATCAGATATATTTGAGTGTCAGATAAAATATACTTTGAAAGAAAAAAGCTAATTCTAGAGAATGACTCAATAATGGGAATGGAGTTCTCTCTCTAAGAAAGTATAATGATCATAACTATGATTAGATCTAATTAACTATCTTAAAACACAAAACAAAAATTTAACAACTCCCAGTGAAACTGACAAATCTACTACCATGGAAGATCTCAATTCTTGACAGAGTTCGGTTATTGATAAGGCAAGCATACAAATACAGTAACATAGTGAAAATGCTTCACTATTAAAAATCTCTACTGCCAACAACTGAAAACCACTGTTTTACCACACATGCATTAAATATTTTTTGTTTTGAGTTTAGGAGTTTTTTTTAAGAGTAATTTTACAGAAAAAAATGTGCAGAAATTACACAGAATTCTCATTTACCCCACACACCCTACAAACGTCAGAGATTTTATTTGCATTCCCAGATATCCAGCTAAAAACCACATTTCTCAAACTCTTTTGCATCTAGAGAGAAATGTCGTGTGAGCTCTTCCCTTTTTATTCTCTAACTTCAGCTCTTTGTACATTGTTATAATACCTTGTCTTTTCAAGCTGCTCTATGAAATCTTCTGTTCGTTTCTTCCACTTCTGTATGTCTTCCCTTTGCATTGGCTTCTTGATGTTCTTGTGGAATTGTTAGTCTCTTCTGACATCCATTTTGGTCTTTTCTTTCTCCTCTGTCTGTGTAATTAGCTCTCTTCATGGATGATATCAATTATCTCATCTCACAACTCATCTGACCTTCAATCTCATCTAGTGTTCAATGCCTTAAAATTATGCTCGAGATGATTTTTAAATTCAGGTGGAGTAGATTCAAGGTCTTATTTTTATTCTCTTGGATTTCCTTTAATCTTCCTCAACTTCAGTTTGAAATTATACATGAGTAATTTTTGGTCTGTTCCACAGTCAACAGCAGGCCTGGATTTGACTGCTGATGTTGAGCTTCTGTAACAATTCTTTCTACAGATGTAGTCAATCTGATTTCCATAACGTTCAGAGATAACTGAAAAACACAGCCAAGCCTCAAGTTTCAAATTCTGAGAGATGCTAAGGGGAAAAAATCTTGCTTATCCAGGAAGCACCAAAAGAAGATGAAGGGAATACACAGAGTCACTGTACTGAATAAGAATTGATTGATACTGAAATATATCAGGAAGTAGCATATGACCAAGAGCCATTGGTATTGAGGAAGACATTCAAGTTGCACTGATGCATTGGCAAAATATGATTGGAATCAATGAGATATGAACTGATATGTTTCAATTAGCAGTCCTGGATATGCTCACCAGTCTGTGCCAAGAAATTTGGAAGACAATTATCTGATCAACTGATGGGAAAAGATTCATATATGTTCTCATTTCCAAGAAAGGTGATTCAATAAAATGTGGAAATTATAAAACTGAATTATTAATATAATATGCAAGCAAAATCTTTCTAAAGATCTCCAAAAAAGGCTAGAACAGTACAGAGACAGAGAACTGCCAGAAATCCAAACTGAAAGCAAAGAATACTAAAAGAATATCTATTTGTCTTTTCTTTGCTATGCATAGGTATTTTATTGTGTGGATCATAAAAAACACGGCTAACACTAAGAAGAATGGGAATCCCAGAATATTTAATCATGCTCATAGGAAACCTATACCTAGACCAAAATGCTGTTGTCGAAAATGAGAAAGGGAACATTGCATGGTTTAAAAGCAAGAAAGGTGTGTGTTAGGGATGTATCTTTTTTCCTTACCTATTTCTTGAATCTGTATGGTGAACAGATCACTCAAGAAGCTGAACTCTAGAAGAAAAATGTGACATCAGAATATGGTGAAACTCATCACTAACCTGGGTTATGCAGATGATACACCTTTGCTCACTGACAATTAGGAGGACTTGAAGTGCTTGGTACAGAAGATCAAAGACTGCAGCCTTCAAAATGAATTACACAACAATATCAAGAAAACAAAAACACCACTGGGTCAATTATTGTTGTTGTTGTTGTTGTTGTTGTTGTGTACTGTTGAGTCACCTGCAACCCATAGCGACCCTATGTATAGCAGATCTGAACCCTACTCTGTCTTGAACCAGTCTTACTAATCCTGACACACCAACCCCCATTGCCCCAGTTACTGTATCAATCCATCTCATTGGGGATCTTCCTGTTCCTGCACTATCATTCCACCATTCCAAGCATGATGCCATTCTCCAAAGACCAGTCTCTCCTGGCCACATGCCCAAAGTATGTGGATGGATCATCAAAATCCTAGCCTCCAAGGAGAAACTTGATTTCACCCTCTGCAAGACAGACTGATTTGTTTTCTTGGCAGTGCATGGTATGTTGAAGACTCTTCTCCAGAACCACAACTAAAAGGTATTGATTCTTCTTTTGTCATCTTTAATCATTGTCCTGCTCTCTGATGCATAATAAATAATTGCAAAGACCATGGCCTGGATTAGGCGCACCTTAGTCTCTATATTGACATTATTGCTTTTCAGCACTCTGTCTTTTGATTTTCTGACTGCTGGTGTTAAGAGTGTTGATTGTGGAGCCAAGCAAGCTGTAACTGTTAACAACCTCAATCTCTTCTCCATCTATCATGATGCTGCCAATTGGCCCAGAGGTGAGAATCTTTGTCTTCTTGATGTTGAGCTTCAATCCATATTGAAGACTACAGGCCTTAACCCAAGTGCTTCAGGTCTTCTTCAGTTTCAGCAAGCAAAGGAGTATCATGTGCATACCGTAGGTTGCTGATGAATTTCCCCATATTCTGATGTCACATGTTTCTTCATATAGTCTAGCTTTTTGAGTGATATTAGGTTGTATCCTTTCCTCATACAGCCTTAATAAATAGGTAAGGAGAAAGAATACAACTCTGACACACACCTTTCTTGATTTTAAACTATGGTTAACCAATGTTCCCTTTCTTATTTTGGACTATTGAGTAAATAGGCAACATCATACCTTGGCATGAGCAGTCAAGAAATCAAAAGACGTATTGTATTGGCAAAGTCTGCTATCAGGGACCTCTCCAGATTATTGAGGAGTAATGATGTCAGTTTGAATACTAAAGGGTGCCTGATTCAGGCCACGGTCTTTTCAATCACTTGCTTTGTATCTGAGAGAAGAAGATACACCTCTGGGCCAATTGGCAGTATCATGATAGAAAAAGTGATGCCTTTGAGCTGTGATGTTGGAGAATAGTACTGAACATATACTGAGTATAGAACTGCCAAAAGAACAAACATATATGTTTTAAAGAAGATGCAGTCAAAGTGCTCCTTAGAGGCAAGGATGGTGAATCTTTATCTCACAGACTTTGGTCATTTTGCTAGAAGGAGGTATTCCTTGGAAAAGGACATTGTGCTAGGAAAGATGGAAGGTCAACAAAAGAGAGGAAGATTCTCAACCAGAAAGATTGACACAGAAACTATAGCAATGGGCTCAAGTATGTCAGAGATGATGAAGATGACTCAAGAGACGACAAGGTTCAGATCTGTTCTTCATAAGGGCACTATGAGTCATATTCAACTTGACAGCACCTAACAACAACAACTTGCTACTAGATATGGCCATACCTACATCATTTTTTTATAAAATAGAGTCAGTAAAGGTATGGGAGCTCAATGATGTTGAGGGAGCTCTTGTGACCTACTGTGAGAAACTGTGCTGCAATCCCAAAGGTAAGTGGTTCGAATCCACCAGCTGCTCTGCTGGAGAAGGATAGTCAATCTCCTAAGAATGGATTCAAACATATCCAAAATCATGGAGATGGCCCAGGAACAAATAATGTTTGGGTCTTTATACATAAAGATGCCATAAGTCAGAGCTGAGAGGAAAGCAACTGACAACGAAGTAGTGCCTATAGCAATATAGTTTCCAAGACAATGTTCTACATCCTGTTGTGATGAGTACTGAATGGAGTCTAAAAAAGCTAGAGGAGCGACATCTAAAATACAACTAATGGTCTCTCTCCATCTAAAGCAAAGATGAGCGAAGAAAATCAAAGACAAATAGACACAAATAGTGCAAGGAAGTAATCGAGCATATGATCTCTGCCTCCTTGACCTAAAACTAGACCAACTAAATGGTGTTGAGCTACCCTTACTAATGGTTCAGGAAAGGGTCACAACACAAGGTCCTCAAGGGTAGGAGAAAAATGTGAAACAACCTATGAAAATGACCATGCTTCCTGGTTTCCTAGAGCCTGATAGGACCCATTGGGTGCCCTTCACACCTCAAATGGAATCCATCCTTAAGGATCAACTTTCAGCCAAGCAGCAGGCAGGTTTATCAGATGAACAATAACATGAGAAGGGTGTGCATGCCTTAGAATAACTGGTCATGTGAGATCAAATAAGATCTTTTTGCCAGAGACAAAGCCAGAGGCAGGAAGTGACAGAAGAGACAAAAGAATGGAAATAGTAAACACAAGGTACAGGTTCAAAGAAAGCTGTCGCATTGTGGGCATTGCAAGCAATGTCACAGGAGAAAATATGTATAAACTGGTGGATGGAAAGCCAGTTTTCTCTCTAAACTTTCATTCAAACAATGACACATTTAAAAAAAAAGTCACATCTACACACTTTACTGGTGCCAGAAGGAAAAGTCATTGTAAGGATAATGGATGGGAAGCCAGGCTTTATCTTGCAGCACAAGCCTTAAGATGCTTGTGGAGTTATTAAGGTGGGCAGGCAGGGTCAAGTGAGGGTCTGAAAATGACCAAGATTTTCTGAGAGTCAGTTCTGGTCATGATCGGGTCTGCCACATATGGTGAGAGATGCCCATGCCTGTGGTAGAGTAAGGGCTAAGCAAGAAACAGGAAGAGGGAAGGGAAATGTTCCACTTGGGTGAAGAAAGCAACTGGCAACTGGTATGGGAGGACTTACTTACTGAGGAGGACCTGAAGCGCTTGCTGCAGAAGGTCAAGGACTGTAGCCTTCAATATGGATTGAGGCTCAATATCAAGAAAACAAAGATTCTCACCACTGGGCCAATTGGCAGCATCAGTGTGGATGGTGAAGAGATAGAGAGAGTTAACAGTTTTAGTTTGCTTTCATTGCCACAGTCAATACTCTTGATACCAGTAGCCAGCAAATCAAGAGACAAACTGCATTGGGAAAGTCAGCTGTCAGGGACCTCCACAGATTACTGAAGAGCAGTAATGTCAGGCTGGAGACTAAGGTGCACCTTATCCAGGCTATAGTCTTCGTAATTGCATGCTATGCATCGGAGAGCTGGGCAGTGACTAGGGTTGATAGAAAGAGAATTGATGCCTTTGAGCTGTGGTGCTGGAGAAGAGTATTGAATATACCATGGACTGCTAGGAGCACAAACAGGTTTGTCCTGGAGAGGGTGAAACCAGGCTGCTCCTTGGAGGCAAGGATTCTGAAGCTTTGTCTGACATACTTTGGGCATGTTGCAAGGAGGGACCTGTCCTTTGAGGGGGATGTCATGCTTGGGAGGGTGGAGGGACAACACAAGTGAGGAAGACACTCAATGAGATGGATTGATTCAGTGAGTGGGGTGGTGGAAGTAAGTGTGTTGAAGACAGTGAGGTTGGCACAGGATAGAGCAGGATTTAGGGCTCTTGTACATAGGGTCACTATGAGTCGCAAGTGGCTCGATGGCACATAATAACACAACAACAACAGGCTCATTGTGCTAAAACCACATTTGTTTTAAGACTGGGCTAAAGGGAGGAGCACTTCTTTAAAAAAATACCTAGTTCTTGGAGGCATCAGGAAAGCTAGGAAGCGATGTGCTTGGATCACAGTGGCCCTGGTGGGGAATCCCCAGTTGCACTTGCTAAAGATGAGTAGGCATGAGACTGAGGTGAACTGAAGATGACAAATGAATCAGAGATGGGCAGGCAGGGGAAATTGTGTGTCAAACTCTAGGGATTCCTAGGGCTTCAAGTTAACAGTAAAGCTTAAATTCCCTCCAGAGTCCTGGCACTTCAATAGACCACATGAGTGCATGCCAGGAGTTCTAGAATACAGATCAGCAGATGGAGTGGAAAAGTACTAGTCATTGACGGCTGCTCAGGGTTACTTCTCAGGTACTTCCTCAACTGGCTGGTATGCCCCACTCAGCTCAGGGAAGAGGGGAGGCTGAAAATAAGCATGCCTGAGGTCCAAGGGCATTGGCCTGCACAGCAAAGACTCAGCAGCAGAAGTGTCTTTGGCTCCTTCCATTCTCTCTTTCTAGTCTGTCTCTTGTCTTCCAGACCTTCTCTACTTTGGTCTCTTCTTCCTGACCCTCGGGTACCCAGTGCTGCCATGCTCCTCTACAGCTATCTAGTCGTTCTTCCAGAGCACTCTCCTAAACACCAGCTCTCCACAATGAGGGTTGCAGAGTGGATTATATTTGGGGGTGGGGGTGGGGTTTGGGGAGGTGCGGGGTGGATTGCGTACCAATGAGGGAGGTTTTTCTTTTGCTTTTCAAGGAGAGGAGCGGGGGGGGGGGGGGGTTTGTGCGGGGAGAAGGGTGCAACAATGAATGAATGGAATTCCAAAATCTCTGTAGATGTTCATTGAAATGAAAATAAACAAATTAAATTAAAAAAAAAACTGCAAGAACAAGAAACATCATTGCCATTGAATCAATTCTGGCATATGGTAACTACATGGATTGCAGAGGAGACCTGAACTAAAGGGTTGTCTTGGCCTTGACTTTTGGAAAGTAGATCTCTAGTCCTATTGTCCAAAACATCTCTGGTAAGATTCAAACCACTAACTTACTGATAAGTAGCCAAGAATGTAACTGTTTCTGTCACCCAGCAACTCCTTTCACATCATCAAGGTGCTCCAATCCTGTGGCTTGCCTGGAAAGACAGCCTTCATAGCAGTTCATCCACAGGCAAGAAAGCCCACACATGGCAATGCTATCTCCCCTGTGCAACCCTGGGCTCACTGTGGAATGCGGATGAGTCTGGAAGACATTATGCTGAGTGAAGAATCTCAGTCACTAAAGGACAACTACTGCCTAAGTTCAATATTGTATTAATAGGATCTATATGTGGAGAGAGGGAGGGAGAGTAGAAAAAGAATAGATAAATAATGAATGCATGAGATGAAGGATATTCTGAAAGGAATGAATGAGGAGAAACCATGTATATGACGACAAATAGTCTGACAAGGGGATTTAAGGGGAGGTGACAAGGGAAGAAAGTACGCATGAATGGATAATTAAAAAGAAATAAAAACACAATAGGCTTGAGTGGCTTGGAGACAACTGTGTCTCCAAAGTCAGAGTTCTCACGTGGGTAAAACAGTAAAATCACCCATGGAACTTTACAACTTTTGTATTTCCATTCCGCTCCTAGGTTTTAAAAATGCACAGGAGGAAGTGGCAGGGAAGAAGCTGGGAGAGTGCAGATTTCAGCCTTCTGTTGTAGAGATTGTATTGCCTGACAAGGCTGAGAAATGTAGCCCTGGGGCCATGGTCAATAGCTACTGTGGCTTTCCAAGGGCAAAAATTTAAAACAGAAGCTGATGTTGTTATCATGTGCCATTTAGTCAGTATTGACTCATAGCTTGCCCTCCAACAGGTTTTCATAGGCTGTAAATTGCACAGGAAAAGATTACCTGTCTTTCTCCCATGGAGCAACTGGTAGATTTGAACCAGGTGGATTTGAACCACGTGCCTTTGTGTTAGCAGCAGAACTCCTTACCACTAGACCACCAGAGCTCCTTTTAAACAGGAGTAAGGCTATCATTCATGATGATACGTGAAGAACATAAACCTTTACTCCTCATTCCTCTCCCAGGTCCTCACTCCCTCTGACATCCAACTCTCACACACACTTCTCTGATCTCTGACCCAAAGGTTTGAAGTTTAGCTTCTCGGTGTGGCAAGGGGAGAAGAGAAAATGAGGATGGAAGAGGAATCCTTGGCACCCTTCATAAACATCTACCCGTACCTGTATCTTTCTGTAATTCCCTCTGCTGCAAAGGCTGGCAACAACTGTTCATAAATAACTCAAACTCATTACCATGGAGCTGGACCCAACACATAACTGACCCTCCAGCTGGTTTCCGAGGCTGTAAATCACACAAAAGGAAACTGTCCATCATTCTTTCTCATGGATTCAAACCATCAGTGAAGCACAGGCTCTGAGTTAGCAACCCAACTCCCTATGGACTCCAGCATCAGGACACCTTCATAAGTGTTGTTTTTTAGGTACCATTGAGCCCATGGTGACTCACAGTGACCCTAAGAGCAATGGACCTGAACAGTGTCCTATCCTGCGCCATCCTCACAACCTCTGTTATGTCCATTGGGACAGCATTAATTCATCTCCATTGAGGGTCTTCCTCTTTCTCTGACCCTCCACCTTTCCCACAATGATGGGAAATTACGTTTCACCAGGCTTGCCTCTAAGGAATACCTACTTTCACTTTCTCCAGGATAGATTTGTTTGTTCTTTTGGCAACCCATGGGATATTCAGTATTCTTCACCAGCACTACAATTCTTTGGTTATCTTTATTCATTGTCCAAACTTTCAGATGCATAGAAGTAATTTCAAGGCTCATGGCTTGGATCAAGTACACACTATGTTTTAAATAGACGTCATCACTCTTTAGCACTTTGGAGAGATCCTTAACAGCAAACTTTTCCAATGCAACATGTCTTCATAAATAGGAAACAGATATTAATAATTCCCTCGGTAGCTGCTGAGTACCCTCAAATCAGAACCATCTCATAGCTGACCTGACCCTCATGGGAGGAGACTATTTAGCAGCTCATGAATTTGAACTGTGTACCTTTGGGCTGGCAGCACAATTCTTTACCAGCCTTCTGCTATTTAGGGAAAATTAGCCATATTTTTTTTTATTTTATTACCTTTTTAATTATTATTCATTTCAATGAACATCTACAGAGATTTTGGAATTCCATTCATTCATTGTTGCACTTTTCACCCCACCCACTCATCCCCACACCCACCGAAAATTAGCCTTATATTGCCATCTAAAATGATTTCTAGATGGAGGACTACTGATTTATTGTGGCGGTCCCTACCATGCTATTGTTGTGTTCTGTGGAGTTGGAACCAACGTATAGTTAAACCTCTAGCAGGTTTTCAGAAGCTGCAAATTGCACAGGAGGAGATTGCCTATCTGTCTCCCACGGAGTAGCTGATGGATTAGAATAACACACCTTCAGGATTTTGGTGCAGCTTCTTACCACTAGGCCACCAGATCTATCAGGGAGTTCTAGAGGCCTAGTGGTAAGAATCTGTGCTTCAGAATCTGTCAGCTGCTCCACAGCAAAAACGCAACAACAACCATACTGTTAGAATTTTTTAAAAAATATTTTAATTTCACATTTATAATGAAGTGTAGACTCTTAAATCTCTTGGCAAAGCAAACTCAGTCAACATTCTCACTGTATGATTACTCCTTGCCCTCTACTATTAGTTGCCATCAAGACAGCACCAATACATTGTGACTGTATGTCTGTTGGGCAAAACAAAATAAAGAAGAGTCTTCTGTGCACACTCCCTGGGACAATTTAACAGCCAGTATCTGAGCACTATCCAGGTAGGTGGAAGAACAGAGTATCTGTCTTTGTTAAACATTGGCATGGCTAGAGAATAACCATCTACGTCATTCATTCATCTCTAAATTTCAAAGACATAAAACACAATGAAATGCATTTCACAGCAAAAAAAAAATCCCTTGAACAAAATCTAATTTTTCTTTGATGGTTTCTGGAGCTTTGTAGCCTTGAGATCACAATGAATATTAACACCTTTTTAATAGCAATATGGAAGTACTGCGGTTTAAGGGCCTGTTCGAATGAGGGCTGATGACATTCGCCAGGTTACACACAGGAGTCAGGGCACACACTAGCTGCCATAAGCTCTCAGGGAGTATGTGCCTCAATGCCCACTGAGTTCATGTCCATTGGCCCAATGACCCTGCTTGGCTGGCCCGTTTGCTAATAAAAGTAGCTCCTAAATCACCTCCCTTGTCCCTTCTACATTAGAGTCTAGCCTTTCCTCTTCCCAAGTAACACTTTCCAAATTTTCCTCCAGTGCTCTCCCTCCCAAACCATCTCCTTGTAAATTCTAGTGGAAAACATAACTGTTTTACTTTATCTTAGCCGCCTCATTCCTTCTGCTACTATTTATTTTTCTGAAGATTAGATTTATAAAGACTTATGGGTAAACCCAACAAGCCCTGGCTTTTGTTAAAAAAAGAAGTGTTGGAGGGTTATTGCAGTAAAAAGCTTATGTTTGGAGCTTAGGTTAATCCATGAAAGGCACTAGCATTTTAAAAGCTTCTCCAGGACACAGGTGTAAGTTGTTGATCTGTGAGAGCAAAGAGTTTTATGGCACCAGAAGGAGACAGATGAGAAAACTAGAAGGTCTGTCTACATAGACCTTATAGTTAGGCCTGGGATCCACAATATAGTTGTCACAAAATAGCTTTTTAAATACTTCAAATACTAAAGTTAACTGTAATCATAATATTGTTGTTGTTGATATTATGTGTCATCTAGTCAATTATTACTCACAGTGACCCTATGAACAATGGCTCAGAACTTTACCCAGTACCAGGGATATTATTGCTCTTATCCGATGGACATACTTTGGGCATGTTGCAAGGAGGGACCAGTCCTTAGAGAGGGACATCAACAACATCAGATGGACTGCGGCTGAAAGCAGAGAATGTACTTTAGTGGTGATACAAAGATATTTGTCTTGTGGATCATAATAAATATGGCTAACATTGAGAAGAATGAGAATCCCAGAATACTCAATTGCATGCTTGCAAAGCCTATACCTAGACTAAGAAGCTGTTGTGCGAACAGATGAAGGGAACACCGCATGGATTAAAATCAAGAGATAATGCATTAGGACTGTATTGTTTCTCCATACCTACTCAATCTTATGCTGTGCAAAACATTTGAGAAGCTGGAATTTATGAAGAAGAAGGTGCCATCAGGATGAGAGGAAGATTCATTAACAATCTGTGTTATGCAGATGACACAATCTTGCTTGCTAAGAGTGAAGAGAACTTGAAATACTTGCTGCAGAAGGTCATGGGATGCAGCCTTCAATATGGATTACACATAAATATCAAGAAAACAAAACCCCCTCCACTTGCCAATTGGCAACATCATGATAGATGGGAAAAGAATTGAAGCTGTCAGTGATTTTATCTTGCTTGGATCCACAGTCAGCACCTTGGTACCAGAGTCAAGAGACCAAAAGACATATTGCATTGGGAAAAATTGCTGTCAAGGACCTCTCCAAAGTTCTATGGAGCAATGATGTTAGTTTAAAGGCCCAGGTACACCTGAGTCAAGTCATAGGCTTTTCAATTACTTGCTATGCATCTGAAATGTCACATTTCAGTGACTGATTCTTCAGAGCTAAGGAGGCAACTCTCTCCTCTGTAGTGTTTCTAGTAAAACTTGAATCTGCAATTAAGTCTGTCAATTAACACCAATCAAATCAGCCATTTATTCCAGTAGGGATATTGTTTGTCTCAACAGGGACCACAAAGATGTTATTGTTGTTATTTGCTATCAAGATGACCAGGACTCAAACCTTGCCCTATCCTGTGCCATCCTCATGATTTTCACCATGTTCAAACACCTTGTTGCTGCCACTGAGTTAATCCATCTCATAAGAATCTCCTAGTCTTTAATGACTACTTTTCCTAGCATGATTTTCTCCCCAAGGATTGACCTCTTCTGACAACATGCTCAAATTACGTGAGAAAAGTTTCACGATCCTTACTACTAAGCAGCAACCTCATTGCACTTTCTCTGATAGATTTGCTTATTCTTTTGGTAGTGGTGCTGTCAAGTAAAGTATGACCCGTAGTGACTCTATGAACAACAGATCTTAACCTCATCCTATCCTGTGACATTCTCACAATCTCTGACATAGTTGAGTCCATTGCTGCAGTCACTGTGTCAATCCATCAGGTTGAGGGTGGAGAAAACCATTAATTCCTCATGTGCATGTTAAAATGGAGGCTGAATAAAAAGAAAATGAAAACAAGTCAATAGGAACCAAAATAAGATCTTGAGTCTATCCCACTTGAATGTAAAAATCTTCTTAAGAATAGATTTAAAGAACTGAACGCCAATGATCAATCCACGAAAAGGGCAAAAGATAGAGGAGACAGAAAAAAGAAAAAAAAACCCAAAATGAGTGTCAGAAGAGACTGAAAATTGCAGTAGAGGATCAGAAATCCAAGACAAAAGGAAGAGATGCTGAAATAAAAGAGATGAACATGAGATTTCTAAAGGCAGCTCAAAAAGGCAAAGCAAAGTATTATGACAGAATGTGCAGAGAGCTGGAATTGGAGAATACAAAGGGAAGAATTAGCTTGGCATTTCTCAAGCTGAAAGAACTGAAAAACAAATTCAAGCCTCATGTTGCAATACTGAGAGGTGCTTTGGGCAAAATTTTGAATGACCTAAGAAGCAATAAAAGAAGGTGGAGGCACAAGAAAAAGACTGATCACACAATTAGAAAATGGGCAAAATACATGGAAAGAATTTCACAGAGGAAAATATTCAGATGGCAGACAGACACATGGAGAAATGCTCAAAATCACTGGCAATAAGAGAGAGCCAAATCAAAATCACAATGAGATACCATCTCACTCCAGTTGTTGTTATTGTTCTTAGGTGCCATCAAGTTGAACACGGTTCATAGGGACCCTATGAGCAAAAGACCTGAACCCAGTCCTGTCTCTTGCCATCCTCATGCTTCCTGACACAAAAGAGCCCATTGTAGCAGTCACTGTATCAATCCACCTGGTTGAAGGTCTTCCTCTCCTTTGCCGACCCTCCACCCTTCCCAACATCATTTCTCTCTCCAAGGAATAGCATCTCCTATCAACATATCCAAAGTATACGAAGTGAAACCTCATAATTCCTGCCTCCAAAGAGAACTCTGGCTGTGTCTTTCCAAGACATATCTGTTCATTCTCTTGGCTTTTCATAGGATGTGCAGTGCTCTTCTTCAATACCACAGCTCAAAGGTGTCAATTCTTTTTCTGTCATCCTTATTTACTGTCCAGGTCTTGAATGCATAGCTATAATTGGAAAGACTATGGCCTGAATCAGACCCACCTTAGTCCTCAAATAGACATCACTACTCCTCAATAATTTGAAAAGCTTCCTAACAGCATATTTTCCCAGCACAATATGTCTCTCCTTATTTTCTGAATGCTGGTACCAAGGGTATTAAATGTGGATCCAAGCAAGATGAAACTATTGACACTATCTTTTTTTATTATTATTAATTTTAATGAAAGTTTACAGAGACTTTGGATTTCCATTAATTCATTGTTGCACTTTTCTCCCTGCCCACACCTCCCCCACAACTCACACTTCTCTTTGAAAAGTAAAAGAAAAATTCTATCATTGTTATACAATCCTTCTCCCTAAGTCCACTCCACTATGCAGCCTTCATTCTGGACTCCCGGAAACAGTTGACACTTTCAATTTCCTCTCCATCCATCATGATGTTGTCTATAGGTTCAGTGGTAAGAATCTTTGTTTTCCTGACATTTAGATACAATCCATACCAAAGGCTGCATTTCTTGATCATCTGCAACAAGTGCTTCAAGCCATCCTCACTTTCAGCAAGCAAGGTTGTGTCGTCTGCATAACTGAGGTTATTGATGAGTCTCCCTCCAATCCTGATGCAACACTCCTCTTCATAGAGACCAGCTTCTTGAATAATTTGCTCAGTATACAGATTGAATAGGTATGGAGAGAGAATACAATGCTGGTGCAATCTCTTCCCAATTCCAAGCCATGCAGCACTTTCCTACTCCATTCATGCAACAACCTCACCCCAGTAGCAGTGGCAAAGTTTAACAGCACAGCAAGTAATACATGCTAGAGAGCATGTGGCGAGATAAGAACTCTTACACATTGTTGGTGGGATTATAAAATGGTACAACCACTCTGGAAGACTGTTTGGAATTTCCTCAAAAAGCTGAACATAAGGGCATTTAACACCAGTGATAGAAGACCAGATGAGTTGTGGGATGATATCAAGGATATCAAGCAAAAGGTCATTACAAAAGTAGAGAAGAAAGAAAAAGTCAAAATGGATGTCAGTAAAGACTCTGAAGATTGCACTGGAGCATCGAGAAGCCAAAACCAAAGGAGAATATGTCAAACTGAAAGAGCTGAACAGACAATTTCAAAGGGCAGCTTGGGAGGACAAAGCAAAGTATTATAACGGAATGTGGAGAGAGCTGGAGAATAAAAAGGGAAGAACTCACTCTGCATTTCTCAAACTGAAAGAACTGAAAAATAAATTTAAGGCTTGCATCACAATGTTGGAAGATGCTATGAGCAATATATTGAATGACCTGGAAAGCATCAAAAGAAGATGGAGGGAATACAGAGTGTCAGTACCAGAAATAAATGATTGACACTGAGAAATTTCAGGAAGTACCATTTGAACAGGAGCCAGTGGTAATAAAGGAGGATGTGGAAGCTGCATTGAAGGCACTGGCAAAAAAATTAAGGCCCTAGGAAGCCAATTGACATGTTTAAATTAACAGATAAAGCCTTGGATGCACTCACCATTCTATGCCAGGAAATTTGGAGGATGACTGTCTGGGCAATGGATTGAAAGAGGTCTGTATTAGTTCTCATTCCCAAGAAGGGTGTTCCAATTGGATATGGAAATTATCGAACAATATCACTTATATCACATGCAAGCAAATACTGCTGAAGATCATTCAAAAACAGCTGGAACAGTACATAGATAAGGAACTGCCAGAAGTTCAAGTGGGATTTAGAAGAGGCCATGGCACCAGGAATATCATTGCTGATGTCAGATGGATCCTGGCTGAAAGTAAGGAATACCAGAAGAATGTCTATTTGTACTATATTGTCTAGGCAAAGGATTTTGACTGTGTGGATCATGACAAGTTGTGGCTGACATTGAGAAGAATGGGAATCCCACAGCACTTGATTGTGCTAATGCAGAACCTATACTTGGATCAGGAGGCTGTTGTGTGAACAGAGCAGTGGAGCACTGCATGGTTTGGAATTAGGAAGTGAGTACATCAGGGTTGTATTCTATCTCCATACCTGTTCAATCTATATGCTGAGCAAATTATACAAGAATCTGGACTCTATGAAGAGGAAAGTGGTGTCAGGATTGGAGGGAGAATCATCAATAACCTGCATTATGCAGATGGCACAACCTTGCTTGCTGAAAGTGGAGAGGACTTGAAGCACTTGTTGCAGAAGATCAAGGCCTACAGCCTTCAGTGTGAATTGAGTCTCAAAATCAAGAAAACAAAAGATTCTTACCACTGGACCAATAGTCAAGTGTCATGATGGATGGAAAGGTGGCTGAAGCTGTCAACAGCTTCATCTTGCGTGGACCCACAATTAACAGCCTTCGAACGAGCAGTCAGGAAATACGGAGACGCATTGCACTGGGAAAATCTTTTAGGCGCCCAGCGGCATGGCCGGGGTGAGGCGGGAGGAGGTGAGCACCGAGCAGACTGAGGGCTGCCTGGCCCCGGCCCTTTGAGTTGGGCTGGACAGAGATGAAATAATGGATTGTCATGCATCCACTATTAAACCTTGAAGAATCCAACCTGTAGACGCCCCAGGGGAATATTCCACGTTCAAGTGTGATGAGGTGGTCCTGTCGCACAACCAAGGGCTGTACTTGTACGGGAACACCTGGGCCATCTTGTCGGTGCAGCAGCAGACCCACGGCTTCCAGATGACGTCCCAGGGCACGTTTGGCGATGTGTGGCGGTTTCTGCTACGAGGATGAACTGCTCACTGGGACAGCCCAGAGATCCTTCATCAACTCGCTCAAACACCGGCTGCTGGTGTACTTATAGCGCTGGGCAGAGCAGGATGGTAGCGCCATGGGCAAGAGGCGCTTCTTCCAGGCCTTTGACCAGCTGCGGCCGCTGCGCATGTGGAAAATGCAGCTTTGGGACGAAAACCACCTGTTTATCAAGTATACTAGCAAGGATGTAGTAATGCCGCGGGTCACAGATCAATCACAGGAGTCTATCTTTGTCCTGTACAATATGATAACAACAGAGGTGATCGCCATATTTGAAAATGAGCTCTTGGAGCTCAGATGAGCTCTTGGAGGTCTTTGAGAACTTATGTGACCTCTTCCGAAATGCTCTTCTGCACAGTGAAGTCCAGTTTCCTTGCTCAGGTTCCAGCAACAATTGTGCAAGGCAAATCCAGGGCAGGTTCAAAGACACTATTCAGTGCTAAGGAAGCTTTCCACCAGCTCCTGAGGCAGCTTCTCACCAGTGTCCGGTCCTACAGTGGAAGCCCCTACCTTGATTTGTCTCTCTGCAGCTACGATGACAAGTGGGTGGCAGTCATGGAGCTGCCCAAGACCTGTGGAGATCAGTCATCAGGATCTGTGCCCGGGACTCCGGGCTGCTCAAGTTTGAGGTCCAGGCCGGCTTGCTGGGCCCACACCGTGCGACACCTCATAGCCCTCACTTCACTTTCCACCCTTTTGAGCCATTTACCATTTCTGTGCGGAGGACAAATGCCAAGTACGTTGTCAACTTCCACATGAGGCACCGCTGCACTTAGGGTGCCTCCCCAGCTGGGTGAGCTGGGCTTGCAGGACTAGGCTGCTTCTTATCTCAGCGGACTCCAGAGCAGGACCTGATGGCGGCCCTGTTCCTGGGCTTGACTGGTAGAACTCCACCAAGCTGGAGAGAGGTGGGGACAGGCGTGTGCCTTAGCCTGGCGGAAAGCTAACTGCCCAGGGACTGTAGGGCTGCTTGCCTTTTCCTTCTGGGAATTCCTAGCATTAATTAAGCTCGTTTAACTTGTGTTTTCTTTTCTAGTTTATTACTGTGAGAAGAGGGAATTATCCCCTCCTCCCTTCCTGCCACTTCACTCCTGTTGTGGTATGCACCCTGAAGCCCATAATGTAATGTTTACTCTTGAGATCTATACACACTGGTTTCACTTACACCACAAGCAGGAGTATCTGTGTAAGCAAAAAGAAAGAAAGAAAGCCCTTGTTATTTTCTTCCTGAAATTAAAAAAAAAAACAAAACCCACCACAACACACTATTAGGGACCTTTCCAAATTACTAAGGAGTAGTGATGTCAGTTTGAGAACTAACGTGCATTTGATTCAGGCTATAGTCTTTCCTATGACTAGTTATGCATCTGAAACCTGGATCATGAGTAAGGATGACTGAAAAAGAATTGACACCTTGGAGCTGTGGTGTTGGAGAAGAGCACTGAATATCCCATGGATGGCCAAGTGAACGAACAGATATTTCTTGGAGAGGGTGCAGCCAGAGTGGTCTTTGGAGACAAGTATGGTAAGGCTTCCCTCACATACTTTGGACATGTTGTTAGGAGAGACATGTCTCTCTTAGAGAAAGACATGATGTTGGGAAGGGTGGAGGGTCGGTGAAGGAGAGGAAGACCCTTAACCAGGTGGACTGATATGGTGACTGCTGCAATGGGCTCTTGGGTGTCAGGAAGTATGCGGATGGTGCAGGACATACCGGGTTCAGACCTTTTGTTCATAGGGTCGCTATGAGTCATACTTGACTCAACAGCACTTAACAACATCTATTCCACTGCTTGCAATATACTCCAAGAAAATGAGAACTGAGGCACAAATGGAGACTTGTACACCAATGTTCATAGCAGCATTATTTACCACCATAAGAGCATAGAAACAGCCCCACTGTCCAACCACAATGAAATGGATTGAGAAATTATGGTGCATTCACACGTTGGAATATTATGCAGCACACAGGAGCAATGATTCTGTGAATCACTACCTAACTTGGGAGGCACTGGAGAGCATTATGCTAAGTGAACTAACTCAGTCCCACAAGGATAAATACTGTAAAAGACCATTATTGTAGAACGTGTATGAGGATCCTAGGGGGGAAAGCGTCGGGGCAGAGGGGTGAGGATGGGTCGGGATGTGGGGATAAGGTGGTGGTTAATCATAGGATTGCACAATTTGATAGGTGGAGGAAAGGGTGGGTAAAATAAATGGGAAAGATGCAGTGTGAAAAGCAATGTATACAAGCTTGTAAGTAAACCAATATAAAATAAAATTTTATTTAAAAGAAAAAGGTGGAGGAAATACACAGAATAACTCTATCAAAAAGAAATGGTCAATACTGAAATATTTTCAAAAGCACCATATGATTAAGAGAATTGGTACAGAACAACAAGAAAACAACATCATATATTCAATACTTTTCACAAACACCACAATTCAAAGGCCTCAATTCTTCAGTTTGCCGTAGTTCTTGTTCAACTTTCATATGCATATGAAGCAATTGAAATGATGTGTTGGCAAAGTTCCATCTTTACACTAAGAAGGTCTGGTGGCTGAGTGGTAAGGAGTTGTGCTGCCAACCCAAAAAAACCCCACACAGTTTGAATCCACCAACTGCTCTGAGGGAGAAAGATGGGCAATCTCCTTTGATGCCCTTTACTGCCTCTGAAAACCTGCTGGACAGTAAGCTATGGGTTGATTCTGCCTTAAAGGTACACACCAAGTCTTCAAACTAACACACGTGCTCCTTACCACTTTAAAGAGATCTTTGACAGTATATTTCTCCAGTGTAACACATCTTTTGGTTTCTTGACAGCTACTATCATGGATGTTGATTATGGAGCCAATAAAAATGAAATCATTGACAACTTCAATCTTTTCTCTATCATGATGTTGCTTATTGTTCCAGTGGTACAGATTTTTATTTTCTTGATGTTGAGGTGAATCCATATTGAAGACTTTTATTTTCTTCAGTAAGTGCAGAGATTATTAAACAATATCATTAAAATAATATTTGAGTAAAATATTGTTGAGGATTGTTGTAATCACTCGGGCCTTATAGGGCTCAGTGCTTTGCAATGCTTTCCATCTCCCCAGGGTCTCAGGCACCTGGAGGCCTGGACCTGGATGGAACCTCATGCTCTCAGTTCCTGAGGAGATTCTAACATCAAAGACTACCCAAAGCCTGCCTCCTTCTTCCCTCCCCATAGGGAACTCACTCGCTTGTGGGCAGACCTGGCCCATCCAGAGGACTTGGAACTCTAGCTTCTACACATACTACCTCAGCCTATGGGGAGAAAAGTGATTGTGTAAAATGACTTTATGTTAAATTTTGGCAAGAACAATGAGCTTGTTGAATAAAAGAATCTGTGCAGTCTTGGAGACTAGATTAACAATCAATATCCTGGGCACCAGCAGTCAAGAAATCAAAAGAAGTGCTGGATTGGAAAAATATGCTATAAAGGACCACTCCAAAATGCTAAATCAAAAGAATATCAGTTTAAAGTTGTTGTGTTGTCATTGTTGATTGCCTTCGAGTCGAGCATGACTCATACCAAACCTATGAACAAAAGATCTGAAGCCCCTCTACAACTATCGACATTTATCAAAATTCATAGAGATGGCAGAGGCATTCAGTTTAAAGACTAAGGTCAAATTAGACACTCTCTCCACCTTCATTAAATGTAAGTTCTAAGCCCCATTCCAGGCCCTACTTAATCCCTTTGCAACTCCAGTCAAGTCCACAGGTATTTATTCTGCAAGGCTCTCAGATTCGTCCTCTTCAAGAAGCTCTTTTACCTCCTCTACCTGGAGTCCTCTTCAGGCTAGGAAATGAGATTCAAACGTAAATTCAGAAGCACTGTGCTCAGTCTCAGAATCCCTGTATGGTGCAAAAAGTTTATGTATTCAGCTATTAAATAAAAGGTCAGAGGTGCCTCAGAAGAAAAGCCTGGTAATCTGTGTTTTAAAATATCAGACACTGAAAACTCTATGGAGTGCACGCAGTTGTACCACATAAGTCCTCATGAGTGAGAGGCTACTCAATTGCCCCTGGATTTATAGTGTTCAGTTTCACGCCACAGTTGGCCAAGTGTGAGATCTTAGGTAGGTCAGTGAGGGTTCTTTTCTCCAGCTCTATAATGGGAGCTCTTGTGGTCTAGTGGGTAAGGAGTTGCGCTGTCAACTTAAAGATAGGAGATTCTAATCCACCAGCTGCTCTGGGAGAAAGATGGGTAAGCTTCCACGTGATTTACAGTCTCTGAAAATCCACTGGTGGATCAGCTATAAGTCAGTTCTTATTCCGTGGCAACAAAAAAAGATGGGAATGACACTTTCTGATCAGTTCTACAAGGATACTCATAAAAGAGCAGACATGATAATGAATTTAGAGGTCTCTCAGGAACAGCATGGAGCTATCCAAATGTCTTCACTACTACCCCTCCATGTTTCTGCCTGCCCAGTCTCACCTCTCCTACAAGGCCCATCTGAGAAAAGAGTACAAGATACTGGCAGAAGTTTGTTGGCTTGGTACTGAGCATGGTGGAGCCTGGCTCTGCTGTGGTACGTGGGGCCAGAAAGCCAGAGCCCTCCTGACCTACAAGAATATCCTCCAGAAATGAGCATGCATGGGGGCAGACCTCTGTGCACCCAGCTGACCCTCCTGGGAATTCCAAGTGCAAATCTAAGGAGCCACATTCTCATTCAGCTAAGGGCATGATTCTTGTACAAGTTATTTATTTCTTCTTTTGGATTCTGGGAGTATGAACTCTTTTCTGGCCTGCCTTTCAAAATTTTTTGCTGAGAGGCCCAAATGGCCAACAACTATGACAATGCTTTGGTGGCCATGACACTTTGAACAGTTGTCAAGTTGTATATCATTGTTGCTGTTGTTTTGTGCCATCGAGTCACTTGTGACTCACAGCGACCCTATGTACAAGAGCCCTAAATCCTGCTCTATCTTGTGCCAAATTCACTGTCTCCAACACACCTACTCCTGCCACCCCAATCACTGAATCAATGCATCTCATAAAGGGTCTTTCTCTCCTGCACTGTCCCTCCACTCTCCCAAACATGATGTCCCTCTCCAAGGACCAGTCCCACCTTGTAACATGCCCAAAGTATGTCAGATGAAGCCTCAGAATCCCTGCTTGTTCTCCTTGCAGTCCACAGTATATTCAACACTCTTCTCCAGCACCACAGCTCAAAGGCATCAATTCTCTTTCTATCATCCCTAGTCATTGCCCAGCTCTCTGATGCATAGCACACAATTGTGAAGACTATAACCTGGATCAGGCACCACTTACTTTCCAGCCTGACATCATTGCTCTTCAGTACTTTGGAGAGGTCCTCACAGCTGACTTTCCCAATGCAATTCATCTCTTGGTTTTCTGGCCGCTGGTACCAAGAGTGTCCTGGGGTGTGGGTGGGGGTGGTCTGTAGGGAGTTTTACTGCCAACTCGAAGGAAACACCTCTCTAATAATTCAAATCCACCAACAGCTTTGAGGGGGAAAGATGTGCAATCTCTTATGCAATTTATAGTTTCTTAAAACCTGCTGGAAGTTAAGCTGTGAGTTGTTCTAACTCCATAGCTATGAGTTAAGAACAAATCTCTTCCAGTTATCTTTGCATATTTCTCGTGATTCCAAACTAACTTTCTCAAAATACCAGCATCTTGCTTAGCCCCAGTTTGTCTCTCAGTGTCCTGTGCCTGTCATAACAAATTAGCACTAACTGGGTGGCTTCAAACAACAGACGTTCATTTTCTCACAATTCCAGAGCCAGAAGTCCAAAATTAAAGAGTCAACAGAACCTTGCTTTCTCTGAAGACTCCGAGGGAGGAGCCTTCACTTGCCTCTTCTGGTTCTGATACCTTTCAACAATGGTTGGTACTCTTTGGCTAGTGGCTGCCTGTGTCATCACACAGCCTTCTTCCCTTTGTATGTGCATGTTTGTTTACATGTTATTTTTATAAGGACATTCGTCACAGTGGAGTAGGACCTCCTGTTAACGAATTCTATCTTCAGAGACTCTACTCCCAATCAAGTTCATAATACCATGGGTGATGACTGCAACATAGTTTTGAAGAGTGTGGCATAAGTCAACCAACAACTTACTTGACACTCTAGATCTTGACTCCAGACTCCAAGCACCAAAGGACAATGAGAGTCCAGCAAGATTAACTACATATGCCAGACGAGTAACTGGTGGTTAAATGAGAGAATTTAAGGAGTGCTTATACTAGCTGTCCCATTCTTTGAGAATATTAATCCTTCAGTATTTCCTACACAATCCTGCAGTGGGAGGGGTGTGTGTGTGTGTGTGTGTGTGTGTATGTGTGTGTGTAAGAGAAAGTTTGTATGAGTGTGTGTATGTGTAAGAATACATGTGAGTGTGTTTGTTAAGTGGATATGTGAGTTTGTGTGAATGGTTGTATATGAATGCATGTGTGCACGGTTGTGTGTGTATTTGAGGTGGGCAAGATAGGGAAGGAGAGGAAGGAGCCAGCCAGGCAGCCCCAGCTCCCAGAGGAAAGTCTTCCCCTTGAGCACCTCTCCACCCACTCCCTTCCACCCAGGGTCTCATCAGCCAAACTGTATTTTTCTTCCAGCCAGCCTAGAGCAGAAAGCTGAGGAGAGGAGAGAGAAGGGAAGATATATTAATCCCCCAAAGTTCCTCTCCACCTCCTTTCCTCTCTTTCCCTCTCCTAGAATACAGTGCCAAATGTCAACCTTGAAAATTGAGATGAGCAGACAACTTCTTAGCCGGCAGTTCAGTTCTGGACCATGGAGCCAAAAAAGGGAACGATCACTTTTTCGTTGGCTGCAGAAAATGTTGGCAAGAGAAGACTGCTAGAGACAAAAAGGGGGGAAACAGTACGCTCACCTATCCCACCCCTAGATTTCTATCTCCAGATATAAAATACTACATGGAATCTGTGCCAGGCCTACAGCACAGCTTCTGAGAAAGGAGCAGGGTTTACATGAAAAGAAGTTACACACTATTCTTGGATTAGAGCGAGCACTGGCAGTGCATCCTTTGCCTTTGGAATCTTGGGCCCGGCACAGACCCCACAGGTCGAGAAAAGGCCAAGAGCCAGGCCTGGAGGCTGACTGTCAACAGCCAGCCAGGGTCTCCCCAGAACACCACAGCAAGCAGGAGGTGCAAATTATGCAGCCTCATGTGCCAAGTTGGTATTGCTCATGTTTCTGCATATTTTGGGCCTTCCCTCAGCTGACAGGGGCTGTTCGCATGGAATGACCCAGTCCCACTGGTCTGGGGACAACTTTGTTTTTAAAAACATCATTTCCCATAATAGTTTATAAAGAACTAAAGCCAAAAAATGCAATGTACTCCAGCAACGTCTCCAGCTAGAGAAGACACTTCTCCTTGAACACTGTCTCCCTGTCGCTTCAGTCTCTTCCTGAAGCAGGCGCCCTCCTCAAAAGGGGGTCTGAGCCAGGCCTACACTTCCACTGTGGATGGTATTCCTCAAAAGACCACCACCAGAGAAAGCAAGAGGTTTGTATTTATTCACTCGAGGCAGCTGTTGATCAGAAAGGGCAAGAACATTCTATTCTGCCCCAGAGCTAAAAATACTGCCACATAAATTGATGGCCAGGTATGCAATCTTATTTAATCCTCCGTGCTGGGTATACAGTTGTCCTTAAATTGACCCTCACTCATAGTGATCCCATGTGTAGCAGAGGAGAACTAAGCTCTAAAGAATTTTCAGTGGCTACTATCAACAACCTTCATTATGCCAATGACACAGCCCTGCTTGCTAAAACTGAGGAGGACCTGAAGTGCTTGCTGCAGAAGGTCAGGGATTGCAGCCTTCAATACAGATTGAAACTCAACATCAAGAAAACAAAGATTCTCACCATTAGGCCAATTAGCAGCATCAGTATGCATGGTGAAGAGATTGAGAAACTTAACAGTTTTAGTTTACTTAGCTCCATAGTCAACACTCTTGGTAACAGCAGCCAGGAAATCAGGAGATGAATTGCATTAGGAAGGTCAGCTGTGAGGACCTCTCAAGAGTACTGAAGAGCAACGATGTCAGTCTGGAGACTAAGGTGTGCCTCATCCAGGCTATAGTCTTTGCAATTACTTGCTATGCATTGGAGAGTTGGACAGTGACTAGGGATGATCGAGAATTGATGCCTTTGAGCTATGGTTCTGGAGAAGTGTTGAATGTACCATGGATTGCTAGGAGAACAAATAGGTTTGTCCTGGACAGGGTGAAGCTAGAGTGCTCCTTGGAATCAAGGATTCTGACGCTTCATCTGACATATTTGGGGCATGTTGCAAGGAGGGACTGGTCCTTGGAGAGGGACATCATGTTTGGGAGAGTGGCGGGACGGCGCAGGAGAGGAAGAACCTCATGAGATGGGTTGATTCAGTGATTGGGGTGGTGGGAGTAGGTGTGTTGGAGACAGTGAAGTTAGCACAGGATAGAACAGGATTTAGGGCTCTTGTACATAAGGTCACTATGAGTCGCAAGCGACTCAATGGCACACAACAACAACAACTTTTTCGGAAGGCAATCAGCAGACCTTTCTTCTGAGGTGCCTCTGGAGAAATCTGAACCTCCAAACTTTTGGTTACAAGCTGAGAACATTGAGTGCATCACACACACACACACACACACACACACACACACACAATGGTTACACTGGGGTTTTTATCCCCATTTTATAGGAAAGGAATAGGAGATGAGTGAGTGTCCAAAGTCACATTACCAGATGGAAAGAACATTTTAACCCCACTTTTCCACCCCTCCATGGAACATAAAGAATAAATTACACATTTACTTACCTACCCCAGTCTAGTTGCTTGCATCTAAATAAGCTGTTGTGGGTTGTGTGAATGAGTTATCATGAATTCATAGCCACATATCTGAATATAAACTAGCATATCTCTTCTCCCCCAAGAGATAATGGAATGTTCTTTTAGGGTCAAAGGTGGAGAAAAAGGAATAATATGACATCCTGAAGGTCACAATCTCACGGACAGCAGCTTTCCAGACTCTGGGCCCAGGATTTCTTTCTCTGCAAGCACCTTTCTGGCTCTTTATACATCTCAGTCTCATACACGAAAACTCCCTCAGCCTCATTGCCCTCTTGTTGTTAGATGCCAGTGAGTCAAGTATGACTCATAGCAATCCTACAAACAACAAATCTGAACCCTGTCCTGTCCTATGCCATCTTCACAATCTCTGATACACCCAACCCCATTGCTGTAGTTGCTGTGTCAAAACACCTGGTTGGGTCTTTTGCTGTTCCACCACCTTTTGAAGCATGATGTCCCTCTCAAAGGAATAGCCTCTCCTGGTAATATGCTTAAAGTATGTGAAATGAATTTTTGTCATCTTTGCCTCTAAGCAGCATGCTGGCTTCTCCTTCTCCAAAACATATCAGTTTGGTTTTCTTGGCAGTCCATGGATATTCAGAACACTTCTCTAACACCACAGTTCAAAAGTATAAATTCTTTCATCATCCTTCTTCATTGTCCAGAATTCAGATTCATGGGAAGTGATTGAAAAGACCATGGACTAAATCAGGAGCACCTTAGTCCTCAAACTGGCACCATTGCTCCTCAATAGTTTGGAGAGATCACAGACATTCCCAGTGTAATATGTCTCCTAATATGACTACTGGTTCCAAGGGTGCTGATTGCAGATACAAGTGAGATGAAGTTGTTGACAGTTTCAATCTTATCTCCATCTATTATGATGTTGCCTATGAGCCCAGTGGTGAGAATTTTTGTATTCTTAACACTGGCCCAAATACTGTGCCCTCCTCTAGGGATTGATTCCTCCTGGTAGCATGTTAAACAAGTAAGTTAGACAATGTTTTGTTTTTTCCATGAGCCTGATTTTCAGAAGCAGCTATCACCTGGCCTTTCTTTCTAGTGTCTGAGTTGGGAAGCTGTGCTAAAACTTGGCCACCATGGGTGACCCTGCTCCTCTTTAAAATACTGGTGGTGTAGCGTCCAGCATCACAGCAACACATAGCCACCAAAGCATGACAAACTGACAGATGAGTGCTGTTAAAACCAATTTTAGAGGGTTTCTCCCTTTTTCTTTTCCCAAGATTAGTCACTAATTATGTCCTTTCAATGAACCTTCAGAACTGAATTACAGGTTGATCCACGTGAAACTAATGTTTGCAAGTAAAAGGAAAGGCTGAATGCTGCTGTTTCACCTGGCTCTGTCTAAGTGTGGAGGTGCTCGGGATTTCCACTCTGGTTTAGCCATGTGTAAGATGCTAAGTGGGTCTTGGGTAGGGGCCAATCACTCCTGGCGCTCTGGATCTTTGAGCTCCATTGCTCTCACAAGGGGCCTCCTGGTCTCACAGTGAAGTCACTGACCCAAGGCTCCTCCCCAGGCCCAGGCCCTGCTCCTCCTTATTTCTCACTCACTCCTTAGGCCAGCATTTTTCAAGTTATTAATGTAATGGTTGCCATTTTTACCTTTGCTGGCCATTGCATTCTTGATTGCAATTACTCCACTATTGTAGCATGAAAGCAGTTATAGAAAACATGTAACAAATAAACATGGCAATGTAACTACAAAAATTTACTTATGGACACTGAAATTAAAATTTCACATAACACCTATATGCCATAAAGTATTATCTTTTTATTTTATTTTTTCAGATATTAAAAAAAAAATGTAACAGCCAATCATTCTCAGGTCAAAGTCCACACCAAGAGCAGACTAGGTTTGGCTCACAGATATAGTGTGCTGGCCATGCCAGCTCTAGGCAATGTCATTGTCCCAAGCTTTAAAATAGCAAGTGTACGTGCTCACTCTCAAATGCCTTTCTGGGCCTTAAACACCTCCATCTATATCCTAATGCACTACGTGTCTAATGTGGTGTTGTTGTTGTTAGGTGCCGTCGAGTCATAGATGACTCATAGCGACCCTATGAATGAAAGGCCTGAGCACTGTTTGTACATAGTTTCCAGAGGCAAGCCATTTTGGACGTGGATGCCCCTCCTGCTTCCAGGCTGTCTAATGTATTAGGTATTCCAATATTCTCAATAAAATTTTTATTTGCCTCCCCACCTAAAATGTTTCCCATACCTAGGTTCCTCATTTTATCAATATTGCCTTTAATGTCAATGATTCAATTCATATCAGTCATGCAGTGTTGTTGTTATGTGTCCTCATGTTGCTTGTGACTTATGTTCTTCTTGTTGTTATGTGCCATCAAGTCACTTGCAACTCATAGCAACCCTATGTACGTACAAGAGCCCTATACCCTGCTCTATCCTGAGCCAATCTTATTGTCTATGACTCACCCACCCCCAATACCACAGTCACTGAGTCAATCCATCTCATCGAGGGTCTTCCTCTCTTATGCTGTCCCTCCACCCTCCCAAGCATGACTTCCCTCTCCAAACTGATCCTGCCTTGCAACATGTCCAAAGTATGTCAGATGGAGTTTCCAAATCCTTGCCTCCAAAGGAGCAGCCTGATTTCACCCACTCCAGAATAAACTTGTTTGTTCCCCTAGCTATCCATGGTATCTTCAATATTCTTCTCCAGAGCCAGAGTTCAAAAGCATCAATTTTCCTTCTGTCATCCCTAGTAATTGTCCAGCTTTCTGATGCATAGCAAGTAATTGCAAAGACTATGGCCTGAATAAGGCTTGTCTCCAGACTGACATCATTGATCTTCAGTACTTTGGAGAGATCCCTAACAGCAGACTTTCCCAGTGCAACTCATTTTTTAATTTTCTGGCTGCTGGTGCCAAGAGTGTTGATTGTGGAGCCAAGCAAACTGAAGCTGTCTAAAATCTCAATTTCTTCATCATCTATCATGACACTGCCAATCAGCCGAGTGGTGAGAATCCTTGTTTTCTCAATGCTGAGCTTCAATCCATATTGAAGGCTACAGCAAGTGCTTATGGTCCTCCTCAGTTTCAGTAAGTAGGGTTGTGTCATGTGAGTAACACAAATCTTCCAATCCTGATGTCACATTTCTCCTCATAAAGCCCAGCCTCCCAGATAATCTATTATGCATATAGATTGAAAAAGTATGGAGATAGGACATATCCCTAGTATACACCCTTCCCAGTTTTGAACCATGTCGTTTTTCCTTTGTCTATTACTGTTGAATTTGAACTGCCTGCCTTTGAATTGACAGCATAACTTCCTACCCACTAGGCCACCAGAGTCTCCTCAATCAAACCTCTCACTTTAACACACTGTAACTAGACTCTTCCCTCTTCCTCCCTGCAATTATTTTTTTCATTCATTATTTTATCCCATCCCTTTCTGCCCTTGAGTTTTATCTCTGGGCAAATGCTATCCTTTTGATCTGGGTTGGTTGATTCTTGATGTTATTGTTCACTTATGGATCTGCCAACGTTTGGATTAAATAGTAATAGGTCTGTCTACTATTTGGATGAATATCAGGGATGAGTTTTATTCCAGTCTTGAAGAGTCATTTATTAGGGATTCCACCAATCTTAATGTGACCAATAACCCTAATCATTGTTATGATTTTTAGTTTTGTTTTCATCTACACTTGTCCTACTCTGAGTGTCAAGAATCTTCTACTGTGATCCTTTTTAGAGCAGCGAGCAGTGTCAATGCTACTCTTGCTTATGGTGAGGCCATCATGCTAAATAAAGCATCTTTTGCAGCAGGGCCAGAGTGAATCGAAGTTCTCAGAGATTCTCAGAAAACAGGCCTTGCGGTGACATGTGCGTGAGTGATAGACGGGGCGAGGCATTTGGGCAGTGTTGATAGGGCGCAACTTAAGCAGACTAGGACAAAAAAATTTTCACGTATATTTTTGTCAAAATACTACTTTCCATATTTACTTGTAGTCTCTATGCAGATATCCCATGGGGGGAAAAAAATCTCAGTCACAGATGTCAGAACAGACTGCAAATACAATGGCTCCTTCCCTTTGATGATAGTTTATTCTTTCTAGTGGGTGGTAGGGCTTGTTGACCCCTTTTTCCCCTCTTTTCAATACTCTCTTGAGGTTGGTCCACCACAAAGATTAGCTTCTGGAAGGTTCCTTTTACATCTCACTCGACATGTTCAAACATGCAAGAAAATGGGAGAGAAGTGTTGGTGCAGATGGGAGGGGAGGATTTAAGTTAAGGAGCCACAGCTTTGTTTTTATAAATCGCTGGAACCTGTCACGCGCAGGCGCACACGTCCAAACTCACTCACCTATTTTTGGCCTACGTGCCTTCCGGCCCTTCTTTGGGGAAAGCACACAAACGCCTTCGAGTCCCCAGGTTCCACTTGGTAAATTTCCTCCAGCCTCACTCTCAAAGTCCGCACTGCCCTCCGCTCTGCCTGGGAGCCGGTGGCGCCTGGGGACGCCCGCCTGCTTCCTGTTTCACCTCAGTGGACTGTGTGTGAGTCAGCAGGCAGCTCTGTGGAAAAAGTCTGTGAGGCCACCCTACCCTCCAATCCCCCTGCACCCTCTGCACAGGCCCTGAACTGCTTCTGCATCATTTCACTCTCTCTCTACCTTTCCCTTCAGGTACACGTTTGGCCTCCCTAAAGAAGGCATTTATACGTTTTTATTGACAGTCAGGGACCCCCATCGTGCTAATATCGTCTGAATGCCTGAGGAATTACATCTAACAGTCTCATGAAAAACACAGCATCTTGTCATGAAGAATGATGTTACAGTGAATAATGGTGTTTTCAGCTCAAACTCCTTATTCCAAGGATGAGTAAATTTCCTTATTCTTCGGCACTCCCTTCTCACTCCCATTAAATCTAGCTCTAACATGACATTAATCACTGTGGTTTTACTCCTGGGTCAGGACTGAGTTTCCATTGCATTTCAATTGGCAGAAAAATTAAACAGGAGTCTGATAAATGAGTAGTTTGAGATGAATTTTAAAACCTCAAGAACTTGTATATAAAGAACCAACTACAACTTATAAAAATTGCTAGAATGTTCAAGCTGGCAGGGGCCCCTGGCATAACAGCCTGGACCATTTATAGTAGAGAAAAGTAAGGCCCAGAGAGAGAAACCGGCTTGCCTGGGGTCACACAGCAGGTGAGAGGTATTATAGTTCAAGTGCCCTGACTCCAGACCAGTAGAAAAATTGGAAAAGTGGGTTTAGGCTTGCATTTTTAAATCAGAGCAGAACTAAAAACCTTATTCACAAACATTGAGCACTGGTGTGTGCCAGTCACTACACATTTCATAACTATTTTCTTTGAGAGCTTACAGGTTTTTTCAGCCTTGTTTGTTGTTAGCACCTGTGGAGTTGGCCTTCAACTCATGGTGACTCCATGCACAGCAGAATGAAATACTGCCTGGTCCTGCATTGATCCCATGATTGATTATGGGTCAGCCTATTGCGATCCATAGAATTTTTTGATCAGTTTTTGAAAGTACAGTTCCCAGTCTTTTGATGGTGATGTTACTTTGTGTTGACCTTTAAGTTCCATTGCAACCTATTCTGCATTGTTAGTAACACAGATTCTCCAGTGACTGATGAGTGGTGGTTGTGCACAAGGTGTATTCATTGGGACTTGAGCCTGGTCTCCTTCCTGGAAGACAATAATTCTCCTGAACCACCAACGTCCCATATTTTACATAGACACCTTCATTATTTGGTATCTGAGCTCTTTGAAGCATATGAAGGAATCGTATTGTCCAGTATAGAAGTTGAGTTCCTTAAGAGCATGAGTGATTTAGGGCCTCTGGGAATACTTAACTCTTCTTTTATGCAAGACTACATGCTATGATTTTTGCATTCCAGTCATGGGGAGAAAGCAATCATGGAGTTGGTGACAGAAAAGAGACTTGAGACAGAAGATAGAATTCTGTACAACCAACAATTTATTCATTGCAAATACCTTTTATAAGGAAAACAAATGGTGACTATAAACATGGACCTCAACTGATGGCCTACCCAGCAATCAGGTTAACAACATCTGTGGGCAAAATCATTGGAGCAGCTTAACACCAGCTGTGAGAACTAGGTCATGTGCTGATTGTGGAACAATCAACTACTCATATGCAAGTTCAAACTGAAACTAAAAACAAATAATCAAAGCCATAAGAACCAAAGTTTGACCTTGAGTCTATCTCTCTTGATTTAAATACCATCTCAGGAACAGTTTTGAGATCTTGAATACTAATAAGCAAAGACCAGACGAGCTGGGGAGGATATGAAGAATATCATCCATGAAACATGCTTTTAAAAAAAACATAAAGGTGGAGGAAGAAGAAAAGACCAGGATGGATGTCAGAAGAGACTCTGAATATTGCACTAGAGTGCCAAGAAGCCAAAGTAAAGAGAAGAAACCAAGGTGTTAATAAGCTGAACAGAAGATTTCAAAGAGTAGCATGCAAAGACAGAGCAAAGTATAAAAACGAAATGTATAAAGATCTGGAGTTGGAAAATCAAAAGGGATGAACTTGCTCAGTATTTCTTAAGATGAAGAAACTGAAGAACAAATTCAGACCTCAAGTCAAGATGCAGTACTTAAGGAGGCTGTCAGAAGAACGTTCAATGACACAGGAAGCATCAAAAGAAAATTGAAAGAGTACAGAGTTATTATACAAAAAGAATTGGCTGACACAAAGAATTTAATGAAACAATGTAAGAGCCTATAGGAGTGAGGGAGGAAGTTCAAGCTGCTCTGAAGGAATTGGCAAAAATAAAGGGCCCAGGAATTGAGAGTATAACAATTGGCATATTTCGACAAACACTCACTGCCCTGGATGCACTCATTAAGGTACACCAATAAATATTGAGGAAAGCCACCTGGCCAACCTACTGAAAGAGATCTGTATTTGTTCCCATTCCACAAAGAGGTGACCCTACATAGTGTGGAAACTATCAAATAATATCATTAATATTACATGCAAGCAAGATTCTGCTGAAGATTATCCAAAAATGCCTGAAACAGTATATCAACAGATATCTGTCAGATGTGCATGCTGGGTTTAGAAGAGGCTGTGGCACTAGGGACATTATAGCTAATGTTAGATGGATCTTAGCTGAAAGCAAACAGTAACAGATTTAGTTTGCTTGGGTCCACAATTAACACTCTTAGTACTGCCAGCCAGGAAATCAAAAGGTAAATTGCACTGGGAAAGTCTGCTGTCAGGGACCTCTCCAGAGTACTGAAGAACAGCAATGTCAGGCTGGAGACTAAGGTTTGCCTGATCCAGGTCATAGTCTTCGCAATTGCTTGCTATGTGTTAGAGAGCAGAACAATGACTAGGGATAATAAAAGGCAAACTGATGGCTTTGAGTTGTTGTGCTGGAGAAGAGTGTTGAATATACTATGGACTGCCAGGAGAACAAACAAGTTCATCCCAGAGAGGATGAAACCAGGCTTCTCCTTGGAGGCAAAGATTCTGAGCCTTCATCTTACATACCTTGGACTTGTTGCAAGGAGGGACTAATCCTTGGAGAGGGACATCATGCTTGGAAGGGTGGAGGAACAGAGAAAGAGAGGAAGACCATCAATGAAATGGATTGATTCAGTGACTGGGATAATGAGGGTAGGTGTGTCAGAGACAGTAAAGTTGGCACAGAATAGAGCAGGTTTCAGGTCTATTGTACATGGAGTCACTAAAGTTGCAAACAACCTCAACAGCCTTAATAACAACAACAAAACAACACATAGAAACTGCCAGACATTCAAGCAAGATTTAGGAGAGGCCATGGCAACAGGGATAATCAATCATTGCTGATGTCAAACGGATCCTGGCTGAAAGCAGAGACTACCAGAAGAACGTCTATTTTTGCTTTACTAACTATGCAAAGGCACATGGCTGTGTGGGTCATAGCAAATGATAGCTAACATTGAGAAGAATGGGAATTCCAGAATACTTAATTGTGCTCATGCGAAACCTATACCTAGACCAAGAGGCTATTGTGTTAACAGAACAAGGGAGCACTGTATAGCAAGAATTAGGAAAGGTATGTGTCAGGATTGTATCCTTTATATTAGTTTTTGTGCTGAGCAAATTATTTGATAAGTTTGACTCTATGAATAAAAATGTAGCATCAGAATTGGAGGAAGACTCATCAATAAATTTTGTTAGACAGATGACCTAACACTGCTTGTTAAAAGTGAGGAGAGCTTGAAGCACTTCCTGCAGAAAGTTAAACACTGGAGTCTTCAATATGGATTATATCGCAACATCAAGAAAGCAAAATTCTTCCCACTGGACTGATAGGCAATGGGATGAATGGAGAAAAGATAGCGATTGTAAACTACTACATTGTACTTAGATCCAAAATCAATACACTTGATACCAGCAGTCAGGAAATATATTCACCAGAAAAGTCTGTAGTCAGGGACCTCTCCAAATTATTGAGGAGTAATGATGTCAGTTTGACCACTAAATCTGTATGTGATTCAGGCCATGGTCTTTTCAATCACTTTCTAAGCATCTGAGAGCTGGACAATGGAAGAGAAGAATCGATGCCTCCTTTGAACTGCAGTATTGGAGAAGAGTATTGAAGATCCCATGGACTAAAAAAAAAACAAGGAAAAAAAATGCAAACAAAAACACAGATATGTATTGGAGAAAGTACAGCCAGTCAAAGTGCTCCTTGTAGTCAAAGATGATGAACTTTTCGTTCACATTTCGTTCGTGTTGCAAGAAGAGGTTGTTCCTTACAGTAGGATATTATGCTTGGGAAGATGGTTGTGGTGGTTGTTGTTTTTATGTGCTATCAAGTCTCCTGTGGCTCATAGCGACCCTATGTACAAAAGCCCTAAACCCTGCTCTATCCCTTGCCAATCTTATTGTGTCTGACACACCTATCCCATCACCCCAGTCACTGAATCAATCCATATCATCAAGGGTCTTCCTCTCCTGTGCTGTCTCTCCATCCTCCCAAGCATGACATCCCTCTCCAAGGACTGATCCCGCCTTGCAACATGCCCAAAGTTATGTCAGACAGAGCTTCAGAATCCTTGCCTCCAAGCAGCAGCCTGGCTTCACCCTCTCCAGGATGAACTTGTTTGTTCTCCTAGCAGTTCATGGTATATTCAATACTCTTCTCCAGAACCAAAACTCAAGGTCATCAATTCTCCTTCTATCATCCCTAGTCGTTGTCCAGCTCTCTGATGCATAGCAAGTAATTGCAAAGACCATGGGCTGTCTCAGGCGCACATTAGTCTCCAGACCGACATCATTGCTCTGTAATACTTTGGAGAGGTCTCTGACAGAAGACTTTCCCAAAGCAATTTGTCTTTTCATTTCCTGGCTGCCGTTACCAAGACTGTTGACTGTAGAGTCAACCAAACTGAAGCTGTCAACAATCTCAATCTCTTCATAATCCATCATGATGCTGTCAGTTGGCCAAGTGGTGAGAATCTTTGTTTTCTTGATGTTGAGCTTCAATCCATATTGAAAACTGCAGTCCTTGATCTTCTACAGCAAGAACTTCAGGTCCTCAGTTTCAGCAAGCAGGGTTGTATCATCTGCATAACGCAGATTGTTGATGAGTCTCCCTCCAATCTTGATGCCACACTTTTCCTCATAGAGCCCAGCCTCCCAGATAATTGTTATGCATATAGATTGTTGGATCACCTTTCTTTGGAATGGGAACAAATATAGACCTCTTCCAGTCAGTTGGCCAGGTGGTTTCTTCCAAATGTCTTGGCACAACTTGGTGAGCACATCCAGCGCAGCATCTGTTTGTTGAAATATGTCAATAGGTATGGAGAATGGAGGGGTAGCAAAAGAGAAAGACCTTTGACCAGGTGGCTTGATGTGGTGACTGTAGCAATAGGCTTGAATGTGTTTGTTTGGATGCGCCAATAAGGTCAAAGGAGCAATCCGAGAAATCTCCTCCCATACAGTTCACAACCTCCTAAAAACTTGCTGGAGGAGCAGCTATGAGTCAGAGTCAGCTCAACAGAAATTATTGTTGTTGCTATGTACTGTCGAGTCAGAACTAACTTATGATTGGCCCTCCAGTAGATTTTCAGAGGCTGTAAATTACATGGAAGGAGATCATTCATCACTCTCCCTCAGAGCAATTGGTAGATTCAAACTGTGAACCTTTTGGATGGAAGCACAATTTTTTCCCACTAAGTCACACAGCAATTGTTGTTGTTGTTGTATTGTTGTTATGTGCCATAGAGTCCATAGCTGACCCTCCAGTGGGTTTTTTTGAGGCTGTAAATTACATAGGAGGAGTTTTCCCATCCTTCTCCCATGGAGCAGCTGGTAGACTCACCCTCCATATCTCCTTTATTCACCACTGCATGTTCAGCACTGTCATAGTCTCAGCACAATGTAAACAGCCAGTCAACATTTATGAGGTGAGTCACTATGCTAAAATTCTTGTCTTTCATATGAGAGACTCAGGTTTCATTCCTAACCAATGTGCAGCTACCACTCATCCGTCAGTGAAGGTTTGTGGTTTTCTGTGATGCTAAACACTTTTCGTCAGAACTTCCAGACTAAGATGGACTAGGTGGTGTACTTCCAAAAATCAGCCAGGACAACGCTATGGAGCACAAGGTTCTGATTCTGTTGTGTGTGTGGTCCCAGGAGTCAGGGACAGCCTGATGGCAGTGACTAGAGTGCTCATGGAATGACTGAATGACTGAAATACATGCATTTGTTGAATAAATACACAGTACATACAGTTTATTGACTAAACATAGTAAAGGAAATCAAAATAAAAGAAAGTTTTAAAAAATGTATCCCAGTCCCACTATCTCTCAAAATCAAGTATTATCTGTTTCTGTATTGTTCTCTTCCTATTGCTGGTCTAGATAAAAGTAGAATCATTTTATCCAGTAACATTTGTTTTCCTGGAAAAGTTTGCTTTTCTTCTCCATACTAATAACCATTTGTAAATGATTAGGAAATATGCCATCCACTAGCCACTCAGAGGCAGGAATCTCATACTTATGCTCCCAGCACTGGCAGGGCTGGGTCACCATCAGTGCCCGGACAGTGAAGCCATGAAGGTCTCACTCTGGCTGCCCTGAGGACAGAGGCAGCTCTTGGGGAACCACGAACCCAGGTTCTGGTCCTGATACTGCCAACACCACACCTCCGACAGATTTCCCTGCCTCTGATTGGACAACCTTTAGAAGGCATGAAAATGCCTATAAAGAAAGCTTAAATGTTTGATGATACTGAGATTTTTTGGGGAGCTCTGATGACCTGGGAGTTGCACTGCTACCTGAAAAGCCACACTTCTCTGGCAGTTCAAATCCTGTGTGATGTACAGCCCAGCAGTCAGCTAAGAGCTATTTTAAACCAGCAGCTCACTGTCACACGAAATTGATGATAAACATGATCTTGACATTCAAGTCAACACATAAAGAAGTTGTGAACCCCAGAGGGAAGGATCACTGGCCAGTTCTTCTTGGCCAGTGAGGTGGGCCTGAGTGTACAGAGCACCTCTGAATCTCCCAAAAGAGAAAGGAAGCTCTTTGTGAATTCAGACTACTGTCTCCACAGACAGACTATGAGACAAGAAAGGAGGCCTGCCAAGCTAGCCTTGTCCTTCCCTACTCTGAAAACTGCAGGCTTCAAGGTCAACTGTATCCAGCTGGGTTCAGCCAGTGGCTAAGTGTTACAGAATGAAATGTGCCCCAAAAAAGGCATGTTGAAGTCCTGATTTGTACATATGAGCATAGCCTTGTTTGGAAACAGGATTTTTGAAGATGTTTTCAGTATGTTAGTGTACTAGAGCAGGATATGGTCCTAATCTAATCTGAGTGGTGTCCATATAAGGAAGGTGAGACACAGATAAACAGACACATTAAGAAAGAGCAGCTGGCTATGCAAAAATGCATCTATATACTAAGGAAAGCCTGGGGCTACCAGAAACTGAGAAATAAAATGGATCTTCTCCACGCCTTCACAGGAAGAATGTCCTTCATCACACCCTAACCTCCAGAACCATGAGACAAGTTTCTGTTCTTCTAAGTCATTTTGTGGGTCTCTCTGTATGGCAGCCCTAGATAAAGAATACAGAAGGAGACCAGAGGACAAGAGGTTGAGAGAAGCTAGGGTATTTCTTTCCTGTCTGCCACTGTGTACCAGGAAGGGCTTCCACTAGTGGCTGGGTCCCTTCTGTGACCAACTTGCATTAATCAGGCCAGAATGGACCTCGTTTATCTAGGTTTCCTCGGGCCCTACTTCCACCCTCTATGGTTCTTGTTAAGAGGTGTTGTAGCTTCATGTTGTTGCTGATCTCTGGGCGTTAAACGGTCCTCTATTTGGCTTCTTAGTTCTTCTCCATCAATTCCGTCTTATAGCCTTTCTGTTTTAAATACTCAGAGGTATTTCAGTTTCCCTGATCGGTCCTTGATATGATGCAAGGTTGAGTAGTTACTGGAGAATGCAGGCCGGATAGAGTCATTCTCCTACCAAGTCCCTCTGGGCAAGTGAGTGGATCCTTCTGTGAGTCCTTGTCCAGGGTGACCAACATATCTCAGTGTGCCAAGGATGTTCTCAGCTTTAACACTGAACTTCCTGCATTCTGAGAAACCTCTCAGTGAACCAGGGTGACTGGTCACTCTGTACCTCAACAAGATAGTTCTGAAAATAATTTCAAAAGAAAATCTATTTCCAGAGGGAGTAACTCCTCAACTGAAGGTCATGAGCAGACATAGTTTCTGGTCCTGGATGTGGGGGCAGAGAACTGGACTCAGAGTAGGTCACATTTGCTGTGTGGTTCTTATGATGTCAAATGTTAGGTACTCATCATGATACTCATAATGCATAGTTAATAGTGACCCCATGAACAACAGATCCAAACCTCATGCTACCTTGCCCCATCTTCATGATCTCTGTCACACTCAAGCCCATTGTTGCAGTCACTCTGTCAATCCATCTTATTGAAGGTCTTCCTCTCTTTCTCTGATCCTACAACTTCCCCAGAATCATGTCTCTCTCCAAGAATTAGTTCCTCCTGAGAATATGTTCAGATTAAGTGAAACAAAGTTTCCCTATCTTTGCCTCTAAACAGCACTCTATTTGAACTTTCTTCAAGACAGATCTATTTGTTCTTTTGGCAGTCTGGGGCATTTTCAATTCTCTTCCTCAGCACTATAATTCAAAGGTATCAATTCTTGTCATCCTTACTCATTGTCCAATTTTCAGAAGCCTAAGAAGCAATTGAAAATACTATAGCTTTGATCAGGCACACCTTAGTCTTTAAACAGATATCATTGCTCTTTAGAACTTTGGAGCAATAATTCACAGGAAATTTTCCCAATGCAACACATATTTTTATCTCATGACCACTGCTTCTATGGCTGTTGATGTGGATCTAAGTAAAACAAAATCATTGGCAACTTCAATCTTTTCTCCATCAATTGTAATATTGTCTATTGGTTTGGTTGTGAGAATTTTTGTTTTTTCAATGTTGAGATGTAACACATATTGAAAGCTGTAGCCTTTGATCTTCCGCAGTAAGTGTGTTAGGTATTCTTTACTTTCAGCAAGCAATGTTGTATCATCTGCATAATTAAGTTTGTTCATGAATCTTCCTCCAATCCTGATGCTACATTTTTCCTCATATAGTCTTCTTGATTGATTTGTTTAACATGCAGATTGAATAGGTTTAGAGAAAGGATACAACCCTGACACAGTTTTTCCCTGATTTTAAACTATGCATTGTTCCCTTGTTCTGTTTGGACAACTGTTTCTTGGTCTATGTTGAGATTTTGGATGAGCACAATTTTTATGAAATCCCCATTCTTCTCAATGTTAGTCCTAATTTGTTATGATCTACATAGTCAAATGCCTTTGCATAATCAATAAGTCATAAGTAACCATCTTTCTGATATTCTCTGCTCTCAGTCAAGATCCCTCTAATATCAGCAATAATGTCCTCTGTGCCACAGGCCATTCTGAATCCAGCTTGAATTTCTGCTGGTTCCCTGTCCATGTACTGATCCAACCATTTTTTCATAATCTTCAGCAAGACTTTATTTTCATGTGATACTGATAATATTGTTTTATAATTTCCACATTCTGGTGGATCACCTTTTTTAAGAATCAAAACACACTGCAATCCCAGAAGTGTGCAGTTCAAATCCACCAGATGCTCTGCTGAAGAAGGGGGGACAATCGCCTCCTGTACCAGTCAGATCAGATTTGATGGTACACTCATAAAAAATAATAAATTTTTTTTAAAAGAATCAAAACAATTATGTGTATTACTCTCATTTGGCCCCATAGCTGTCTTTCAGGTTTCTTGGTAGACTGGTGAGCATATCCAAGGTTGCAAGTTTTCATGAAACACTTCAATTGGATTCTATCAATTATTGAGGCCTTATTTTTGTCTAATGCCATCACTGCAGCTTGAACTTGTTCCTGTTTCAGAATCATTCTTTTTAGTACAATAACTCAGCATATTTCTTCCATCTTCTATTTAATTGTCCTGCATCATTCAAGAATTTGCCTCAGGTCAAACAGCTGTCCTGAAATGACCAAAAGAAAATCAAACAAATAACAAAAGCACCATGCACTTGGGATAGGAATTGACAAAGTGCATTCTAGCAGGAGCCCAGTCTTCATCTCATAACTGAACCTCAGAAATTCTGATGTTTCTTGAGAAGATCTCTTCTAGCCATTACACACCCAACACACACCTACCTGGTTTCTCTTGCCATTATCCACCTTCAAATGCTGTAGACCCATCTACCAAATTTTCCTTGCTTCTTTCACATAATTCCCAATGTCTTCACCACTGAGCACTGGGAGTTCTTCCCCAGAGACCAAAAAAGTGCTGACTACTCCAGACACACAGATGCAAGTACCAGTCCCAACACCTAATTGCCCTCAAAATTATTCCCTGATAGGGAATACTCCTATTCCTCAGGGAAATAAAACATCATAAGAAAAGGTAATTAAGTAGACGTTAATAACCCAATGGACACATGTCCCCACTGCCTTCTTGAAACCAAAGCTAGGGGGAGTGTGTCTGTGTCTGTGTTTTCCGCTTCCTGACTGCCTGGTAAAGATCAGCTCAGGAAAGTATAAAGGTATTTGCTGCTGTTACCAGGACTCGAATTTTGATAGAAGTTCACCTTTTCCATCCTAGCCAGGTAGTGTCAGATTTACAAAGTGGTAAATATTTTTTTTTGTCATCCATAAGAGTGTCATTGGTTAATTTTTGACAGCTTATCACCATGTCTTTCTTCCTAAGCTGTCTCAGTCTGGAAGCTCCACAACCTGTTCATCATAGTTGGCTCTCTTAGTATTTGAAATGGAGGCATCACAACCAATATTGAAACAACATGCAAGTCACCACAGTAAAACAAATTGATAGACCAGCTGTATCAACAGGAAAGATCAACAGGCAGAAAAACACTTAATAGTTGGTCAGGTAGAGGAGCAGTGGAAAAGAAGATAATCTTTGATGAGAGTACTAACTCAGTAGCCACACATTGAATTGAAGCATGTCAATAATCAGAAAGATGAAGCAGGACATCCTTTGTTCTGTTATTAATAAAGTCACTACGTACTCACCAAGTTGTGTCAAGAAATCTGGAGAATAACTACCTGGCCAACTGACTGGAAGAGATCCATATTTATTCCCATTCCTAAAAAAGGTGATCCGATAGAGTGTGTAAATTATCAAACAACATTATTAATATCACACTTAAGTAAAATCCTGTTTAAGATTGTTCAGAAAAGACCGGAAGAGTACATTGACAGAGAATTACCTGAAATACAAGGTGGGTTTAGAAGAGGCCCTAGGGACATTATTGCCGGACATTCTTGGCTGAAAGCAGAGAATATCAGAAGAATGTTTCTCTGTGTTTCTTTGACTATACAAAGGCGTTTGACTGTGTAGATCAAAACAGATTGTGGCTAACCTTGAGGAGAATGGGAATCCCAGAACACTAGACTGTGCTCATGTGAAACATATAGTTGGACCAAGAAACACTATATGGTTGAAAATCAGGAAAGATGTGCATCAGGGATGCGTCCTATCTCTGTACCTTTTCAATCTATATACAAAACAGATCATCTTGGAGGCTGGATTTTATAGGTGGAATATGATATCAGGATTGAAGGAAAACTCATCTACAACCTGCGTTGTGTAGATTACATAACCTTGCTTGTCAAAACTGAGGAGGACCTGAAGGGTTTGCTACAAAAGGTTAAAAAAAAAAACAACCAAAAACTGTAGTCTTCAATATGGACTAAAGCTCAACATTGAAAACACAAAGAGTCTCACCACAGGGCTAAGTGGCAGCACATGATAGATAAAGAAGAGATTGAGATTGTTAACAATTTCCACTTGCTCAGTTCTAGAAAAAAAAATACTCTTGTCACCAGATGTCAGGAAATAAAAAAAAATGAATCGCATTAGGAAAATCTGCTGTCAGGAACCTCACCAGAGTGTTAAAGAGCAATGATGTCAGTCTAGAGACTAAGGTGCACCTATTCAGGCTATGGTCTTTGCAATTACTTGCTATGCATCAGAGAGCTGGACAATGCTAAAGATGACAGAAGAAGAATTGATGCTTTTGAGTTGTGATGCTGGTGAAGAGGAAACAAACAGGTCTGTCTTGGAGAGGGTGAAACGAAGTTTCTCCTTGAAGGCAAGAATTTTGAAACTCCATCTGACATACTTTGGACATGTGGCCAGTAGGAAGCAGTCCTTGGAGAAGGACATCATGCTTGAAAGGGTGGAGAGACAGTGCAGGAGAAGACCTTGAATGAGATGGATCGAAACAGAAACTGGGGTAATGGAGGTAGGTGTGTCACAAACAGTGAGATTGGCTCAGGATAGGGCAAGGTTCAGGGCGATTATGCAAGGGTCACTCTGAGTGGTGGGCAACTTGATGGCACATCACAAACAATGTGTGTTGGGATTAACTCTGCAGTAAATGACAACAACAATGTTGGTGGCAGTGGTTAGATGTGGATAAACATGCACAGGGAGGAAATGGACCCCGTGATAGCCCCAGCTGGGTGGCGGCCTATCTGGTTCACATAAGCGGGCAGAGAACACTTCCTCACTGATAAAACTGTTGCAGCACACCCAACAAGCTGTGTGTCCAAAATGGCCCACAGAGACTAAGGGCTAGGTGGAGTGTCCATGACTTCTGTGATAAATGTTCTCTCCCTATTGGCAATGTGCCCACATGTGACTAAAAGTTTAAATACCACTGTACCACTAATAAAATTGAGTTGGCCCACTGATGTGCTTCCAGAGGGCTTCTTTTCTCTGTCAGACCCACCCTCATCAGCATGTTGCTGTCTTCACTGCGGCTTTGAAGAGGGCAGCAGTTATTACTGTTAGGTGTCATCCTGTATGATTCATAGGGATCCTGTGAATAGCAGCCTGAACCCTGTCCTATCTTGTGCCATCCTCACCATCTCTGACAAACTTTTACCCATTGCTATTGTCACTGTGTCAATCCATCTCATCAAAGGTCTTCCTCTCTTTCTGCTGAGCCTCTGTCTTTTCAAGCATGTTGTCCTTATCCAAGGAAATAGCCTCTCCTAGCAACATGACCAAAGTATGTGAGATGATCCTTGCCTCCAAGGAGCATTCTGGCTGCATTTTCTCCAAAATAAATCTGTTTGTTCTTCTCACAATCCACGGGATATTCCATACTCTTCCCTAAAACCACAGCTCAAAGATATCAATTCTTTTCCTGTCATCCTTATTCATTTTCCTGCTCTCAAATGCATAGCAATTAATTGAAAAGACCATCATCTGAATCAGGCTCACTTTAGTCTTCAAACTGACATCATTGCTCCTCAGTAACTTGAAACGTCCCTGGCATGGCAGCAGACTTGCCCAATGTAATATGTCTCCTAATCTCCTGACTGCTGATACAAAGTATATTGACTGTGGATCCAAATAAGACAAAATCATTGACAAATTCAATCTTTTCTCTATCATGATGTTGTTTATTGGTCCAGTGTTAAGGATTTTTGTCTTCTTGACATTGAGATCAACAATGACAACAACATAACAAGTGATAAAATTAATAATTTTCCCATTTAAGAGACAAGCACTGGTTTAATTCATGCCCTCCTCCATGAAGAGATCATAGAGCCTCTTGTTCCAGTGTCCTGGAAATTTGGGGGGCCTTCTCTCACTGGGTCTGTTATCTTGCTCCTGGTGTTATCCTTTGACTAAGGCTGCTGGCATCTGTTGTTGCCTCACCTGTTCAGCCCCATCCCACATCAGTCTGGCTATAGATTTTAGTGTCCTCATCTGAGAGAGAGACAGACAATGGGAGGCCAACTCTACCTTCTTCCAGGTTCAATGACTTTTTTTTTTAATTCCACTGTGTGCATTTTCACAAATCTTACTGTTTTCACTTTTGTGTGCTTTAGCATAGTAATTACAGTCTCCACTTAACAGATGACAGTGATAAGCTGAAAAATGACCTCACTTTCAGGCGTCCCTGTCTTAATCCCCAAAGCCTGTGACTGTTGTTACCCTTCATGACAAAAGAGACTTTGCATATGTAATTAAGAATCTTGGGCTGAGGGATTATCCCGGATTATGGATGGGCCTAAATGTAATCACAGGAGTTCTTGAGAGACAGAAGATGTATTATTTGAGGGCACTGAGTTTCTGTTAAGGGTGATGGAAAACTTTTTACATGGATATTGTGGTGGTTGTACAGCATAATGAACGAAATTTATGTCACTGAGCTGTATGTATTTAAAAAGGATTGAAATGGCAAATGTGTCATTGCTTCTCTACAACTAACTTTAAAAAATGGAAGCAGAGGGAGTTTTGACATCAAAGAATGGTAATGTGGCCACTGCAGCAAAATATAAGCAGCTGGTTTTAAAGAGAGTGGAAGGAACCACAAGCCAAGGGATGAAAGGAGACCAGTTAGAGGAACAGGGAAATAAGAGGAAGGAGATTTTCCTCTAGAGCCTCTACAGGCAGCCCAACCCAGGAACGAGGACTTCATGCATGGAAGGGGAGTTCCACTAGGGTGTGAACTCTAATACCTTTTTTTAAAAAGTCTTCCTTTTTATTTGAGTGAAAGTTTACAAATCATATTGATTTCTCATACAATCATTCATGGACATTTTTATAACATAAACTGGCATTGATTAATGTAATTAATTAATTACAATGTAGAGGCAACCCTTTACTGTGAATGGTCTTTCCCTTCACCCACCTTAACTGTTTGTTCATTTTTACTTCCCTCTCACTCCCTCCCTATCCCTAGAATTCCTCCAGATTATTTCTATCTGTGTGTAAACTCACTGGAAACATACAGGGAGGAAAGCAACCTGAGAAGAGGAGATCCTTAATATCACCAGGAGATAGCTTGCCAGAAGGGGAGTGGGTCTTTTTGGACCTGGCCCACCTGCACAGTGAAATTCCTTAACATGGGGGAAGGCCCGGACACAAGGTCTCCAGACACAGTACGGAGGGTCTATTGGTGCTGAAGGAAAGAAAGACTTTCCTTCACAACTAACAGAGAGTTTGTCTCCTGAAGCGCCTAGTCTTTTAACCTGTGAAAGAATAAATTTCTGCTTGTGGTATCTCTATTATAATAAAACTAGATAACTAAGACAGACTACGGAAGCATCGTATTTTACTTAATGCAAAATATAAGGCCCAGAGATGTTAGACAATGGCTCACTTGTTTCACAATCATGTGGTTTATCATTTGTTAAGGAAGTGAGGCAGCAGCCTCTCTCATCTTCTTCAAGCTTTCACTGTTGTTGTTGTTGTTGTTGTTGTTGTTGTGTACCATAGAGTTGGAATCGAGCTATAGTTGACCCTTCAGTGGGTTTTCAGAGGCAGTAAATCACACAAAAGGAGATTGCCTATCCTCCTGCAAAGAATTATTAATAAATATCTTCCTTTTCATCCTCTTCTTAAAAAGCCATTTGTCATGAAATATTACACATTCCTGAGCTATCCAATGTTTGTTGCATGGGAAATTCTGGTATAGCTCATTCCCTTTGATTTAGACATTGACCTCATTTGGCCCTGATAACCTAAATGTTTGTATATAAATGTCTTGTTAGAGGAATATTGCACGAGTACAATGCCATAATATGATCTGAAAGCACACTTCACATTTTGTGACCTTGGTTAGAAAGAGAAAAACACAAGCAGAAGACCCTTAGCCAGAAGATAAAAGCACATCAAAGCTTAATATTAAGGGGCTTTAGTTTTTCTTTTTTTGGCACCTTTAACTTCTTGGGCAAAAGTAGCATCTAACAAACACTGGGAAATGTAAGTTGAAAATATCCTTCTCCACTTAATTAAATTCGCTCATTCTTTTCCAGGGTTCTCCACCAAATCTGAAATCCCCTTATCAGCTCTCAATAAGAACAACAGAAGGAAACAAGCATTTTCTAAACCCTTAATCCTATTCCTACCTAAACTCCTTCACTGTGTCTGCTCATGCTTCCTGTTTCTCTAACCTACTCCACACCCCTAATTTAAAACTACAAGCACCTCCATTGTTCCCAGAGATTTTTCTCTGGCTGATGTCTTATTTTGATTGTTTTCAACTGAGGGATGTTGGGGAGATAGTGAGTATCTGAAACTCAGCTTGGGGAATCTGTGACAAATCAGGATAGAAAGCATCAGTGGTTGAACTTGCCACCTTCCACCAAGAATAAACAAAAACAAGTGAGTTGTCATCTAGTAAATTCCAACTAAGGGTGACCTTTTGTGCATCAAGGCTGTTAACTTTTTCCAAACTTACTCAATCTGTATGCTGAGCAAATCATTTGAGAAGCTGAAGGGTTCATCAACAGCCTATATTACACAGATAACACAACCTTGCTTGCCAAAAGCAAAGAAGACTTGAGGCACTTGATGTAAAAGTTCAAGAACTACAGCCTTCAATATGGATTACATCTCAACGTCAAGAAAACAAAATACCTCACCACTGAGCCAATAGGCAACATCATGACAGAAGAAGAAAACTCTGAAACTGTCAACATTTCATTTTACTTGGATCCATGATCAACAGCTTTGTTATCAAGAGTCAGGAGATCAGGATATGTATTGCACTGGGCAAGTCTGCAGTCAGGAATCTCTCCAAAATACTGAAGAGTAATGATATCAATTTGAAGACTAAGGTGTGCCTGATACTAACCATGATTTTTTTTCAATCACTTGTTATGCATCTGAGAGCTACACAATGATGATGCAAAAAAAATCAATGTCATTGAGTTGTGATGTTGGAGAAGAGTCCTGAATGGACTGCCAAAAAGACAAACATATATGTCTTGGAGAAAGTGCAACCAGAGTATTCCCTAGATGCAAAGATGGTGAAGCTTCATCACATGTACTTTGGGCATGTTGTAAGGAGAGGCTTTGGAAAGGGACATTATGCTTGGAAGGTGGAGGGTCAGTAAAAGAGAGGAACCCTCAACAAGATAGTTTGCTACCTTGACAAGGGGCTCAGGGACAATAAGGGTGGTGGAAGATAAGATAAGGTTCATTTTGTTGTTCAAAGGATTGCTATGAGTTTTATTCAAGTCAATGAATAAATTACTAACAACAACAACATATATATCAGGATACAATTGTGCTCTATAGTGTTTTCAGTGTGGTTTTTTGACAGTAAATCTACAAGTCTTTTTTTTTTATATTACTCTGATTTATTTTAAAAGTTTGAATACATTGTTTTTCACAAAAGATCCTTCCCATTTCCTTCACCCCACCCACCCACTGAATTGTGCAACCCTATGATTAATACCCTACCCTCCATCCTCACCCTTCTATTTCCACCCTCACTCCCACCTTGGATCCTCATACTCATTCTAAAATAATAGTTTTATACAGTATTTATCTTTGTGGGACTGAGTTAGTTCACTCAGCATAATGCTCTCCAGTCCATGTCTTTCTTCTGAGGTGTTTCTGGGTGGACTTGAACCACTGAACTCTCAGTTAGAAGTCAAACTCTTAAAAGATTGAGGCACCAATAGGATTCTGCAAAGATCACTGACCTGTTTGGGTCTCCAAACCATAACGATACAGTGCACCAGTGACGTCTCTAATCCAGTTTTGCATTTTTCACTTATCAAGTCCTTATAGTTACCAACACATCCTAAACAAGGATACAGTTTAAAGAGCATTGGGAAATAAATGTGGAACCATCTAAAACACTAATTCCCTAAACCAAGGGGCTTTGTTCAGGAAAGCAAATTAATTTTGTCAATAGCATCAGGCAGAGAACTCTGAAGCAGGGAGGCAATGGTGTCATCCGTTAACTTTTGCGTTTCTCTTCACAGCCAACCGTATGATGGTATTAGACATCATCTTCTACATCAACAGCTACAGCTTTGCCATTTTGTTTTGAGCTGCTGTCCTGGGAGACACTGATAAAATTTTCATCAGCTGAAAGTGCACTAGCTTCAGTTCCATTAACTGCAGAGAGACCCATGTTAGCTTTGTGGAAGCCACTGGACTGATGGTGATTTCTTTAAAATTCTGTAGCTGTCTGGTTCTGTTAAATCCAGCAAATAGTTATGGAGGAATAATTGTGGCCATGCTCTGCTGAGTTAGAGTACACTGTCTCTTACCTCATGGAACACCTAGTCTATCTAGTGCTGTTATGAAGGAGATACCACAAATGGGTTTGCTTAAATGAACAACAATTATCTTTGTCACAGTTTCTAAAAGTCCAAATTCAGGATACTAGATGAATGGACCATGCCCTTTCTCTGTTGGCTCTGGGGGGAAAACCTTGTTTCAACTTCACTCGTCACCCATCCTTAGAGTTCTGAGTTTGTGGACTGATCTGTCTTATCATCCAGATGGTATGAGTCTTCCCCCTCCCCTGTGTCTACTTTCTTCTGTGACTTCTGTGTTGTTTTATATTTAAAAAATTCTTGGTGTAAGGCATATTTTACACTGATATGTTGTCTTTAATGTAACCAAAAAACCTTCCATACTCAAATGTAAAGGGGCGTTGGTATCCTAGTGGCAAGAAGCAGCACTACAATCCCAAAGGCACAGGGCTCAAGGCTCCATGGGAAAAGGAAATCTCCTCCCATGCAACTAATTGCCTCTGACCTGCCAGAAGGTCAGCTATGGGTCAGTTCCAATTCTACAGTACACAATAACAACATACTCAAATAAGGTTTCATTCACAGCTCTAAGGGTTAATATTTGCAACATATTTGGGGGAAAGGTGATTCAATCCATAACAAACTGAGAAGACAAATTAAAATATGCAATCCCAAATGTGATGAGCAGCTGCTGTGACAAAGAAAACCAAACCACAATGATTTGCCAAAACAGACGTTCACCTCTTTTCCACGTAGCAGCCCATCCAACAACATACAGAGGAGATGAAACTAATTGAGACGTCCAGCTGCTATTGCTATTCCTGCTACTGACAAAATTGCAGCCAGAAAAAAGAACCAGTGAGAAGGCAGAAATGAACTGGGGAGTGGGGGAGCGTATATAATAGCATGGTGGCCACACACAATGAGGAGCGAGGCTTTTTCCAAGTTCCAATGAAGCATCCATTCATTTTTTTTTTTAAAATGTTGTGAGATTGAAGCAGTAATAGCTGGGTATACAAAGAAATTTCCTGTAGATTAATATGAAGCTGGAAGGAGTTGATAGACTTTAGCAGCTATTTGGGCTATTAATCCAAGCCAGTTATTCATTAAACCCTCAGGAAGTATTCTGTGCCAAAGACATTATTATTATTATAAACCAAACTTCAAGCTCCAAATGGGTGTATGGCTACTTTTCTCTCCAAGATGCTCAGAGCATGAGTCAGCCAGGGAGCTTGAATCATTTCCTAAATTCTCTTCTGATTCATAGAGAGTTTTGCTTTGTGCAATGCACTTGTTGCTGCTGGGAAACTGGCCAAGAGCCCTTTTGAAAAGTACCTTTTGCTCTTGCATTTCTACAGTTGTGAGGGGCTATGACAGGCCTCTGGTTGTCATCCCATTTCTGTCCTTTCCTCTAATATTTTAGTGACAACATGGCCATCTGGCGAAAGACTACATTTCCCAGCCTCCCTTGTTTTATATGATCACATGAGTGGGTTCATGCTCTTGTTGTTTTTGTTGTTGTTGTCGTTGTTGTTATGTGCTCTTAAGTTGGAACTGACTCATTGTTGACTGTGGTGAGTTTCCAGGGCTGTAAATGCCCATCTTTCTCCTATAGAGCAGCTAGTCGACTCAAATTGCCTTTGAGTTGGCAGTGCAAGTCCTTACCACTAGGCCACCATAACTCCCTAATATTCATAGAATTACTGAATGTCACATTTTACCTTGGTTTGCTTGGCTCCATGAGCAACACTCTTGGTACCAGCAGCCAGGAAATTAAAACACAAATTGGATTGGAAAAGTCGGCTGTCAGGGACATCTCCAGAGTAGTGAACAGCGATGATGTCAGACTGAAGACTAAGGTGTGCCTGATTCAGGTCATGGTTTTCGCAATTACGCACTATCCATCAGAAAGCTGGACAATGACTAGGGATGATAGAAGGTGAATTGATGCCTTTGAGTTGTGGTGCTGTAGAAGAATATTGAGTATACCATAGACTGTTAACAGAACAAACAGGTTTGTCCTGGAGAGGGTGAAATAAGGCTGCTGCTTAAAAGCAAGGATTCTGAAGCTCCGTCTGACATATTTGGGGCATGTTGCAAAGAGGTACCAGTTCTTGGAGAGGGACATTATGTTTGGGAAGGTAGAGGGACAGTATAAGAGAGAAAGACCCTCGATGTGATGGAGTAACTGGGATAATGAGGTAGGTGAGTTTGGAGACAGTAACATTGGCTCAGCATACAGCAGGGTTCAGAGCTGTTGTACATAGGGTTGCTATGAGACGCCAGCAACTCAACGACACATAACAACTACAACAAAAGAATCAAGAGTGTACCAACTTCTAGCCCTTATTCCCTACGAGAAGATGGGAAAACTGATGCATTCTCCTTAGACACTGTTGTTTGTTGTTATGTGCCATCGAGTCATTTGCGACTCATAGCAACCCTATGTACAACAGCCCTAAACCCTGCTCTATTCTATGCCAATCACACTGCCTCTGACACACCCATTCCGATTACCCCAGTCACTGCAGCAATCCATCTCATAAAGGGTCTCTTCCCCTCTTGCACTGTCCCTCCACCCTACCAAGCATGATGTCCTTCTTCAAGGACCTGTCCCTCCTTGCAACATGCCCAAAGTCTGTCAGACAAAGCCCCAGAATTCTTGCCTCCAAGGAGTTGCTTGATTTAATCCTCTCCAGGATGAATCTGTTTGTTTTCTTGGCAATCCAGGGTACATTCAATACTATTCTCCAGCACCACAGTTCAAAGGCATCAATTCTCCTTGTGTCCTCCCTAGTCATTGTCCAACTCTCTGATGCATAACAAGTGATTGCAAAGACCATGGCCTGTATCAGGCGCACCTTAGTCT
>NW_006399801.1:12366039-12373002 GCF_000299155.1 Elephantulus edwardii
TATTTCCTTCAAAGCAGCTTGAACTTCTTCCTTCATCACCATAGGCTCTTGCTCATATGTTATTTCATTAAATTCTTCTGTATCTGCCAATTCTTTTTGATACAATGACTCAGTATATCCTTCCATCTTCTTTTAATACTTCCTGGATCATTTAATAGACACTGTTAAGTCATGTTAAGTCACTGTCTTTTTAGTCTCCTTCTTACAGGTTCCTGGGTGGCTCAGTTTCTAATCAGGTGCAAACTCAAAGATTGGTGGTTCAAATTCATCAGTCAGCACCATGGACAAAAAGCTTGGACATCTACTTACAAATCTGCTCATTTTCAAGAACATCTGGTGTCAATTATCATCTGCACACACAGGATTGTCAGGAGTCAAAAAGAACTCTGCAACCATAGATTTGGTTTGTTTTTTTCTTACAGCAGCTAAACCTGTTACAAATACCTCCAAGGAAATTCTCCATTCCCACATAACTGCTACTTCCATGGCCTAAATAATTTTCTGATGCATCTGATCACAGTTTTTATTTTGAGTATATTTAATGTGGAGGAAGGTCGAGTGGCCCAGTGGCAAGAAGCTGCACTGCAATAGCAAAGACAGGTGGTTCGAGGTCACCAGCTGCTTCACCTGAGAATCACCTCCCACGCGGTTAACTCCCTCTGAAAACCCACCAGAGGGTCAGCTATGGTTCAGTTCTAACTCTATGGTATGCAACAACATACCATGGGACATGGGTTTTTATACTCCATTGCATATGATCCTCCCACTATCACTTTGTGTTAGTATTTCTACTATGCCATTTTAAAGCTGAGAAACTTTTCCAAAATTACACAAGCAGAGGACAGAGGAAGGATTTAAACCAAGGACGTGTAACTCTATCTCTTCTCTAGGCTGCCTCTAACTGATAAACTGACAAGTCCGCATAAATATTTACATCCAAGTAAACATGTACCATGCTTTAAACAAATGCAGAAAAGGATTGAACATTCACTCAATGAGGGTGTAACTTTCATATCTTGATTTTTAAAGGTGATGTTGATAAGTTACCTTCAAAAACTCTGGTGCTTCAACAGTTCAGCTGTTCTACATGAGTTGAATTCCTCACGTGCTCTGGGCATTGAGTTTGGTGCTGAGGACTTGAAAATTATTAAGTCATAGCCCGGGTTTCAAGGAATCTGTGGTCTGTTGGAAAAGAAAATTAATTAAGTGGATTACTTAAAAATAACCTACCTGGTGAGTGATAAAATAAGGGTATTTGTAGAATAGCACTATAAGTTGTCACATTTTCCTTTTTCATGCCTTCTCAGATGATACTTTTAAAAAGTGAAGATAAATAAGTAACATAAACTGAGACCCATGCTGTTTTGTTATGTGTGTTATCTTATCAATTCTTACCATAAAGTTAAAGGGGCATTATTTAATTCTCATTTTGCAGATAAGGAAAATGAGGCCAACAGTACATAAGAAATGTCCAAATTCCTACACTCTACAGCAAACACAGGATATAAATCTATTCTGACTCATGGTGACTTCACGTGTTATAGGAAGAACCACTCCACAAGACTTTCTTGGAAGCATAGCACTAGGTCTTTCTCCCATGGTCTTGCTAGGTAGATATGAACCTCTAGATTCTTCGGTTAGATGCTCTGTGCAAATCATTTGCAACAGAGACCTTTGGGCTACCACACTTTGTAAAAGAAGAAATAACTTGATTATGAGCAAGTTGTTTCCTTTCCCTACTCCTTTAGAGAACCTCATCTCCCAAGGCCAACCATTGGTTCTGGGACCAACTTATAGGGACTTGATCTCTAACATGGTGGCAAGGATAGCCTAGGTCTGACCAACTATAGAACTCCATCCCTCAGCTGACTTGAAAGTTCAAACAGCATTGAGACTGAGGAAGAGTCAATCAGGGACTGTGGGTAAAATCAACAAGTGGTTGCTCCTTTTGTCCCTAGAATTGAGTCAGTTTGTCCCCTCAGACATAAGTCTGTTGTAGCAAGAAGGGGAAAGAATGAAGTCTGGGAGACACATGCTAATGTTAGAGGAGAGGTAGAGAGATCCCAAATCCAATTCAAGTTCAAACCCTCCTTTTCTGATCATGTTTTTTTAATGACTTTTGAGTCAATTGTAGCTCGTGTTGATCTTGTCTAAATGGACAATATGTTACATGGTGCTGTGTCATCTTCGTGATCACTGATATGTTTGAGCTCATGGTGCAATCACTCTGTCAATCCGTCTCATCTAATTTCTTCCTCTATTTCACTACTTTATCATTTTGTTTTCCAGCTATTGGTACTTTCTGATGAGTAAGTAGGTGAATGATTAAGTAAGTAAGTAATGCAATGCCTCACTATCTTCACTTCTAAGAAACATACTAGTGGTTCTATTTCTGCTAAGAAATGTCTATTTATTTAGAAATGTCTATGTCTATCTATTAAGAAATGTCTATTTTTTTTTAAATCCCTCTTTGTCCTAAGCTGGACTGGATTGAGTTTTTAATTTTACAACTCAAGCATCATAATACAGCAAAGAGGATATGTGTGCAAAGAATAAGCTCACCATATAATGCCCATACTTTGGTAAGAGTTTTTATTGCATTTGATTTTGTTTAGTAACAATTTTGAAGTCACACTCCTTCCCCTCTCTTTTCAGATAAAATCATAGAGATAACTGCCAACGTCAAGTATTCTAAATCATCACCTTTTTCACAGTGGCTTCCATTCCACTGAATTGTATACTCCATAATTAATGTCTGCTCCTATGTTAACTGGAAACCCAGACCACAACTTTTAACTTAATTACCAGTTCCTCTATCTACTATGCATACTTCAGAATTTTTTTCTTTTTTGCTTCCACCTAAAATGTCATTTTTGTTTAACAAAACAAAATTATTTATTGTGTTTAAACATTTCCATTTCTTCTTTCCTATAAAAGAAATTACTCAAAATCGATTTATCTGACATTTTACATCTCTCCATGATCAATGACCAACAGTGAACTTGTTTCTCTGCTTCTGCACCCTAGGCCTGACCTGGTGAGTAGGCAGACTGCGCTCACTGGTAGGAAGTGTTCTGTGTTTTGAGATCTCTGCTCTTCTTACCCTGGAACCTAAACTCCTGCTACTTGAACTCTGAAAGTTTCTTTACTCTTCAATTCGAGATAACTTTGAATGCAACTCCCTTGGGCAAGGTGACACATGAATAAATCCACCACAAGAATCTGTAAGCAGATTCTTTCCAATTCTGATTGGAGGAAAGATTAAGGTGAGCAAAAGTAGTAGAAGCCATCCTCATGAACTCCAACTTTCCTGAGCACATTGTTACAGTCACTTGCTCAATCTATCCCATTGAGGATCCTCCTTTCTCTCTCTGACTCTTCAATTTTCCCAGCATGATGTTTTTTCAAGGACTGTCCTCTCCTGGCAATATGCTCAATGTATGTTAGCTAAAGCTTCACCATCCTTGCCTTGAAGAAGCACTCTGGTAGCACTTCCTTCAAGACAGATTTGCTTAGTCTTTTGGCAGTCCATGATTTATTAAATATTCTCTGTCAACACCACAATTCAGTGTCATTGTTTCTTCATCTGTCATTCTTATTCATTGTCCAGTTTTTAGATGCATAGGAAACAGAAAAAAAAAAACAAACCCAAACCTCCCCCCCCAAAAAAACCCCACCCTATTGCTTGTATCAGGCACACCTTAGTCTATAAACTGGCATCCTTTCTCACTAGCACTTTGGAAAGGCACTTGACAAGAGATTTTTCCAGTGCAACACATCAAAATAGTCATGGAAAAATGTTTGTGCAGTTTGTCGCAGAAAGATCCTACATATACATATTTTAAAAAGAAAATCATGCTTTCCGTGCTACCCGCACAAGGGTCCATATGGCATTGTTCTGGTTCCCGTAATAACTTAAAGGGGAAACTTCCACAATGTCTGGAGCCCTTGATGTCCTACAGATGAAGGAGGAGGATGTCCTCAAATTCCTTGCAGCAGGAACGCATTTGGGCGGCACCAACCTTGACTTCCAAATGGAGCAGTACATCTACAAAAGGAAAAGTGATGGCAACTACATCATAAACCTGAAGAGGACCCGGGAGAAGCTGCTCTTGGCTGCTCATGCCATTGTTGCCCTTGAAAATCCAGCTGATGTCAGTGTCATTTCCTCCAGAAATACAGGCCAGAGAGCTGTTCTGAAGTTTGCTGCTGCTACTGGGGCCACTCCTATTGCCAGGCGCTTCACTCCTGGAACCTTCACTAACCAGATCCAGGCAGCCTTCCGGGAGCCTCTTCTTCTGGTGGTTACTGATCCCAGGGCTGACCACCAGCCTCTGACAGAAGCATCTTACGTTAACTTGCCCACCATTGCCCTGTGTAACACAGATTCTCCTCTGCGTTATGTAGACATTGCTATCCCGTACAACAACAAGGGAGCTCACTCTGTGGGTCTGATGTGGTGGATGCTGGCCCGGGAAGTCCTGCGCATGCGTGGCACAATCTCCCGGGAGCACCCGTGGGAGGTCATGCCCGATCTGTCCTTCTACAGAGATCCGGAAGAGATTGAAAAGGAAGAACAGGCTGCTGCTGAAAAGGCTGTGACCAAGGAGGAGTTTCAGGGAGAATGGACCACCCATGCTTCTGAATTCACTGCTACTCAGCCTGAAGTTATAGACTGGTCCAAAGGCATCCAGGTGCCCTCTGTGCCAATTCAGCAGTTCCCTACGGAAGACTGGAGCGCTCAGCCTGCAACTGAAGACTGGTCTGCAGCCCTCACTGCTCAGGCCACTGAGTGGGTGGGTACCACCACGGAGTGGTCTTAAACTGTCTTTTAAAAAGTGGAAATAAGGTTGACGGAAAATAAACAATGCGTTTCATTAAAAAAAAAAAGAAGAAAGAAAGAAAATAATTTATTAGGTTGGCTCTCAGATGCATCTTGTTCTATACCTTTTCAATCTATATGTGGAACAAATCATTCTACAGGTTGGGCTTTATGAGAAATGTGGCAACAGGATTTGAGGAAGATTCATCAACAACCTGCATTATACAAATGATACAACCTTGCATGCCAAACTGAGGAGAACCTGAAGCATTTGCTTCAGGTCAAGGACTGCAGTGCTCAATATGGACTGCAGCTCAGCATCAAGTAAACAAAAATTCTCACCACTGGGCCGATTGGCAACACCATGATAGATGGAGAAGAGATTGAGACTACTAACAGCTTCAGATTGCTCAGTTATATAATCAACACTCTTGGCACCAGCAGTTAGAAAGTCAAAGGTGAATTGCATTAGGTAATATACTGTCAAGGACCTCTCCTGAGTGCTGAGCAACAATGTCAGGCTAGAGACCAAGGTGCACCTAATCCAGGCCATGGTCTTTGCAATTACTTGATACGCATTAAAGATCTTGACAATGGCTAGGGATGACAGAAGAGGAATTGATACCTTTGAGTTGTGCAGCTGAAATAAAGTATTGAATTATAGTATACTATGGACTGCCAAGAGAACAAACAGGTCTGTCCTAGAGAAGGTGAAGTCAAGATGCTTGTTGGATGCAAGGGTTTTGAAGCTCTCTCTGATATATTTTGGGCATGTAGCCAGGAGTTACCAGTCCATGGAGCAGGACATCATGCTTGGATGGGTTGAGAGATAATACAGGAGAGGAAGACTTTGGATGAGATGCATTGATGCAGTAATGGAAGTTATGGGGACAGATATGTTAAAGACGGTTGAGATTGGCTCAGGATAGGACAGGGTTCTGAGATATTGTGCCTAGGGTCACTATGAATTACATTCAACTTAATAGCACATAACAACAACAAAAACTATCTTGCAAAATACATTAGCTAGCAGATAACAAATGCTGGTGAGGTTGTGACAAGATTGGAACACTTATTCTCTGCTGGTGGGAGTGTAAAATGGTGCAATCACTATAGAAGGCAGTCTAGCACTTTCTCAAAAAGCTGGAAATTTAAAAAAAAATGCAAGTATAAATACCATTTAACCAAGCAATTCCACTAATGGGACTATATCCTTAAGAAACCAGAGCCACAACTCAAGCAGATGTATACACACCCGTGTTTATTGCTATGTTATTCATAACAGCAAAGAGATAGAAACAACCCAAGTGTCCATCAACAAACAAATGGACAGAAAAACTATGGTACATTCACACAATGGAATATTACACTGCATTTAAAACAAATGAACTCGTAAAACATTACACAATATGGGGGAGCCTGTTGCCAGCCAAGGGAAAAGACAGAGATGGGTACACTCAGGAATTGAGGCCAGGCCAGAAAGCATGAAGGCAGGGGGCTAACAGCTAGGTGAACTGCAGCCCCTATGCTACGCCTTTCTGTGGTTTTATTGAGAATCACCAGGAAGTAAGGAAAGGAAAATCACAAGGGAGAAGTAAACAAAAACAAAGGATTATCTGGAAGTAAGTCACAAAGAAAATTCTTTCTTCTCTATCATTTACCTTATGCTTATCTCAGGAGGGAGGGATTTAGTAAAATACAAAGAATTATGTAGAGCTTAAGGATTGCCTTAGTGCCTACCCCTGTAAACATTTAAAGATTGCCTTAATGCTGCAGGGTGAATTCCAGCTTGTATCAGCCTCCCTCATATCCTGATATAGCATTTGGTTTATTATTAATATTAAATTTTATATTCGGCTACCCACAGGAGCCTGGAGGACATTATGCTGAGTGAAATATCTCAGTCACAAAAGGAGGACAAAAACTACCTAACACAATCATCACAATAAAACAGGACACACATGGTGGGGTTGGGGAGAGAATAGGGAAAGAGTGGATAGATAATGAACACTGCATTGGAACACATGAGAAGAACTATCCTACAGGAATATATAACTATGCATTATATGTATAACAATAGTCCAGAATGAGAGGTGCATTGCCAAGTGGACTAGAAGGGGAAAGGGAGGGGGAAGGAGGAA
>NW_006399801.1:12374272-12375649 GCF_000299155.1 Elephantulus edwardii
TGGTGCTGGAGAAGAATACGGAATATGCCTTGGACGGCCAAAAGAACAAACATATATGTCTTGGAGAAAGTGCAGCCAGAGTGCTCCTTGGAGGAAAAGATGACAAAGCTTTATCTCACATATATTGGGCATGTCGCTAAATGAAGCTATCCCTGGGAAAAGGACATCATGCTCAAAAAGGTGGAGGGTCAGTTAAAGAGAAGAAAATCCTCAACAAGATTGATTGACACAGTAACTGCAGCAATGAACATAAGTATGTTAGAGATTATGAGGATGGCATATAAGGTTCTGATCTGTTGTTCATAGGGCCACAATGGGTCATACTCATCTTAATGGTATCTAACAACAATAGTTTCATTCTGAGTAAGAATAAACTTGATGGCAATTGTTTGGGTGTTTGTTGTTTGCAGAGGTAAGAGCGCAGCATATTGCCTTACAGTTTATTTAATCCCAAGTCCCCATGATTGTACTCACATACTCCCTATTTTTCTATTTGAAATCTCACCTCTCCCTTGGAATGTTAGAAAGTTTATAATTTCATTTTGTACCCTGCATTTCTCAGTTTCTCACCTTTAATGAAACTATTTTCTTCTGCTTCTGCAGAACACTCTGTTTCAGTCTTTGATATTTCTAGTCTCAAAATCTTGGAACTCAAAGATTTATTATTTTTGGAAGCCCTGAAAAACTGGGGAACTAAGCTTTGATATCAGCTGGGCCCCGTGGGCCCTCCATATCCACAGAATCTCAGGAGTTATCATAAGATAAATGACCTCTCACATCTGAGCTCTGCATCTTTATGTTGTAGCCCTTTGGGATTTATTGATGCATTTGTTTTGCATTCATGAAGGTAAGTTAAATTAGTTTCACCTTTATATTTAAAAGTTTGTATTTAGTTTTGTTCCTTTATCTAGGAGATTCTGATTTTTGCACATTTTGTCTGCTCTTTGCAAGGCTGACTCTAGAGGGATTTGCATTTGCACTTAGGGGAATCTCCTAAGCCACAAAATCACTGTGGGCATGGGTAGAGCACTTAAAAACCCTCCAGACAGTCTCTCCACAATCTGAAAGACCACTCGGATAGGATAAATTGGATCAAGAATGGACAAGAAGCATTAGACTACCTTCTGGTGTCAAGAAAATTCACTTGAAATGATATAAGTATTATTAGATACAATACCCTGTTCCAGACCTCAAAGTGAACCCTGTCAGTATTCCATTGATTCCAAGATTACAATATTTTAAAAATAAAGCTCAAATTGCTTTGAAAATTGGTAATGCCATTTGGGGTATTATTATTATTAATAATAATAATCATTTTAATGAAAATTTACAGAGATTTTGGATTTCCATTCATTCATTGTTGTACTTTTCATCCTG
>NW_006399801.1:12384765-12386123 GCF_000299155.1 Elephantulus edwardii
AAAAAATATTTCACCATGACCAAGTGGGTTCCATAGCAGATATGCAAGGATGTTCAACATAAGAACAACTAATGTAATTCATCACTTTAACAAAGCAAAGAACAAGAACCACATGATCATATCAATTGATGCAGAAAGGCCTTTGACAAAATCCAACACCCTTTTCTGATTAAAACACTCAACAAAATAGAATTAGAGGGGAATTTCTTCAACACAATAAAAAGTATATAAGCAAATCCAAGAGCCAACATTGTTCTCAAGGAAAAGAGATTAAAGGCTTTCCTTTTGAGAACAGGAACTAGGCAAGGATGCTATCACTTCTTCTATTCAATATTGTATTGGAAGTTTTAGCAATGGCAATAAGAAAAGGAAATAAGAGCTATCCAAATTGGCAAAGAGGAGGTTAAATTATCTCTCTATGTAGATGACATGATAGTATACATAGAAAACCCTAAAGACTCAGCAAGAAAACTACTGGACATAGTTGACCAATTCAACAAAGTGGCAGGATCAACAAACAAAAATCAATTGGATTTCTCTACAGTGACAAAAAGAATCTAGGACTGGGGCTAAGAAAAACAATACTCTTTACAATAGCTAATCACAAGATTAAATACTTGGGAGTAAATCTAACCAAGAGCACAAAGTATCTATTAAAAAAAAATTACAAAACATTACAACAGGAAACAAAAAGAGACCTGGAGAAATGGAACAATGTACCTTGTTCATGGATAGGAAGACCCAATATTGTGAAAATGACAATACTACCAAAGACAATTTACATGTTCATTGCAATCCCAATACAAATACTAATTCCATTCTTCAACAAGATGGAAAAGGCAATCTCCAATTTCACCTGGAATGGAAAGAGGCCCCAAATAAGCAAAGCACTCCTAAAAAGACAAACAAGGTAAGGGGCTTCTCACTCCCTGATTTAATATCCTACTACACTGCTGTGGAGGTCAGGACAGTGTGGTACTGGTACAATGACAGACACATAGATCAATGGAATACAATTGAGAAGACAAAAATCAGCCCATCTACCTATAGTCAACTGATTTTTGACAAGGAGATGAAATCAGTTAAGTGGGGAAACGACAGCCTTTTCGACAAATGGTGTTGGCGAAATTAGAAAACTATCTGTAGAAAATTCAAGCAGATCCACACCTCACTCCATACACAAAAACCAACTCAAAATGGACCAAAGACCTAGGACTAAAACCAAGAACTCTAAACTTCATTAGAGGAAAAACTTGGAAAAACTCTAGAAGCTCTAATCCACAACATGAACAGTCTTCCAAACATCCTGAAAAATCTATAACCAGGAGAGGATAAAATAGATGAATGGGACCTTCTAA
>NW_006399801.1:12387108-12388509 GCF_000299155.1 Elephantulus edwardii
GAGACTCATAGCGACTCTATGAACAAAAGACTTAAAGACTTTCCATAACTATTGTCAATTTCAAGTTCATAGAGTTTCCAGAGGCATGTGCAACAATTAATGAATGGAAATCCAAACTGCCTGTAAACTTTAATTAAAATTTATAAAAGGGAGAGGGGGAGATGCATAAAAAAAAATACTGATAGATAAAAGGAGATCTTCTTAATGAAGGAGACTCTTGAAATAAAAAAAAAAAACCTAGATGACATCACAGCAAGAGTTACTGTTAGACCTATCATGCGATCTTGAGTGGCTCACTGGACTCTTTAGACGTGTTCCTTGGTTCTAAAACACAGACTTGAACTAAAAGAATCTTTTGTTAAAAAATAGTTAAAAACTTAAAAACCCACTGATACTCCTCTACCTGAAATGTTTCTTAAAATTTTGCTTATGAATTCCTGGGAAACTGCTTGTGGCATTGGTATCACTTTTGTTCCTTGGGCTTGCACAGAATTTAGTAATGATGTCAAAAAAAGAATATCCCAAAATAATATGAGGATCCATACAAATTTGCACAAGAAAATTTAAATTCTTTTTCATGCTTAACAATATTGACATCTTAACCTATACTAGTTAGTGCATATAGTAATATGATCTGAAGAGGCTCAACTGTGGTTAGAAGATGCTAAATGCAAAGACCCTTGACATACCTTTTGCTTTAAACATAACTAAAACATCTGTGTTGGATTGATGATTTTATTTTGTTTTGAGTTTTTATTACGTAAGGACAAATTAAAACAAACTTTGCAAACAAAATAAAAAGTATATATGATCATTGTTGAGTGCTGTCAAGTCAGAACCAACTCAAAGCTTACCCTGCAGTGAGTTTTCAGATTCAGTAAATGGCACAGGAGAGATTGCCCATACTCCTCTAGCAGTGTAGATAGTGGATTTGAACCATGTGTCTTTGGATTACAGTGCAACTTCTTACCTTTAGGCCACCAGAGCTCACATATATGATGAACAAAACAGATTGTTTATGTCTGCCCTCAAATCAGAAACTTCAGCCTTTTACTAAAATATTGATTAAATGGAATAGCATCCCCAATTTGAATTTTTCTATAAGCAATAGATACAATAATCTGTACTGCAATCAACTACTGTCTTTTTTTCATGGTTGTCATCTCTTTCTACACATGTAATTGGTTTATTTGAGTCCTATGTATCTGTTGAGGTTTACAATTATGTTGCCACTTATGCTGATGGAAAAATTTTAAAAATATATTCACAACAAATAAGTCATTAGTCTTACAAGACCTTATTATGTTAAAAAATATTTTTACCTACAACGAGGAGAGAATAAAATAGATGAATGGGACTTTCTAACAATCAGATCCCTATTGTTATTGTTGTTGTTGTTGT